>NC_044308.2:1840675-2140675 GCF_007474595.2 Lynx canadensis
GCGGTCCTGCCCCGCGGCCGTCCTTCCGTCTGCCCCCCGGGGACGCCGGCCACCAGACTGGGAGGCAGCACCCGTCAGCTCCCCGGGTGCCATCCGGAGCCACGGACCCGTGTGGCCCTTCCACGGTGAAACCGAATCGCCGTGGCTCAAACCCGGACGAAGCGCAGGCCTCTGACTCCCTGAGCCCTTCCCGTTCCTCCCCCCGAGGGGGGCTGGGGTTTGGGAGCCGCACCGCGTGGTCGTCGGAAGGGGGCCGGACCCTCTCCGTCGGCATTTTACGTTCGCTCGCTTCGTCTCGGCGTGAGCGGTTTACCGTGTGGGCGAGGCCGATGCTCAGGGGAAGGCTGTCCTGCAAGGTGTCCGCGCGCGGCGTACCTGGGGGCCTGCGGGGGGCTCCCACCGCGTCCTCGTGTGTGTTTCTGAGCTCCGGGGCAGGACACGGGGGACCCCCCACCTTTGCTTCGTGGAAACAGTGAACGTCTTCCAGTAGTTTTGAGGAAGGTAGAAAAGACGTCCATATGGATTCTGTTCGTCCCCCCCCCGCCCCCGACTCCCCTGTTTTTGGGGCGAAGAGTGGGGGTGGGGAAGAAAACGTGTCCTTCCCCACTTCGCCACCTCGTCCCCTGCTCGCGATGTGTCGTCGTTGGTGTAAACGCCCCCAGGAGCAGCCGGGACGCCCCCGGCTTGGGTCTGCTGGCCGTGCCCCGTGCCGCCCCCCCAAGCCCTCCAGCCTTAGGGACACGCCATCCCGTGTCCTTCTGCCGATGGCCGGGGCACCCCTGGACGCCCCTGGCACGAGCCCCCCGCCCTGTGTCCCCACCTCAGCTCTGGGACTCATGGGCGAGCGTGCGTGTCTCCTGGTTTCCCCTCTCCCCGGTTTCTCGAGTTCATAGTCTCGGTGGCTTCTTGAACTTGGCTGCGCCTGAGCCCACGTGAGGAACCCCTGCTTGCTTCCCCCACGAGTTTCCTGGCCGGGGCTTCTGCTGACGGGTCGGGGACGAGGGAGGGCCACCCCACCCACCGGTCAGCGCAGGAAGCAACCGGAAACGGGCCACGGCCGCTGTCCTTGCCTCCCGCTCCGGGCCTCGGTCCTTTCCTGGCGAGGCGGACGGAGGGCGACGGGGCTCTGCCTCCTTCCCGGCTTCGTGTTCCGACGTGTTCCGAGCTGGGCACAGCAAATCTGTGGCGGAAACTTGTGCCTTCTACTCCCCACCCAGCACCTGCTTCCCCCGTCCCGTGCTGTCGCCTGGACCCCCCACGCCACCCTCACCGCCCTCCCCCTGCCACCCCGATAAGGAGAAAGAAATGCGACACGGGATGAGAGGGGTTTTTTCTGCTTGGGGGGCTGACAGCTGATTAGCACACAGGTTATAGGATCAGGCAGATGGAGAATCGGGTCTCAGTTCTGTCCCTGAAGGGAAAGTGGCTTTGGGCAACTCTCTGCCTCAGTGTCATTGGGTGAGAGGGAATGATGTTGTCATAAGAATTAAGGGAGATACTGTCTGTAAGATATCGGACACCCAAAAAATAGTCCTTGTTCCTCCTTTCGATGGGGACTTTTCTCTCCGTGGCGCACCTCAAGGGGCTTGGAGGGACTTCTCCCTGGGGCACTGGTCAGAATTAGAATGTCCCCGATCCACCATTCACTTCCTTCAGAGAAGGGCCACGCAAGATGTGATCAGACGGTGGGGCAGGCAGGGGCTTACGATTTTGGAAGAGCCTCGGGTGGGAGGCAGGAGGCCTGGGTCCAAGCGGGGCTCCAGCCCGAGGTTCATGAGCCCCTGGGAGGCCCCCCACCCCCACCCCTTCCCTGGGCATCCTTGCCCTCCTTGCCAAGTTGAGGCCCGGAACTTGCTCTGAGATGCCTCCCAGCTCCTTGCCTCTTCCTCCCATCCTTGTCTTTCCAGGCTATTTATAACACGCTTTCAGAGCTCACTGGGAGGAGAGGAAGCAGTCCCACTGGATGACTTTGGTGTTTACAAAATGCTCATTGAGGGACCGAATAGGATTCAAGATCACGCCCTTGCCAGTGGCCAGAGTTTAGGGACGGACGCTTGAGGGAACAGAGCTCGCCTGGAACAGGGCGGATCCTCCCCTTTGGGGTGAATGGACACAATTAGAAAACTGGGGTTCCAGCCCTGACCTTGAGCACGTGGGTCTTGTGACCTTGGGCAAATCACTTGACTTCCCAGAGCCTCACTTTCCCTACCTCTAAAAACACAACAAAGTGAAGAACTGAAAACAATGATCATAGAAATCGTGCGAGGTTTCAGCAAGATTAAAAGGACACAAAGGGTCCCCGTTCCGGATGCTTCCAGAGCGTGGTTGCCTAAAAATGGGAATAGGCAGCTTTGTCAATGACTTGGGAGGGAGTTGGGGTATTTAGCCTCGATTTGTGCATCCCAGTCAGGCCAGTTTTGTCACACACACACACACACACACACACACACACACACACACACCAGTGCAATATTGGCAATGAGCCTGGAGACATTTAAAAAAATTTTTGTTAATGTTTATTTATTTTTGAGAGACAGAGAGCACAAGCAGCGTAGGGGCAGAGAGAGAGGGAGACACAGAATCCAAAGCAGGCTCCAGGCTCTGACCTGTCAGCACAGAGCCCGACGCGGGGCTCGAACCCACAGACTGAGAGATCGTGACCCGAGCCGAAGTCGGAGGCTCAACCGACCGGGCCGCCCAGGCGCCCCTGTTGTCACTCTGAGGAGGTGCTGTCGGCATCGGGGGCGGAGGCCAGGGTTGCCGCTAAACATCCGACCAAGTATGGGCCGGCCCCTCGAACTGTGCCCAGTACTGCGGGGGGAGCTGTGTCTGGACGGTATGTCGATGTTCCGGGCCGGGCCTGGCGGTAGGTACTTAACAGGTGTGAGTGGAACGGTCCTAGGGAGGCAGGGGCGTCCTCGTCGGGTGACGCCACTGGCCGGTCAGGCCCCAGGGTGGGGGCGAGGACGGCAGGTGTCGGTTAAGATGAACGAGGTGCTTCTCGCCGTCCTGGGGGTCCCACCGTGAACAGGCTGCCTCGTGAGGTGGTGAGCGTCCCGTCTCTGGGGCATTCGAGGGGGAGCACAGAGCCCGTCTGCCAGAGATGCTTGTGAGCGACTGGCGCTGGGCAGGGAGCTGGGGCTCAGGCCGACCTGAGGATCTCTTGGTTCCGAGACTGATACGTTAGCGGGGTTCAGGCCCAGAAGGGGCCTCCGAGATGACAGAGCTGGAATGGCTCATCTGCGGCGGGCAAGGGGACCGGGGGCCGGGGGCCCGTGTGACAGATGCCCTGGGACCATCCCGGCTCTCTCGGGGCCTGAGAACGGCCTTCCCGCTCCTCCTCCCCCCTGCGCCCCTCGCCCCCCACTGACTCCGGGATTCCAAGATGGGTTGTGACGAGCTGGGGTTTGCACACTTTTCTGGTTCTTGGCCCTCGAGTCTGCAGATGTCGCGGGCTGTGCCTCCTGGGCTGTGAGGCTGGCTCGGGCCCCCGGGTGAGGACACGGCCTGGCCTGGCTCTCGTGCTGCCTCCCGGGGACGCTCCCCCTACCTTCCTGCTCCCCCTACCTCGCCTGCCGTCCTTGTGGGCCGGGGGCCCGCTGCGTTCTCACCAGGGCGGGCTCACGTGACCTGTCCCTGCCTCCTCCTGGACGCACTTCTGACACCCTGTCCCCTCCCACCCCGCGGAGCCTCGGCCGCAGCACCTCCAGCGGGAAGGGGCTTCAAAGTCGCCGTTCGTTCCTCCCCATCCCCACGCCTCCCCTGCTCCTAGCGGGACCGGCCGTACGGCTGACGGCGTCTCACGTGTGCCTGATGAGCAGCTCGACGCTGGGCGACGTGTCCCCTCCTGTCTTGGCCCCTGCAGGTCAAGGACGTGGTGGGCTATAACTCCCTGGGCCACTGCTTCTTCACGGAGGACGGGCCGGAGGAACGCAACACCTTTGACCACTGTCTGGGCCTCCTGGTCAAGTCTGGGACCCTCCTCCCCTCCGACCGGGACAGCAAGATGTGCAGGATGATCACGGAAGACTCGTACCCGGGCTACGTCCCCAAGCCCCGGCAGGACTGCAAGTGAGTGGCTTCGTCTCCAGGCCACACGCACCCCCCTCCTGCCCCGCCCCAGGCGGCCTCTGACCTCTGCACCCTGGGGCTTCTGGGAAGCTTGCACCTGCCAGCCCTTCACCACCTGGTGCCTTCAGCCTCGCGGCCAGAGGGCGCAGGGGGTGCAGAGGGCGCGGGGGTCAGCAGGTGCAGAGGGCAGGGCGTGCTGTACCTCCCCAGCTCGCCTCACGTCCATCAGAGAACCTCCGTTCTCGTCCTCCGGCTTCTGCCGACGTCACACGGCGCTCCCGAGAGGGCGTGTGGCCGTGGGCACCGGCAGACGGGGGTTCCCGTGTGATCCGCCCGCCGGTGCGGGGTCTCCCCCTTAGTAACGGCCCCTCTCCCGGGCACTTGTGGCCTCTGATCTGCCTCCGCCCCACGGGGCCATGGCCCCCTGGAAATTCTGAGCACGTGAGGCGCTTAGATGTACTGCACTCGAACGAGAAAACTGAGTCTCATCGCAAATTAAGGATTCCTCGAGTGTCTGATGAGGGGCACAGGAGCTGGCCGCCCATCACGTGACCCCACGCGATCTCTGTCCCCCCCCCCCTGCAGCGCAGTGTCCACCTTCTGGATGGCCAACCCCAACAACAACCTCATCAACTGCGCGGCCGCGGGCTCCGAGGTGAGCGCAAGGGGTCCCGGGCCGGGCAGAAGGGAAGGAGGGGGGCTGGGAGGCGGCGGCGGCCGGGGATGAGCCCGGAGTGTGGGTTCGGGGCCCCAGCTCAGGCTCCGCTGGGGCTGAGATATAAAAACCAGACTGGCGGCGGACGGACTTGCTTTTGACGGATGGCTCTGTCGCTGCATCATGTTGGCGATCAAAACGCTTTATCGAAATGACTCCTCGTGGGATCCAATGGGTGCGGCCTGGGCGGTGCCTGGCACGCCAGCGCTCCAAGCCGAAGTAGTTTAATTCTCGCGTCAGCCCTCCGAGGCCGGTGCCACCACCCTCCATGTGGCGGGTGGGGAAGCCGAGGCAGGGAGCGCTGCCGTGCCAGGGGCGTGCGTGGGATCCAAACACGGCACTCCGTCTATACGGCCATTCCTCCCTGTGGCTCACCGTCCGGGGGACCCCGAGCGGGCCAGGTGCCGTCTCTGGGCCTCGGCTTCCCCAGCTGCCAGATGGGAGGGGCCAAGCACATCACGGGACGTTCCCCACGGGGACTCTGCAATCCAGCCGCTTGGAGCCCACGGTCGATCGAGCGGGACCCTGTGAAGGGTTGGCACAGCCCGCGTGGGCCCCACGAAATGCATCTGCCAGAGTTTGGACCGTCTCCCGGAGATGTGTTTGGGGGAGGGCGGCGGGGGGCCCGTGGGGGGCTGGCGCCAGCCCGCGGCCCCGACCAGGGGTGTGCTGGGCTGATTTCGGCGGCTCTCCCCGCCGCGTGCCCTCCTCCCACAGGAAACCGGATTCTGGTTCATTTTTCACCACGTTCCAACGGGCCCGTCGGTGGGAACGTACTCGCCAGGTTACTCCGAGCACATCCCGCTGGGAAGGTTCCACAATAACCGAGCACACTCCAACTACCGCGTAAGTCCTTCCAGACCGCGCGCCCCCCCGCCTTCTGCCGGTCCCCCTCCCCCGGCCTGCACATCGCCAGGGCCGGACGGCCGCCGGGCTCCGGCCGGGCACCAGCGGGCACCAGCCGCCATCCTGGCGCGGGTCTGGGAGGAAACAAAGCGGCCTTCTTAGCGACAATGTCCCGTGGCCGCTCCTGCCCCACGACGCGGCCCCCGGTCAGAGCCGGGAGGAGAAGCGGGATGCGCCTTCGCGCAGGCTGACGGCAGGGGCGACACCCGAGCGCGGGCCCGCCGCCCCCCTGGTGGCCGGGCGCGGTGCTGGCTGTGACAGGCTGGCCCGGCCTGGGCGCCGGACGCAGTCAGGACGCGCTCCTGAAGGAACGGAGACGTGGCACGGGCCCCTCTCCTCCGTCCCCTTGGCTTTTGCTCCAGGAAGCGGGCTGGTCCTTCCGCACAGAGCCCGGGGGGTGCGGGGGGCGGGGGGGAGACCAGACGCTGCCGAGTTAGGCGCAAGGAAGGGGTGTGGAGGACGCCCACCCGGGACGGCACGGAGACCAGAGCCGTGGGACGCGCAGCTGGGGAGCCAGGCTGGGACCGGGGAGCCGCCCTGGGGACACAGGTGGTGCTGGGGGCGCTGGCACGGTGCGTGGACGGAGCCCCGTGTCCGGATCTTCTGTCCAGTCCCTGAGAGTGCAGATGAGGAAACTGAGGCCCCTGGGGGGGGCGGGGAACGGACACGGCAGGGTTTAAAAAAGAAGGTCAACCGGGGAGAAGACTGTGAGAAGAGAAACCTTCTCACACTCGGCTTGTGCTTACACGGGCGGCGGGGCCAGAGAGGGGCCCGCAGGGGTGCGGGGGGGCACGGGCAGAGGGCACACCCCAGGGAGCTGAGAGGGAAGAGTTGCCGGTCATCGGTGTCCCCCTGACAGAGCGGGCGTTTCTGAGGCTGTCGTGGGCCACGCAGGAGCGGCCAGGGGTGCCGTGTGGGCAGCCGAGAGGACACAGCACGTGTGGGCCGTTTGTCAGGACCTCGTCCTCCAGAAGCCGTCCCCTGAGCTGGGCGGTGGGCCTGGAGAGGTCAGAGCAGGGAGGTCTGTGAGGGACAGTGGTTTCCTACAAGGAAGTAGGCAAGGACTCGGGGGCACAGGAGGAGGGGCGGGCCTTGGGGAAGGTGGCAGGGTGAGGTACCCGCCCCCGGTGAGCCCTGACTTTGTGCCCAGCGGGCGAGGGTCCCCGGGCACAGTGCCCTGTCCAGTGAGCCCTAACTTTGTGCCCAGTGGGCGAGGGTCCCCAGGCACAGTGCCCCTCCAGTGAACCCTGACTTTGAGCCCAGTGGGCGAGGGTCCCCGGGCACAATGCCCCCTCCAGTGAGTGCTGACCCTGCACCCAGCGGGCAAGGGTCCCCAGTCTTGGTGCCCCCGAGTGAGGCCTGACCCTGTAACCAGTGGGTGAGGGCCCCCAGTCTCGGTGCCCCTCCAGTGAGCCCTGACCCTGTCGCCAGTGGATGAGGGTCCCCAGGCACAGTGCCCCCTCCAGTGAGGCCTGACCCCGTAACCAGTGGGCGAGGGCCCCCAGTCTCGGTGCCCCTCCAATGAGCCCTGACCCTGTGCCCAGTGGGCGAGGGTCCTGGTATGGGGCATCCACCGGGGCCAGCACCGAGCCTCCCGCCATATTCTCTGAAATCAGTGTTCGTAGCCCGGCTTGTGGAGGCCACAGCTGAGGCTTGCAGGGTGAAGGTCACGGCCCATGAGCGAGCAGCGGGGATCCAGCCCCTCATGTTCTACTCACGCCACCACTGCCTCGCTGTCAGTCCCTCGAAGAATGTTCTAGCCAGAGTGGCCTCAGCTACTCAAGAAGGGAACCTGGGAACCTGCCTTCGGGCCTTCCCGGGAGGCTGAGAGTGCAGTGGGAGGAACCGAGACCCCTGCCCCAGGGGAGGGGTCTCAAGTGCAGTGTTTCCTTTAAATCACCAGACACATTTCCCGTAGCCCCTGACGTTGGGCCTGGGCTTGTAACCGCCCAAAGCAAGGTGACTTCTGGTCACGGACTTAGCTCCGTGGCCCTGGACAAGACACTTAGCCCCCAGGCCTCTTGGTTCCTTCGTGAACACCTCAGATTCGCCCTGAGCAGAGCAGAAGCATGGGCTCCTCCCCTCCCTCGCTGCAGACCCCTTGCCTCCACTAATGCGTCCTGAGAGCAGAGCCGGCGTTACTGGAACGTTTAAGAGTGTGCGTGGCGTGACGAGGTGCCTGCCACCTGCCGTGGCCGTGGATGCGTCCCTGACCGTCTCCTCCCCCGCAGGCTGGCATGATCATTGACAACGGGGTCAAAACTACGGAGGCCTCTGCCAAGGACAAGCGGCCCTTCCTGTCCATCATCTCTGCCAGGTAGACGACCCGTGGGGACGCACACTCTCCCTGCTGACCTCTTGACCCAGCCCCGTCCTCTCCACTCATTCGTTCGTTCGTCCGTCCGTTCGCTCACTCACTCACTCATCAGTGTCTGTTGAGCACTTTCTACGTCCTGGACCGTGAGCTAGCTGCTGGGGGTCCGATGCTGAAAGCCCGAGCGGGGCAAAGACTGAATTAGGGTTTATGCTACAGCAGCCGAAGGGAAACAGAAATTTCTAGAGGTTCCCGGATCCCTCAGCAAAGCCAGTACCCGCACGGTCAGTAGGACTGGGTTGGGCCGAGGTCTAAAGGGACGTGCGGGTTGTGCCCACAAAGCAATCCAGAACAATCCAGAGCTCAGCCGAAGGCCAGCGGCTGCTCTCCACGGGTGCCATCGACACCTCAAGGGTATTAGAAACACCAGCGCCCTTTAGAGACCGAGGCGTCGGTCTGCGTCGGAAGTGGGTGGCGCTAGGGTCCGTGATAACGCCGACGGGTGGCTTTTGCTGGTCCGGACGCACTGAGCAGCTGGGCTCCGTGCCCCGTCTTGTAGCCAACGAGCTGGATTCCGGAAGAGGCTTTAGGTCAAGGGCCCCCCAGGTTACCAGGCGGCTGGGCAGCTCACTCTCCTTCCAGGGGCCATGCCGCACGCCGGGGTGGGTCCCGGCCAGTTCGCGCTGTGCCTTGACCGCCCCCCCCCCCGGGCGGGGTGGGGGCTCCTCGATGCCCACGGACAAGAGCAGTGGCCTGTCTGTAGCCTGCGTGGGGCTGGGGCCCTGGAGGAAGGACTCCTTGCTTCTGTGTGTGCGGAGAGAAGCTCTCGGCCCAGAAGGGGGTCGGCTGAGGCGTCCCCCTGACACGGCCACCTGTGCCCTCCCCGTGGCGTGCTCCAGGTACAGCCCTCACCAGGATGCCGACCCGCTGAAGCCCCGGGAGCCGGCCATCATCAAACACTTCACGGCCTACAAGAACCAGGACCACGGGGCCTGGCTGCGCGGCGGGGACGTGTGGCTGGACAGCTGCCGGTGAGGACCGGGCACGGGGTCCTGACACGAGGACGGGGTGGGGGGTGCCTCCCCCGCATGGGGGAGGGGAGAGCGGGGCAGGGAGGAAACAGGCACACGGACATCGGCCTTCTGGTCAGTCCCCAGCCAGGCAGAGGCAGCGACCCCCCCCCCCACCCCCGAGCCCCCTGAAAACAGCACGTGCCGGGTGCTGGGGGTCATACCTGCCACGGGGTGAGGCTCTCTCGGGCCACGTAGCCAGTCGTCGGAAGGAGGGAAGGAAGTTCCCAGCATGTCCTGGGCACCTGCTGCGTGCAGAATCCTCGTTTGCCTTCCTTCCTCACTGTGCTTCTCAAAGATGCAAATTATCTCCATTTTTAGAGATGGTCACCTGAGGCTGAGCTCAGTGACTTTCCCGGGAGGTCACACAACTAGGAAGCGGTTGGACGGGGGCTTGAAATTTCAACTCCTGGGACGCCAAAGCAGGGCCACAGCACAATTGTGACACTGGGTCCCGCCCTTCCCGGGCCCTTGGGGCCCCGGGGCCGGCGCCTGCCTGCCTTCCCGGGAGACGTGGCGCCAGCTGTCCGTCCGTCCTTCCCGCTGTGGCTGAAATGGGAGTGGGCGTGGCTAAGGGGAGTGCAGCCCGCCCGCACGTACCCCGCCGTCACCCGGGGCCGGCCCCGAGAGTGGCGAGGTCCTTCACGTCCCCCTGATCCAACCTCCCACGAGCCCTGGAGTCAGCAGCGTGGGGGCAATGCTGGAGGCCACTGTCCACAAGCAGACGTCGAGCGGGAGGCGAGCTCGCCGCGCAGGGTGGGAGAGCCCGCAGCCCCTTCCCCACACAGTATCCACATGTGACGCCAGGGACAGGGAAGCGTCCCGCCCTCCGCCACGTCCCTGGCCGTGGCGCGAGGGCAGGCTCTGACCGTCCGCTCTCGTCCCCAGGTTCGCTGATAATGGCATCGGCCTGACCCTGGCCAGGTAAGAGCAGCTGTCTTCGTGCCGAGCCCTGTGCGGGAAGCCGGCTGCGGACGGCTCATTCCAGACGCCTCCTCCCCACAGCGGCGGGACCTTCCCGTATGATGATGGCTCCAAGCAGGAGATCAAGAACAGCCTGTTCGTCGGCGAGAGTGGCAACGTGGGGACGGAGATGATGGACAACAGGATCTGGGGCCCCGGTGGCCTGGACCACAGCGGGAGGACCCTCCCTATAGGCCAGTAGGTTTGCAGCCACGGAGGCTTCCTCGTCCTGCGTGCCTTAAGCCGAGTGGCAGCCACAGACGGAATGATGCTCGTGGGAGAGCTCCGCCTGTCGACTGCGAACCCCCCTGTCAGTTACCAGTCAGAGAAGTCACTGAAACAAGGGAGGCTGGCCGGCGGTGGGGTGAGGTCTAGAGCGGCAGAGAGAAATCAAGCGTTCAGTGTCGAATGGCAGGCGGCAGGGGGACCTGATGGTCGAGGTGCACGGGGTGGTTCCGGGGCTACGGCGTCTGGGGTCAGCAGCCGCGGGTTCCTGATAGCACCCTACTCGGAGCATTGCACCCACTTCTGGGGACGGGGGAGAGAGAGATGGGCCAAAGCACGCTTGGAGGACGGTACCCAGGAAGGTGACAGAGCCCAGCGCTGTGTCACACGCAGACTGGGAACTCTGGTCAGGAGTTCAGGGGTCAGACGAGGGGGACCAGCACGGGAGGCGACGTCACACATGGTCGGGGCTTCCAGACGCTTGCAAGACGGAACTCATTCCCCATGGGCCCCACGGTTAGAAGGAGTTTAGTGCGGGAAGAACTGACGGCCAGGCCTGTTCATCAGCAGAACCGTAGGGCTGTCCTGAGGGGTCCCGGGCTCTCTGTTGCAGAAGGTGTTTCAGGCAAAGCGGGGGGAGGCTGGCCAGGCGGCTGGAGGAGGGGGGACCGGGAGAGCTGGCCAGCTCACGGAGCAGAGGGGCTCGGTCAGTTCCCGGGGGAGCCTCAGCTGGGTCGGTGTGAGGACGTCTGTCCCCCGTCTGATGGTGATTCTGCTCAGACGTGAACCCAAACCCGACGGCCAGGCTCTGAGCCGGGCAGACGCGCGGGGGTCTGCTCCCCGAGGGCCGAGAGCCCTCCTGCCCCCAGAGCTTCCCCCCTGCCTTTCTCCGGAGAAATATAATCCCTGCCTCTGTGGGCAGGACACGGGCCCGGAGCTCCCACCCCAGTGGACGTGCGCCTTTGCAAAGATTCTGCGGACAGAACCACGGCCTCCTTTGGCGCAAGTGGTCTGGAAGCCCTGGTCTCTGTCTGGTCGCAGCGATAGACCAGCCCCTTCGGGTGGTGTTTATGAGTAACTCTGGATCTGCGTACTTGGGCATTTTTTTGCTGAGAGTTACCAGCCCTCCGGGGCCGGAATGTTCTGATGACTTTCAGGGCTGAGTTTGTTTATGGAGGCCCGACAGTTCTGCCGAACCGGGCAAGTCCCTCACGCGGCGTTTGTGAGCAGGGACCGTGTCCTCCTGGTCACGAGGGATTCGTCCGCAATGGTCCTGGGCTGGGCTTAGATGAAAAGTAAGCATACGCTTTGCATACACAGCCAGTAAGAGTGGCTGGTTCCCAAGAGGCCTTAACTTGAACAGTGCCCGGAGGCACCCCTGAGAACCAGGATCCAAGGCGCCAGCGCGAATCGACTGCTTTTAAAGATGCGGAAATGCGGGAAGTCCTTGGTGTCCACCGAAGGCATACACCAAGGCTGGTGTGATCCGGGCTTTCCCGGGGGACCTGCGTGTGGGGAGGGGAGCCCCAGGTAGAGGACGGGGGGCTGCGGTGTATCCTCCCAGGGACAGACCCTTCTCGATGCTTCTTTCCCTCTTTCTGCCCTCCCTCCTTCATGCCAGCTGTGGAAGGAGGGGACCTGGCCCAGAGGCACAGATACCAGCAGAACCATGCACATTGGGCTTCCAGAAAAAACCAGCCTAGGTTCAGGGTCACCGAGAAGCCCAGCTGGCCCTTTCCAGGCCCCGCGCAGGAGTCCGAGGGCAGAGGAGAGGAGTCTCTGAGTCCCCGCCCTCTGCTGAGCCAAGTTGCCCGTTCTCCGGTCCTTTCTACCTCCGCCTCCCATCCTCTCCCTGACTCCTGGAGATCGGAGCCTTCTTGGGGCCCTTTGACAGCCCACAGTCTTGCCTTCCCAGTGGGGCCTGCCGCTCCTGTAGGGTTACGTGCCCTGAAAGGTCACGTGCGTTATCTCACTACAGCATCATCACCATCATCACCTTCCGTTCTGTCTTCCCCCTCGCCTGTTTTCCAGACCCAACAGATTCACAATTGAAAGGCTTACTCAGAGGAAACCCATTTGGGTCTTAATCTGATTAAATGGTTATGGCAACTGAGACTAAATAATGACTAATGGCTCTAGTCTCCCAAGAGACACAATACTGGCATTCTACAGAGTATTTATGGTATTTACCCAATGACTCTGAACAGGATGGAAAAACTGGGGCAAGTGTTTGAATAGAGGATGATTCCCCAGCCCCCACGCCAGCAACTAAACACATATCCATCCATCCATCCATCCATTCCTCCAACTATCCTTCCATACATCCATCCACCCACCCATCCATCCTTCCTTCTCTTTCCTTTCATCCATCCATCCATCCACCCACCTACCCTTCCTTCCATCCATCCACCCACCCATTCTTCCTTCTTTCCTTCCTTCCTTCCTTTCATCCATCCACCCATCCATCCATCCATTCAACCTTCCTTCCTTCCATCCATCCATCCAACCTTCCTTCCTTCCATCCATCCATCCAAGTCATCTAGCAATCATTTATTGACATTTACTGCGTCTATAAATACTTTCTCACGAACTGATGAATGAATCAATAATGCCCTGCAGCGAGGAGTGGCAGGAGGTGGGGATCAGGACGGTTTACCCAGAAAGTCTCTGTTTCCATCTGCCTTGAAGGGTGCAAACAACTCGGTGGCATAACGTGGCGAACAGGCTGACCTCTCACTTCCTTAACCCTGTAGGAATTTTCCGATCCGAGGAATTCAGTTCTATGACGGCCCCATCAACATCCAGAACTGCACCTTCCGCAAGTTCGTGGCCCTGGAGGGCCGGCACACCAGTGCCCTGGCCTTCCGGCTGAACAACGCTTGGCAGAGCTGCCCCCATAACAATGTGACCAACATTGCCTTTGAGGATGTCCCGGTGAGTGAGGTGCTGGGGCAGGCGCTGGGCAAATCCAGACTTTGGGCGGTGATTCACAAGTCCCCCGGGGCTGGAGTTTGAGCCGTTGCCACCACCGCAGGGAGCGAACGACTTCCTCCAAGCAGGCTGGGCCGCGCCCCAGCCCGTCTGCATCCAAGCTGGAAAAGTACAAGTGTAGGTTGCCCTACAGGTCAGGTCTGGCTGCGTCCCACTTGCCCTCCCCCTGCCCCGAACCCCCCAGAGCCTCAGCGCAGCCTCCCTCCGGACGCAAGGTCCTGAGGCTGTTCCTCCACAGGCCTCGGTTTTGACGATGGAGTCTTGTGACAGGGCCACCTGGGTTGGTCAGTTAATCTCCAATCCCGGGGTTTCCAAGGCGCTCAGGTCTCTCTGAGAGGGCACCACAAATGGGGGTCTTCCCGGGCACAGACAGGTGCCAATGAAGACCTGGGGGTGAGGAGGGCGGGACGGAGGGTGGCACTTTGAGGCTGGGAGGGACCGGGGATGCTTTGTCCGGGCTCTGGATCCCCCAGAACTTTCTTCCTTCTTCTCCCCTCTGGTCTTGCCCTTTGCCCGTCTGCCTCGCGCCGGAAGGCGGAAGGGAAAGGCGTGAGAACTTGTGACTTCATTTCTTTACTCAGGCCACCGAGGCCTGGGAGAGGTCAGTCACAGAGCCCGCCACGGGCTCGTGTCGACAGACCGTCCTCCTCAAACAAGGGCACACACCCCCCTCTTAGACACACAGCACACGGTCCTCTCTCACACGTTGCCCCACGTGTGTGTGCTTTCTCATGCACACACCTCTCTCCCCCTCTCACACTTGTGCACGCGCGCACACACACACACTCCTGTGCCCCCTCCCCTCTGCAGGCTTTGAGCCCGCACGTCAGAGCACTCTCCAGGGTCACCCACAGCAGCTGGGCCCCGTGTGAGCAGAGGCCAAACGAATGCGTTGGGTCTGGAGTGGAGGCCGGTGAGCGGGCTGCAGTCTCCCTTCACCTCTGGCCCAGCCTCACTTCCCAGGGCTCTGTTTAGATTACTTCCAGAGTGTTCTTCGGAGAGCCGGGGCCCTGGTTCAACCAGCTGGACATGGATGGGGATAAGACGTCCGTGTTCCATGATGTCGACGGCTCTGTGTCCGAGTACCCGGGGTCCTACCTCACCAAGGACGACAACTGGCTGGTCCGGCACCCGGACTGCATCAACGTCCCCGACTGGAGAGGGGCCATCTGCAGCGGGCGCTACGCACAGGTGGGGAAGCAAGGGCACCCCTGGTGTCACCAGCCCCTCAGCAGGAGCGAGCGCCTGCTGTATGCCCTTTCAAAAAATCAAAGTGAAAACCACGTTGTAGGCAGAAAGCAGGATGCCTAGGAGGAGGGCACTGGGAGGTCACTCGGATTCAAGTCAGGCCCCAGTGCCTGGAGTCAGTGCAAAGACGCGGACACATGTGGAACCAGACCCGTGGGTGACTGTTGGAGCCTCAGTGTCCTCATCTGTGAAATCAGGATAATAGTCGAACCTCCTTCTGAGATTGCGGGCCTAAGGTTCATATGACGGATGCAAAGTGCGTCGCCGGCCCCATCCGCCGGAAATGTAACGCAAACCAGCCCCGTGGTCCTAAATTTTCCACAGGCCCTGTGAAAAAGGAAAAAGAAACAGGGGAAATTAATCGTAATAATATATTTTAACTTAGCGTACTCAAAATCCTATCATCTCAACACGCAATCGATTTATAAAAATCGTTAGTGAGGTACTTTTCCTGGATGTAATTTTTCCTCCTCTAAGTCTTCCAAATCCACGACACGGTTTCCACTTCGAGCCCGCTCAGTTTGGATGCAGATTTTCGACGAAGTGAAAGCTAGTCCTACCTCCCCAAAAGGATCAAGTCACGTGCGGTGGGGAAATATTTTACACTGCTTTGGGTTTGAGGTTTAAATTAATCAAAATTTAAAACCCAGGTGGGTCCTCAGCCACACCGGTCACGTTTCCGGGGCTCGGGGGCCACATGTGGCCAATGGCCGTCGTGGGGAACAGCACCTGGGACACGACGGAGCCGAAAATACCAGCTAGCTATTACGATGCTGGCATTAGCTGTTATTTGGCTGATGGTGAATAAACGAGCAAGAGGGAAGATAGCCAGGAAAACGGCAGCATTAGAGGAGGAGGGGAGTCCCGGGGCCGGCAGGGGACGTGTACGAAGACGCTGTCCTCGCGATTACCATACAGGCGGACGCTGTGGACGTCAGGACTGGAGGGTGGGTGAGAAAGGAGCCGGAAGGTGGCCTGGGGTCCGGGAGAGGCGGGAGAGCGAGCTGGTGCCAGAGAGGGGAAGGGGCCACAGGGCCAGGTGGGCACAGGGAGGCAAGGGTGCTGGAGAAACCAGGCCTGGATCTTCCCCCGCACCGTCTCTCCCACACGGGGCTTGTCTTCTGCGCAAAAGCTCTGTCAGCACCTGCCCGGTTCTCCCGACCGGCTACTGCTTAATTATTACTCATAATCTCCCCCCTTCCCTTTACAGTTTTCGCCGTGCTGTAACATACCCTTAAAGCTTTGGTTCTCGGGACGGCCCCGTGCCACGGGCAGCCGAAGCTCCTCTTTCCGTCCCGTAGGCAGTACTGGGGAGACCACCCCTCCCTCCTGCGTGCCCAGTTTTGTGCTGCTGTGCTGACCGTGGTGGTGTCACCCGCACAGGGGCCGTGCCACAGGGCAGGACGCCAAGAATTCCACCGAGGCGGGCCCAAAACAACGCGGCTCTTGGGTCCCTGAGACCTGAGAGCTCGTAGTCTTGCTTTCAGGGACTTCTCTGAAGCAGGACAGCACTCCTTCGTGCAGGGCGTAGTGACACGGGGCCTGGCCACGGGGGCCAGACCTCGGGAGGCAGACAGAGAAGGAGCGCGCCCAAAGCTGCCTCCCAGACGCAGGCAGGACGGCAGTGGGGGCGAGGGGGCTGCGCGCACAGAATTAGCCAGTTCGCTCTCCCCCCCCCACCCCCACAGTCCCCCATCTGACTGTTAAGCAGACTTCTCCCGTGTTTCCACCGCTGTGTCCCGGACGGAGCCCTTTGTTGAGAAGGCGTCCGCGGGATCGCGCAGAACGGTGATGGCCGCACCCCCAGCCGTCCATTCACGCGTCCTTAAAAGGGCTCCTCGAGAGCGTTCCTTTGAAAGCGGGGCCCGTTGTCAGATGTTAACCAGACGCTCTGGAATAATCCCTTGTAACTGTCCTGTCGTGTTTCCTTTTTGGGTCCTGAAAGATGTACATTCAGGCCTACAAGACCAGCAACCTACGGATGAAGATCATCAAGAACGACTTCCCCAGCCGCCCCCTCCACCTGGAGGGGGCCCTGGCCCGGAGCACCCATTACCAGCAGTACCAGCCGGTGGTCGCCCTGCAGAAGGGCTACACGGTGCACTGGGACCAGCCGGCACCCGCCGAGCTGGCCATCTGGCTCATCAACTTCAACAAGTAAGTGGGCGCAGCCGCTCCGACGGAGCCCCAGGCAGCGGTGGTGACGCCTCGGGACCGCAGGCCGGCCCACGTCACCCCCGCGGAGGGGCCGAGGGCACCCAGTAGTCCAGAATCTGAGCCCCGGGCGGAGCCCCCCTGCCCCGGGCGCGGCCGGGCTCAGGCAGAAGCCTGGCTCCGCGGGCCTCCCTACGCCCCACGTGGGAGCGGGGGCCAGCGTCCCCTCGAGGTGCAGCACGACAGCATTCCCGCCCGGATCTGGCCTCCGGCGTCGGTGTTCGGGTGCTGTCTGTGCCTGTCACTTGTCACGTGCTCCTGGGACACGGATGCCAAGCAGATGTGGAAAATGACACCGAAAGAGATGAAATGAGCCCTGAGACCGGGCTGGACCAGGAGGGGCTGAGCTGCAGGGCAGCACCCCGGCCTAGGCCCGGGCGGCGCCCAGGGAGCCCCTCGCCCTGCCAGCCACGCTCCCCGCCCCCAACACTTGGCAGCCGGATGGTTACGCACCCCCCACCCCCCAGCAGAAATGGAGGTGCCGTCTGGGGGAGAATTCTCTGGTCTCTCTCCAGGCGGGCCCCAGACTCTCTGAGGCCCGGACGCCCTTGCTTGTGGCCTGACACCCCCCCCCCCCCCCGCCTCTAGGGGCGACTGGATCCGAGTGGGGTTCTGCTACCCCCGCGGCACGTCCTTCTCCATTCTCTCCGACGTGCACAACCGCCTGCTGAAGCAGACATCCAAGACGGGCACCTTCGTGCGGACCCTCCAGATGGACAAGGTGGAACAGAGCTTTACGGGCAGGGGCCACTACTACTGGGACGAGGACTCAGGGTGAGGACCCCCGCCGCGGCAGGGCGGCTCGGCCCCGGGCCGTGCCCCTGGCCCTCCCAGCAGGCCAACCCCCACCGGGTTACCTGCCGTTGACGGAGAACGCTTTCCCAAGGGCTTCGACTCAGGGGCCAAACTCAGGTTCCATCCGCCAGTGACATTTTCCAAGCTGCTAAGCTGGGGGTAAACATTCCGTGAATATACACGGGGATGGGAGGAAATAGGCCCATTTCAGGCAAAAAGCAAAAGCAGCTTTTCCTTAGAACGGAGGAGACACGGTCCGTTCCCTCGGGTCCTCCCAAGCCAGGGGGAGCAGATGACATCATCCCTCGTCCAGAAGGGAACAAAGAAGGGACAGAGGAAATAGCGGGGTCCTGCCCCGAGGCCACGGCACAACCTTGGCACGGCTCGTTTCGAACCCGGGTCCACCTGTCCCCAGAGCCGTCACTCACCCTTTGCTGGACGGCACTAGGCGCTGCTCAGTGGAGGGATAACAGGGATAGAGTGTCTGTGGAGAATAGGGAGCTGTCTGGTCCCCTCCCTGAAAAAGAGAGTAAGTCCAACACCTCCGGAATGCCAACAATGTCCGAGCGGTGAGGCCGCTTAGAGCCATCCCCCTGGGGAGTGACCGTAAAGGATCCCTTGATGGCCGTGTTCCCTCTCTTGATTGCAATCAGCGATAAGGAAATACCTAGCAGGGGCACTCTCTCTCTATCTCTTTCAGACACGGTTTTATCAATTTGATGAGAGAAAAATTAGAATTTGAAAATCAGAGGCATTAGTAAAATGCTAGGTTTGGGGGGAAATAAATAGCACCCGATTTTCACATAAATTCTAAACCACTCGTGGGGCAGACAAGGCCACAGGTGAAGAGGGAACAGAGACTTAGGCTGATGGAACCGTTGGAGGACAGCGCCAACCAACAAAGTCCCCAGGTGTGCCTGCCGGCCCCAGGAGGCACCGCGTAATCGCGGACGCCCCCCAGCCCCCCCCAGGACTCGGTACGGAGGTGCGGACCGGGGAGCCCAGCCTCTGCAGGCCGACCTCCACACCCACCGTCAGTGCCTGGTGGTGATTAGGCTGTGCTTTAATTCGGTGACACCCTTGGGGGCCGCGAGCTGGGTTACAGGACCCAAGGCACTGGGCTTTCCCAATACCTGGGGCCCGTCTGAAGTCTCGATCGGCCCCTCTGCACGTCCAGGTGCTTCCCTGGCACGACCAGCTGTGCGGCGGTGGGTGGAGGTCGTGGCATCGTGGCGCGAACCCAGCTCGCCGGGCCGTCTGGGCGCAGGCGGTTCCCAGAGAGGGGTCGGCACGGGAACAGCCTTTCGAATGCTGCAGGCGTGGGAGTCAGCCTGGAAGGTCGTTTCTGAGCAGGAGGAACGGTGACAAGTCCTAAATTAGTGCCTCGGTTTCCTCGTCGGCCGACCCCCTGCACCACCCCCGCGGCGTCCAGTCCCGTCCAACAAGCAGGGAAAAGATGGCAGTTTCGAGAAAAGTATAGTGAGGAAGGCTGGCCTCACCAGGCACAGTGACGGGGTGGCCCGGCTCTGTGACCGTCCTCCCGTGTGGTCCCGGGTCAGTCACTCAGCTGCTCGGAGTCCGAGAAAGCAGGGCGGTGACGGCACCTACTGGACGGGACCGTCTGAGGGTTAAGCGAGATGGCGTGTCCACTCACGGCCTGCGTGGAGCGTGGCATAGGGCACATGCCCAGAAAACGGTCCCCGTTGGCGTCGCGAGCTTTGACGCCCGGGTGCTCGTTTCTCTCTGGGACCGCATGTGACCCCGTGGCAGACACGGTCTGGTGGCCATCTCGTAAGGCCCGTGGGTCTCACCGGGGGGCTTGGGGGATGACGTGAAGACAGAGGGGGAGGAGGGTGGCGAACGCCTGAGCGAGCCCGGCCGTGGCCCCCGCACGCAGGCTGTTGTTCCTGAAGCTGAGAGCCCAGAACGAGAGGGAGAGGTTCGCCTTCTGCTCCGTGAGAGGCTGCGAGCGAATCAGGATCAAGGCCCTGATCCCCAAGAACGCGGGCGTCAGCGACTGCACGGCCACCGCCTACCCCAGGTTCGCCGAGAGAGCTGTGGTGGACGTGCCGATGCCCAGGAAGCTCCGTGGTGCCCAGCTGGTGAGCGGCCGTCACGTAAGGGCCCTTTCCGGACACCCGCTCGGCGCCCCCCCCCCCCCCCCGTGTGATCCTGGGGTGGCCGGGGGTGCGGGGAGGCGGCTGCCCCCGTCAGGCCGTGCCCGTGGCGCCCCCAACCCAGCCAGGGCAGCCGGTCTTACTTGCTTTCCAGAAGACAAAGGACCGCTTCCTGGAGGTGAAGATGGAGAGTTCCAGGCAGCGTTTCTTTCACCTCCTGAGCGACGTGGCTTACATTGAAGTGAGTGGTTCCGGCCCCTGCAGGCGCGCTGCTTGGCCGCGGGGGGAGGCGGTGTTATGTCCTGGGGCTGTTGTCACCGATGACCACAGGCCAGGGTTGCCCGCAACAAAAGAAACTTGTTCTCTGGCCATCCTGGAGGACGGAAGCCTCAAATCGGGGGCTCAGCAGGGCCGGGTCCCCCTGGAGGCTCTGAGACCGTCCGCCCGAGGCCTCCGCTGACGTCCCCCGGGTTGTGGACGTGCCCCCCCGCCCCGCCCCCAGCATCTGCCTCTGTCCTCGCACGGCCTTCACCCTGGGTGTCTGGGCCCCACACCCCCTTCCTTCCTCCTACGAGGACACCCATCGCCGGATTTAGGACGGGCCCTAAATCCAGGATGACCTCATCTCAAGATCCTTAACTTAATTGCATCGGCGCAGACCTTCCAGCCAAGTAAGGTCCCTTTCCCAGCGCCCACCCACACAGAGGGCTCCGGAGAGCCGCTCGGAGAGGGTTTTGTGCTCTGAGCGGCTGCACGGACCGCCCGGCTCCAGGGTCCACGTGGGCGCCCCGAGCCCGCTCCCAGCGGTGCTGCTTCGGGCCTGCAGGTGGACGGGACGAGGTACCCCAGCTCCGAGGACGGCATCCAGATGGTGGCGATCGACGGCAGCCGCGGGCACGTGGTGAGCCACACGAGCTTCAGCAGCACCATGCTGCAGGGCGTCCCATGGCAGCTGTTCAGTCACGTGGCGGCCATCCCCGACAAGTGAGTCTGCGCGCGTACCCCCACCACCCCATCGCGTCCGGTCTGGGGGCACCGAGGGCGCGTTCGAGGTCTGCCCGCGCCTCTGACGACCTGACGGGCGCGGGGCGGCGAACGTAGGTCAGGCCGAGGCGGCCGGGCTGCCCGCTTACAAGTGGGAAGCCTGGCCCTGGCCTCGTTCCCCGGCCACGACACGCTTTCCCAGCATGAGCTCACCCCGCCCACGCTTTCGATGCGATCCAAGTGCCGGTGGCTCTTAAGTTCTCCGGCCCACACCTCTCCCGGCACCGCCACGTCTGACAGGCTACAAGTCTCCCGTGGAACCCAACCTCGCCCTTGGCCGTCGCCTCCCAGCCCGGCCCCTCCTCCCGTTCGCCGTGTTTCGGGTTCGTGGGCCTGAACCCTGCAGACGGCCGGACCACGGTCTGGGCGTCCTGCGTGACTCCCCCGTCCCTTCCTCCTCTGTGACCGGGTCCCGGCCCCCCACCTGCCTGCTCGCCCTCCGGCCCGGCCTGTCTGTGGCCGCGAAGCAGGCCCTCCGGCTCAACCCCCTGACGGGCCAGGCCTCTGCCGCCCCAGCCTGACCCGGCCTCCCTGCCAGCTGCTGGCTTGAACTCCTCCCAGCACCTCCTGTGCCCTTTCCTAGAAATCCCTGGTAACTCCCGGCACCTTCCCAATCTAACGCGCACCTCTTTGGTGAGGTCTCTTCCAACGCAACCACAAAGTTCTGCCTCTACTAACACACGAGTCTCAGCAGCCCCAGGGATGCGGCCGTTCCGGGGCGAGGGCCCGCGCTTCCTCGCGTCGGGGCCACGTCTAACTCGGTTTTGCGTTTCTCGCTAAATGGGGGGGTAAAACTCACTCTCAGGGGCCACGACCTGGCATGGTGGGAAGTCCGGGTGGCTCGTCGGAGCGGCCTCCGCCCTGCCACCAAACCCCGTGCTGACGAGTGTAGGCGTTCACAGGCCGTGACAGTCCCATACGGGGCAGACAGGGACACCTCTGAGCGTGCAGGCTTCTGGCCCCATCAGGATGCTGTGACGCACGAGGAGCCCCGTCCGCGTCCCGCTCCTGGGAGCTAGCCCAGAGCCCAGTCTAGAGGGCACGACCTTTGTCTGGGTTCCCCCGAGCGGCGAGGCTTAGCTGTGCCAAAGGGACGTGAGCTTTTCCTCCGAACTGGAACGATGACGAAATGGCCTCCTGGGAATGGTGCCCAAGCCCAGTGCTGAGAACAAGTGTGCGATGCTCCCTCTCTCTGCTGGCCTCACCTTGCCGTCCCCTGGGGCCTCGTCCCCAGGCAGCCCCGGCTCCCCTCCCTGTCCCTAGGGCTGACGAGCCCGGTGCATCTGAAGGGTGTTCCTTCTGCTCCCGAAGGGACACAAACGGGGGTGACCGCGGCTTCCAGAACCCTGTCTGGTTTTTCCGCGTCTGGACTGTGGTCTGTGGTTATGGGATTCCTGGGAGATGTGAGCCGGGAGCCCGTTGGGCTGCTGTTCCTGGGGGGAGGTGCTCACCTCGCCTGTCCGTCCCGGCCCCGCGGGGTCTGCCACCTTGAGGCTGTGTTCCCAACATGTGGGCCTGAACACGACCAAGGCTGGGAGCAGAGAGTCTCGCTGGGCCCCCAAGCCGGGCTTCTGCAAGTCGGGGCCCGTCCGGCTGGGCGCACGCCTCGCTCCAGGCCCCTGCCCCCCGCCTCCGAGCACGACTCCCCTTGGGCCTAGTAAATTCGCCCCAATCTCCCATGTGCAAACCGGGTAGAAAGTGACGTGAACGTGGAGGTTAACGCTCCCCAAGCACGCGGTGACCCCAGCTTCTGGCTTGCTCTCCCGCCACGTTTCTATCTGGTCCCAACCCAACGGGCTGAGGACATTCGCGTTAATAAACGCAAGCTGAAGTCCCTCCTCCGTGCACCTACCCCGTCCTCTCTGGGGACAGACACGCGTGCAGGCAGCGAGCGAGCTGAGAGCAGGTGTGGGGAGGTCCCCGGGTGCCGACTGCGGCCAGAGGTGTGGGAGGGAGGCCGGGATGTGGGTCAAGCATGGAAAGAGCCGGTCCGCTCGGCACGAGGGACAGGCGGCCTTTCCCCAAACCTGCAGCCGGGCCTCTGGGCGCTGCTGACTGCCCCCACCCTACCTGCTCTCCCCTCCTGGCCTCTGACACCTCCTCTCGTGCAGCTCCATTGTGCTCGTGGTGTCGAAGGGACGATACACTTCCAGGGGCCTGTGGACCAGAGTGCTGGAAAAGCTCGGCGCAGATAAGAGCCTCAGGTTGAAAGGTAAGCGATCCAGACCAGGGGTCTACACTGACTGTAAGTCCAGATGCCTGGTGTGCAGGCTGCTGCTACCTCTTGCCGAGACCACAGTGCTCCCCACCAGACCCCAGGGTCCTCGACACTAGGTGGCCTTCCGGAACGTGCAGGCCGGATGCCGCCCGTTCACCATCCCTACACGCCAGCAGCCTCCTCCCAACGTGTGACCAGACACGGGAAGCCACTTCCTGAGTTGTTCGCCCGTCCGCTCAGCACAGCCCCCCCCCCCTTCTCGTTAAACCAAAGCATCAGCAGGAAAGTGGCTTGATCTGCCCCCGTCCCGTGCTCCCGCTACAGAGGCGGGCGGGGCTCTGCCTCGTCCTCCATGTTCCGGGGGGCTGGACACTCATACGCCCACCGTAAGGGACGTAGGGAGGGAGGGAGGGACGGAGAAACGAAAGCCCGAGGCATCTCCGCGGCTTGTCCGAGGTCCCTCGGTGCTTCTGCAGTGAAGCCCAGCGCAGACCCGACAGGGAAGCCCGCCCAGCATGACCCTCGTCACCGTCACCGCGGAGCCCAGGGGAGGCTGGGAGGGAGGCGGAACAAGCCCGCAGACGCTAACGTCCGCTGGGGTCCACGCGTGGTGCCCGGCTGTGCACCTGCTGAGCTCGCCGCGATTGCCGCGCGTTCACGGGTCACGGTGCCGTTGCTTCCGTCTGGGATGGAACCAGACGCTTAAGTAACTTGCCCAAGATTAGAATTTGGACCCGAACGCTTCTAACCCAGAGCTCAGCTGCCACGCCATCCTGTGAGGAGCATCAAAGCTCGTGGCCCGTCATGTGGGACGTCAATTCCTGGCAGCTCCCACGGGAAAGCCCGGAGGCCCCGAAGGCCCTTCCCTCGAGCCAAAAGAGAGCCCCGAGAACAGAGAAGTATCTTCTCGGGCTCAATCCTGGACTCATCTTGGGGCCTCTGCCTTTTTAACTAAGACCCTGTCGCCAAAAGCTGACGTAGGTGAGGTGATCTAAGTGGCGTCTTCCCAGAGGTGGCACGTGTGCGCCGCCCGCCAGGCCGGGCCGATCCCGAGTGTGGACAGAGAGCCCCACGCCCCTCCCTCGGTTAAGCTCCGAATGCAAGGCAGGGCTCGCTGCGTGGGGCCGGGGGCCTGGACGTCTAGTCTGACTGCACCACTTACTCTGAACCCTTGGACGGAGTCCTTCCAAAGCCACGACACGCTGGAGCCGGGAGAGGTCCTGTAGCTGAGCGTCATCCCTCGTGTGACTGGCTGACGGGGGACGCTGGGCTTCAGAGAGGGTCAGGGCCTCGCTGGCTGACGGGGGACGCTGGGCTTCAGAGAGGCGCAGGGACGCGCTGGTGATCAGAGGCTCAGCCCGAAGGCGGCCGGGGCCCCGGGGGGGGGGCCTCCTGTGCAAAGCAGGGCCACCACCCCGCACGGCCGACTGGAGGCTCGGGTGAGACCCTGTGTGCCCCTCGCAAATGACATCATCGGGCGCAAAGCTGCTCCCGGGGGAGCAGAGCCCGGGGCGGCTGGGAGAGGGCGCCTGGAAATGCCTGCAGGGAAGGGCGATGGGAGGCCTGGCGGGAGCCACTCTCTTGGGGTTTCTGTTCATGTGACTCACCCCTGCTTTCCAGAGAAAATGGCGTTCGTTGGCTTCAAAGGGAGCTTCCGGCCCACCTGGGTGACTCTGGACACCGAGGACCACGGTGCCAAAATCTTCCAAGTGGTGCCCATCCCCGTGGTGAGGAAGAAGAAACTGTGAGGACGCCAGCCACCTCGTGTCGCTCCGCAGTGGACGGTGGACTCTTGGCCGCGGGCCAGGCGGGACGGCTGGCTCCCCCTGAGAAGGGCCGGGGGCAGCCCTGATGGGTGGGGGGGGAGGGTATCAGAGACCCTGGCGCGGCCACCCGCCCCCACTCCAGCGTCTCCCTGCAGCCCCCCGGGGGGGCAGCCGACCGTGCTGGAAACCTTCCTTCCTGCAGCCTCTTGGGTGCTTCTCTCCTACCTGTGCCTCTTCAGTGGGGGGGCGCGGGGGCCACGCAAGGAGACCCGAGCCGCACTGGCGGCAGGAGCCCTGACCCAGCCGTTCACAGACCCCGCGCTCTCCAGCGCGCACGGCAGGCTGGCCGACACGGGGGAAAGGGAGCCGTGAGCAGACACCAACCTTCAAGGGGTCGGGAGCTGGCGTGTAGATGCAGCCGGCCAGGACGGGACCAGCTCCCCTCGGGGGACGGGCGAGCCCTGCCTCTGGAGGGTTCGCCCGACCGTTCAGGAGGCCTCGGGTCCCGGGATGGGGGGGTGACGAGGTGACTTTTAGAGGCCCTCCGCGTTCTGAGACCACACTGCACGCGGAAGCCAGCGGCAGACGCGAGGGTGCCGTGTGGCTGGGTGCCCTGGGCCGTGAGGGCGGGGCTGCGGGAGGTCCGGCCTGGGGTCCGGGCTCGCAGGCTGCAGGACGGGCGGGCTCAGAAGAAGACCGGGCCAGGATCCCGCGTGCTCGGGTGGGTCAGGACGCGGCCTGCAGGAGGAGGAAGGGGCGGGCACCTTGCAGGGCGGGCTCGGGCAGCACCCCCCCCCCCCCCACCCAGTAGCTCGGAGGTGCTCCCACCTGCTGAAGCTGCTGACCGCTGGGTCACCCTGTGCCTGCAGCTTACTGGCCCACCCAGCGAGGCCACACGTGCGGGGGGCGGGGTGGGGGGAGGGGAGGGCCGGGCCGAGGTGCCCAGAGCACTGAGCACCTTCTGGCCCCAGGGAGGGCTGGACCAAGTTGAGGGAAGTGAGCTCCTACCTGGGGCCTCATTTGTTCTTTATCCCGAGACCCGGGAGCGTGCTCTCACCTCAGGAGCCCGAGGTTTCAGAGTCGGAGAGGACCTTAGGGTACGTCCAGTCCAAGACCCTCCTTTCACGGAAGGGGCGTGTGAGACCCCGAGATGGGGAAGAACCACGCGGCCAGGCCGGGGCCGGGCCGAGAGGCCCCGCCCAGCACCTGCCGCCACACCACATTGCCTCAACCACCGGCCCCGGGCGCTCCCGCCGGAGCTCCCCGAACAGGGACGAGTCCCCTGAAAAAGTCATCAGAATAGAGAGAATTGGCCGATGGCTGTTTCCCTCCAGGCCCGCTGCCTGCCCCGCGGGTTGGGGCGGCCCTGCGGCCCCCGCTTGTCCTGGTGGCCGCGGCCGTCCCGCTGGTGCTACCTGAGTGCAGGTGCACAGGCGCGGCCCAGGGCACAGTGGCAGGCTTGCGTCAACGCTTTGGGTGAGCCGGCTAGGCTGCTGGGGTCGGGGGCTCGCAGCTACCCGCTGACCCCTGAGCTGTCTGCCTCGCCCACCCTCCGCCCTGCAGGGAGCTCAGAGAGCTCCTGAGGGAGGGGACCCCTTCTGGGGTTCACACTCTCCCGGGGGGCCCCAGGGTCACGCCGAGCTGCATCTCCCCCTTTCCTGCGCCAACCACACACTCTTCACAACTCTTCTTTCGAAGACGGCCTTCTCTGCCCCCTCTGCAGCCGTGGCCCTCGGGAGGGGTCCCCTCGCCAGGCTGAGCCGACTGCCAGAGCGGTTTCCCGGAGCACGGTCCGTCCAGCTGCTGGGAGGCGAAGGTGGGACACGGCAGGGGCCGTGCTCCCGGGAGAAACCTCTTCCACGCAGATTCCCAGCGACGGGTGGGGAGGGGAGTCGTGACCTCATGTCCCCGTCTGCAGTTCTGTTGAGTTTTTCAAACTCTGTCGACGCGAGGGTCTCACACTGTGAACCAGCTAGGGTGGGGTCGCTTCCAGTGGCCGGGAGTGTGGACAGTCTTTGGTTTCAGAGAGCGTATCTGTTTGAAAATGCTCAGAGTTGTACACACGCCCAGCAGCTCAGGGTCCGTGCGCGCACTCTCCCTCCAACGCCGGCCAGCAAGAGCCAGGGGCCCAGCGTGCTCTTGGTGGCACACGTTTTCTCACCACCTGGAAAATCGCTCCCACGGTTCTGTCTGTCGGCGTCCAAATGAGTTAGGCCCTCTGGGGCGAGCCACACTCCCCTGAAATGCTGGTCTCTTTCCTGTTGCCGAAACGGCTGGTCCTTTTTCGGGAATTAGATGTTTTGTTCGTAAACATTTCTCATAGGTGTTGCCACGAACAAAGATGTGTTTTCTATTTATTTATTATGTACGCACTTGGAGAAGTCGTCGTCGGAGAAATGGATCGTCCTAAATGTCACGTTCGGGGATGTCCTTTGGACCACGTACCCAGAACCTTCTGCTGATGGCAGAGGGCACTGGCTGTGGTCTGGAAAACCCTGTACCATAGTAAACATACAAAGGATCTCAGCCTCCCGCCTGCTGCTTTTGTTTTCCATTAAAAGGGGCCTCGTCTTAAGCCAGATATTTAAGCAAAAATGAGACCGATGAAATCCCACCCGCCCCCCCCAGTCTGCCTCTCTGTCACTTCCAAGAATTATTCATATGTTAATGTCCTACCTTGTCCTGCTCTCCGGGGCGCCCACAAGAGCCGGTGCAGCTGGTCCTGTGGGAGAAGAGGCATTCGTTCATGTGACCGGCCATGCCCAGGATGCGCCCTGCCCTCCTCACTCCCAAGCCATCCGTAAGCCCTCAGGGCAGCACTGTCCCCCGGGGGAAAGCCAGGAGGGGCCAACAGGGCCTTGGCTGGAAGCAGGACTGTCTCCTCCTTCTGGAGGCCACGCACAGTGTCTGAGAACAGCGTAGGAGTGGGGTGGGGAGGTAGGTCCAAACCAAGCTGTCAGGCAAGAGTGGCAGAGGCAGGCTACAGCGGTCCCCTCGGCCACGCTGGGAGGGGCCCACAGGATCGGGGGGGAGAAGGTGAGACGCAGAGCCTAGAACGGGGAGACCGGGGAGTGTTCTAGAACTGCACTGCCCGGCTGGCAGCCACTAGCCATGCGTGGCTAAATTCGAGTTAATTACAAGTTAAATACAATCAAAAGTTCAGTTCCTCCAGCCCACGTGGCTAGTGGTGGCCGTCCCGGATGGGGCAGGTCTAGCACACGCTCCCATCAGCGGGCGCCTGGCGGCTTAGGCGGTGAGCGTCAGACTCTTGACTCCTGATTTCAGCTCAGGTCACGATCTCACAGGTCGTGGGTTTGAGCCCCGCGTTGAACTCCGCGATACAGCGCGGAGCCTGCTTGGGATCTTCTCTCCCCCTCTCTGCCCCTCCCCATTTGTTCTCTCTCTGTGTCTCTCAGAATAAATTAAAACGTAAAAAATAAATAAAACATTTCCATCACCACAGAGAACTCTTCTCTTGGTGGCTTCTAGAGGGCTCTCAGGGCTCAGTGTGTGCGTGCGTGCGCGCTCAGTCCACCGAAACGGGTTGGCTTCAGGCCGTGGTATCGAGGTGCCAGTGAACGAGTCCGGTGGACCAGCTCGGACACCCGTGTCGGTGGGCCGGGGACAAATCCGACACCCCGCCCTGGAGGAACGTCGCCTGGAGGCATCACATCTGAACATTCATCCAGTAAATGTCTGAGCACCTGCTGGGTGCCAGGCACGGCACACAGGGGACACAAAAGACCCCCATGGAGGACAGGTGTCAGGGCTCCGGGGACAGGGACGAACTGTCCTCACCTGCAGTGGTCGGGGATCAGTAGGGGCTGGAGGTGCCCGGAAGTCAGGGGCGGGCGAGGCACGGCCCGGCACAAGGGAAGTGAGCAGAGGTGCGGACTTGAGGGTGGAACAGCGTGCGGGGGGCAACGCAGGGCAGCCGGTTCACCACTTGGACGCCCGCACACATGCTACTTCGGCGATGCGGGGATGGCCCCAGTGGGAGGGCTGGGACGGAGACGCTGGGTGGCTAAGGAGCGGGAGTGAGGACTCCGGGACCCTTCAACAGTCACTGATGCCCATAGGGAAGTCCCCATACGAGAGCTTGGGCCCCAAGCCCCGTGCCTGCTGACAGGCCAGCCTGGAGGGGAGAGGCGGGAGAGGCTTCTGCGGAAGGAGCAGGAAGTAACGAGGAAGAGCAGGAGGGCGGTCCTGATGAGGGAACAGTGCTTGCGGGGCCTGGCGGAGGAGACACCGTAGGAAGTGGTGGGGGCGGGCTGTTCCACAGACTGGAGGGAAGAAGGGACGGGTGTCCACGCAGAGATACCCAGTGGTGGCCTCGAGGGGTCAGAGTTCATAGCATCTGCTCCAAACGCAGGGGCATGGAGTCTGAAGCAACAGTCCCTGTATCCACGTGACAGACGCGGCTGGGTGTGCAGGCTGACCCCCACCTAGGGTCCTGTCTGCATCTCTGGCCCCGTCACCCACTGCTGCTTCCCGGGCCCCAGGCACACAGGAATCTCATCACGTCTCGCCCACCCAAAGCACTTAGTGTCCCCGCAGTGTGACATGTGACCCGTTCCCTGTACCAGGCACACCCTTCCCTCCTCCTCCTCCACTCGCCGTGTGCCTGCCCTACTCTCTCCAAGGCTGAGTTCCACGCGAAGGCGTCTCTGACCCACCCCTAGCCCCGTGGACCTTCCTCCTTCCTCCCCCGGGGCCCAGGGCCCCGAGCCACCACAGCCCACACCCTGCCACCCGAGGCCACTCGCCCCTTCCGCCAGCCTCCCTCGGGGCGGGCCATCTGACTTCCCACGTGGGGCAGAGTTGTGCTCTATAAACGTTTCATCGAGGGGCGCCTGGTGGCTCAGTTGGTTGAGCATCTGACTCTTGGTTTTGGCTCAGGTCATGATCTCACATTTGTGAGATCGAGCCCCAGGTGGGGCTCTGCACGGAGTATGGAACCTGCCTGTGATCCTCTTTCTCTCTCCACCCCCCTCCCCTGCTCACACTCTTGCTCTCTCGAAAAAAAAAAAAAAAAAAAAATTGGGGGCGCCTGAGTGGCTCAGTCGGTTAAGCATCCCACTCTTCCTTTCGGCTCAGGTCACGATCTCACGGTTCATGAATTCTAGCCCCACGTCGGGCTCTGGGCTGACAGCATGGAGCCCGCTTGGGATTCTCTGTCTCCCTCTCTCTCTGCCCCTCCCCCGCTCGCTCGCTCGCTCTTTCTCTCTCTCAAAAATAAATAACCTTTAACAACAACAACAAAAATGTTTTATAAACGCATCATTGAAGGTCGAATGATGGCACGGGCAGACCCCTCTCCTCCCTCTGTCCAGGGGGCCAGGACCCAGCTGCCCTCCGACCCCGCTCTGAGCTCCCCTGCCCCAGGGGCAGGAAAGGAGTGGGAAGTGAGGGGGGAGGACGACCCCCCGGGAAGGGAAAGCACAGGGGCTCGCCTCAGAGATGTGCGGCCACCCACACAGAGGACAGGGCGCATCAAATGAGCTTTGATTTCCAGCGCAGACTAAGGTTATATTTATACCGGACCGTAGTCTATTAATATGCAATAGCATTGTGTCGAAAAAGGCCAATTGCACACACCCTAACTTTAAACTACTTTACAGCTAAAAAATGCTGGCGATCGTTCAGGGTTTCAGGGAGTCGTAAGCACCGATCACAGATCACCACAACGCAGACAGTAATGGTGAGCCAGTCTGAAATATTGCGACAACCACCCACACGTGACGCAGACGCACGAAGTGAGCCACGGCTGTTGCGACAATGGAGCCACGGACTTGCTCAACCCTGGGTCACCGCAAACCTCCCGTTTATGAAAACGTGCAATATCTCTGAAGTGCGACAAAACAGGCCCGTAACAGTGCTAAGAATCAAAGACCTCCAGAACCCATTAAGAAAATGAAATCAGGGGGAAAAAAATGAAATTAGGGTCACCTGGGTGCTTCCGTAGGCTGAGCGTCCGACTTCGGCCCAGGTCACCATCTCGCGGTTCGTGGGTCCGGGCCCCGCGTCGGGCTCTGCGCCGACGGCTCGGAGCCTGGGGCCTGCTTCGGATTCTGTGTCTCCTTCTCTCTCTGCTCCTCCTCTGCTCACGTGCTTTCTCAAAAATAAACAATAAAAAAAAGGTTTAAAAATTAAAGAAAACAAAATAATTTGCGGACCACGGGTTTACATCATTAACGTCGGCGGCCTAGGTGTCCTCAGTGTTGGGGGGTCACCTCTTCTCTTAGTAGTCACATGAACCTGCTGAAGGTCCCCTGATTGGGAGAAACTCAGTGACGCCCCTCACTGCCAAGCCCTGCGCACACACACCCACGAGCCTCCACTGCTCCCGTGCCCGGCTGCCTCCGCTTTGGACCTCCCTGTCTCCCCTGACAGAGCTGCGCCCTTTCTCCACTATGCGATGACCTCAGTGGGGAACACGGCCTCTTTCCTTCTGGGTCTCCCCAAATTACATGGACACAGGGAGGTCACTTGTAGCAGAATTTTGCTGAGGGCTTGGGAATATGGCAGAGCAGCCATCTAAAATAGAAAGTGAGTCATCGTGATGGAACGGTAGGCACGGGGGTCTCTTCCGAGGACCAGTCTGCGGGGCGGGGCCTGTCGGGGGAAACAGGTGACAGACAGTTACCCACGTTCTGCAGAAGGGCTCGCGAGAGAGAGGCCCCGTCACCTCCCTCCAGACCGGGGGACAGAAGGCAAGAGACGCTGCCGGGGCGGGGTTCCCTGGTGGATATCCCGAGAGTGGACGGTGCTGGGCACTTTCTCCTCTCTCAAGGGGTGCACCCCCCGAGCCAGGGGAGGGGTGCCAAGAGAACCCCTCGTGGGGAGGCGGGGATACTTGCGGGAAAGACAAGACCGGCATTTCCCTTCTCAGCTGCACGCTCGCTGAGCCCCAAGCTGACCGGCCACCCGGCTGGGGCGGAGCGGGAAGAGTGTCCTCTGGAGTGTCCCATCACTCGGGAAGGCAGAGGCTGAAGATGCCTGTCCCCTCACTGGGGTATCTGGAGGTGGACGCAGTGAGGCCACCGTTCCCGGGTGAACAGAGGGCGGCCTCTGGATACACGCATTCACTTCCACCTCTGAGCCGGGAAGGACGCACGAGGCTTCCCGTGAGCCACGCACACGCCACGGACCTTACCCGCAAGCGTCGTGAGCTAGCTCGAAGGGACCCCGGCCCAAAGGGCCACCTGCTCAGAGGGCGGGATCTTTCCAGGAAGAGGTGATGGGCTGCCCCCAGAGGCAGGAGCTGAAGGAGAAAGTGGTCTCACCAGTATTCGACTGGAAAATGCACTGCTCAGATCAGAGTCGAAAGGACAGTATCTGGGAATAATCCGGAACACGTCTCAAGCCAAAGAGCGTGAGGGAGGGCGCCCGAGGACAGTGTGCAATGACACAGGGTGGGGAAGCCTTGTGGCCCCCCCCCTCCAACCCCCCACTCTGGGCCCCACCCTGCAGGAGCCAGGGGGTCGGGGCTGGGGAGGGCTCAGGATGCGGAGCAGGAAGACAAGAGGGAGAGCCGATGGCCCCCATTCCCTCCTGCAGGGGCTCAAAGAGAAGGCGGAGGCGGGGGACAGCAGCGGGGTGCAGGGGACCTGGCTCTGGGGGCAAGAGGAGAAATCCCTGGTTTGTAGCATTTGCTGAAGCCCATGGTGTGAATGTCCCGACGCGGCCAACGTGGCCGATGCCAAGCTGCAGAGGCCCGGGTCCCCGCCGGTCTGAGCACCGGAGCCCCTGGTCCCCGCCGGTCTGAGCACTGGTTCTCACAAGCCGATACTAGCTGGCTCGGCTCACCGAGGCAGAAGGCCGAGTCGGCGGGGCGCCTTGAAGGCAGCGCGGAGAGAAACAGGAAAATCCCCGCCAGTCCGGGCCCTTCAGCACATCAATCACAGAGAGGAAGGCGGAGGACAAGGATTAGACTCCCCTGGAAGGTACCAGGTCATCTCCTGCCCCGCTGACTTCCAGCGGGTTGGGCAGGCTGGAGGCACCCTCAGGAGATGGGAGGGAGGCTCGGGGAATTAATGTCACTGCTTCCCTCTTTGCCGGGGCCCTGCGGGCGGGTGCTATCCTCCTAAGGAACACGGGGCTTGGGTCGGCACACTTTACCACCGTCTGGCCGAAGCCCAGTAACCGCCTCCCTCCCTCCCGGCACCCCCAGGCCCAGGGCTGCTGACCCGCTCCTTGCTGGGGCCCTAAACTTTATTCACGTGACTTGCAAATGGCCCCTTCGCGAAGTGATCCTTACTAAGGCTTCCCGCAAGACTCTACTGATAACTTTATATACGAGATGCCCTTCCGAAGTTTAAGTAGGGAGAAAAGGAAAATACCAGGAGAAAAACAGGAAGGGACCACTCACAAAGGAAAACAGACAAATGGCGCATAACTACATTTAAAAATTCAACCTCACTGGCAATTGTAAGATGCAAACTCAAACAACGGTGAGATGCTACTAATCACCCATCAAACTGAAAATATGAAAAAGGATGCTAAGGGCCAGAAGGAATGGACACTCTTCGATGGTGACCAGAGAATTTGGTACGAGTTTTCCATAAAGCAATTTACCGTTATGTAAAGGTGGTCTGACGATGTGTGCAAAGTTGGGCTCCAAAACTCTATCCTAAGAAAGGGCTACTGGGGTGCATGAGGATCTGTGACAAGGACATTTGCTGCCGCATTTTGCACAATAATATAGAAATTCTGAAACAACTGTATAGTCAGAAATCAGAAATTGACTAAACTGAGGTTCCCCTTCCCAAAGCAAAGATTAACAAAGCAAAGATTAAAAGTGACTGTTGAAGGGGGCACTGGGGGGGGGGGGCTCAGTCAGTTAAGCATCAGACTTCGGCTCAGGTCATGATCTCACGGCTCGTGGGTTCGAGCCCCGCGTCGGGCTCTGTGCTGACAGCTGGGAGCCTGGCGCCTGCTTCGGATTCTGTGTTTCCCTCTCTCTCTGCCCCTCCCCTGCTCACACTCTCTCTCAAAAATAAATAAACATTAAAAACACTTTTTTTTTTTTTTTAAGAAGTAACGGTAGTTTAGGAAGTATTTAGCATTGTGCATCAAGACCCTTGGAAACAGTCCTTGTCTGTGACCCACTAATTACTTGTGGGGAACTTACCCTAAGCCAACAGAGTTTCAGTGTAAAGACGTTCATGACGGCATTGTTTGTAATCTAGTCACCCGACAGGGTCAGAGCCCCAACGTTCGGCTACGTGGGAATGGCTACACCCATTACAGCCTCATGATGAACTACTAATCCTCGTGGAGAAACTACTTCCATAGTGTGTGAGGACACCCCGCTCACCGGCAGAGTCAGCTGCAGAATCCCCGTGGGTTCTGGAAGTCACGCAGTATTACAGGCCGAAGAGCTGAGAGCTCAACTGGCCGACTTTCCCCACATTTGACGTGTTCACACTCACATGCACATGCATGCACACATACCCACGCACACACTCACATACACACACGCACACACTCACGCACAGACACACACGCACTCACATACACACACATGCACACACATGTGTGCACGCACACACACTCTTGCACACACGCTCACGCACACAATGTAGTCACATACACACGCACGCACATGCATGTGCGCCCTCTGGCTCTGCTCCCCCCCTTACCCAGGGCCACACTCCCACAGCCACAGCCCCTGTCTCCATCCTGGCCCTGCCCCCTCATGCCCCTGGGCCTTTGCATCTCCTCCTCCCTTACCTCTTCCCTCCCTCCTGGTTCTGCATCTCAAAAGCCCAAAGAACAATCTGGCAAAGCCCAAAAACAAAAAGGCAAACTCCTCCCCAGGGGGCTGTTCTGGCCCAAGTGTGACGCAGAGAAGTGACAGGTACGTTCTGGCCCACCACATGCACTGATTAAAAATTAGAAGTGGGCGCCCAAAGGCAGAAAACACCACCCTCCCCCTCAAGAGGTTCCAATGGAGGAGCGAAGGCCTCAGGAGTGTGTGAGGAAGGTTCTGCGTCAGGGGTCTAGGGACTTGCTTTGCACTGGAACTGAGTCCCTCTTGTCCTGCTTCCTCCAGACCCTGGGATGTAAATCTGAGGCCAGGCCGAAGTCCTCACCTCTGTCTAGAGAAGGGGTGAGGGACGTCAGATACGGCACTCAGGGCCACCACGTCGGGGCTGAGGCGGGAGGCAGGGACCAAAGAGGCCCCGTGTCTCCAGGCCCGCACCGAAGCCGCCCCCCCGGGAGGGGGAGTGCCTGCTGGCTGGCCGGGAAAAGCAGGTGCACAGCCGAGCAGACGTCCCCTGAAATTCCCGACATTCCGGACGGCAGCCCTCCTGGCCCGGAGTGTTCTGGACTCTGGACTCGTGGGCTCGGACGCTGCATCCTGGAAACTCCAGCCGACCTCTCTGGAGGGAACATTGCTGGCCTGGGTTGGCCGGGCACGGCGCTCCAAGACTGGAACCCGGTGCAGGCTGTCTGCTCAGGTCCAGAGCGGCAGGCTTGCGCGTGGACAGGGGTCAGTTCAACGACGCCTGCGGGGAGCTCACCAAGTGGCCTTGGCTGCAGCTCACGGGTCCCCAGACGCTGGACCAGGTGGAGAAGGCCCGTGACACTTGGTGGGACCTCCTGAAATCGGCCCACGGGAAGTCCCCTCGTCCAGCAAACCCTGGATCTGCGGCCCACCCAGGACCCAGGCAGCTGTGGCCCGGGTCCGTCCCCCTTTTCAGGGAGGAGCCCCTGCCGGAGGCCCCGGGGCCCCACGAAGATCTGGGAGCGCTACACCAAGTTGGCGGGAGAGTGGCCGCTCCCGCCGCCGGAAAGCCAAAACGGACGCAGACCGCTGCGCTCCTGGGTGCAGTGTGCCGGGTGGATGTCTGCACTCCTTCCAGAACAGTCTCTGTGGCCCAGGCGGTCTCCCATCCCCCCCTTCCCCTCAGGGGGCTGTGCCACGGCGGAAAGGAGCCCGGCGTCCAGGGGAGGCCCCGGGGGCAAGGCCATCCGGCCTCATCCCAGCTGTGCTTCGGCGGTGGGAATGGTTTGCACGTGGAGAAGGCGGCGCTACGGCCCCGCGGGCCCCGCGAGCGAACCGAGCGAGGGGCGCTGGGGCACGAGTGAGATCGAGGGCGCGAAGAGCCCGCCTGCGCCGGGGTCTCCGGAAGCGGGGGACCCCGCCGAGCACCTCTTCCCGTCTCTGGCAACCCCTCGCGGCGTGCCCTTGGAAGAAATACTTACCTTCTCTGGGCCTCGGTTTCCTTGCGTGTAAAACGGGGGCGGTAACACAGCGCCGGCCGCCCGGGGTCGCCGTGGGGACGAAGTGCGCTCGTGCGCGTTCCACGGCACGGCGGGGAGGCCGTCGGGGTCCGGGAGCAAGTCGCGGCGGAGGCGCGTTCGGGCGCTGCGGGACCCGGCTCGGCAGGTGCGGACTCCGGGAGCCGCTCTTCAGAACCGGAGGGGCGGGGTCGGAGCGCGGGCGGACGCCGGTCTCGGCCGCCCCCTAGTGGACACGCCCCTCACTGTTAAAGGCCCTCGTGGCTTTCGGCGGCCCGGCCACGTGACTGCAGGAGCGGGGTCCTGGCTCCAGGGGCGCGGGGTGCAGCCGTCCCACCTCGCCGACGGGGTCCTGTGAAGGCAGCGGCGCCCCTCTCCGCTGGCCCTGCCACAGCGGGCTCCAGGGCGAGGCAGGGCGAGGCTCCCCGGACGCGGGGAAGGGAAGTCCCAGCCGTGGTTCCGGTCGCCCTCATCACCCTCCTCCTCGGGCCCCCAGGCCCCGAATGAACTTGAGCGTCCCACTCAGCGACTGCCCTCTTCGGGGCCTCTCCCTGCAGACCCGCAGTCCCAGGACCCTCCCCCCGCCCCCCCCCCCCCCCCCCCCCCCCCCGGGGAAAAGCCTGACCTGTGCCCACCCCGGAGGCCCCAGGGCGCCGGGCGCTGGCCTCACCACGGGCAGACACTCCTTCACCGGGTTTCGAGGCCAAAGGGTTACTGCTACCTTCAGCAAAGGACACACGCATTACCCACGTCAGAGACGGCAGACCCCTGTCCTTGACCTCCCTGGAGCCAGACTCCTCCAGAGGCTTCATCTCAAACGGGCCCTCGGCGCCCAGTGTTAGCGGAGGATCCAGCTAAGTGGGTCCAGCAGCTTCTTGGGAGCCCTGCCATCCGAGTCCTGGGCCTGCCTTCGGCCAGAATCCAGTTTGGGAAGAACACCCGGTCCCCCATCAGGCTCCTCTCGAATTTTTCCCATCCAGCGACCCCTCACTCAGCCCGGGTCAGCACATGATTTTTAACAGAATCCACCAGTAAATGAAGAGGTGAAAGATAACAAATCAATTCTGGGGCGCCCGGGGGGCTCAGGCAGTTGAGCACCGGCCCTTGATTTCGGCTCAGGTCACGATCCCAGTGTCACGGGATCGAGCCCGGCATCGGGCTCTGTGCTGAGCATACAGCCTACTTGGGATTCCCTCTCTCTCTCTCTCTCAAACTAAAAACAAAATAAAATAATCCCTATTAAAAATAAATCATTTTGGGGGCCCCTGGCTCAGTCAGTTGAGCGTCCGACTTCAGCTCAGATCATGATCTCACTGCTCGTGGGTTCCAGCCCCGCATCGGGCTCTGTGCTGACAGCTCAAAGCCTGGAGCCCGCTTCGGATTCTGCATCTCCCTCTCTCTCTGCCCCTCCCTCACTTGCACTCGGTCTCTCTCTCTCTCTCAAAAATAAATAAACATTAAAAAAAATTTTTTTAAACATTTTCACAGGAGGGAGTGACTTTTAGTAAGTGCAGAGAACACAAAAACTCCTTAGTAATCAGAGGCATACAAATTAAATTACTGTTTTCTCTCTATTGAACTCTGGCTGGCACGTAGGTCATCAGTTGAGTATTTTTTTTTTTAATTTTTTTTTTTAACGTTTATTTATTTTTGGGACAGAGAGAAACAGAGCATGAACGGGGGAGGGACAGAAAGAGAGGGAGACACAGAATCGGAAACAGGCTCCAGGCTCCGAGCCATCAGCCCAGAGCCTGATGCGGGGCTCGAACTCACGGACCGCGAGATCGTGACCTGGCTGAAGTCGGACGCTTAACCGACTGCGCCACCCAGGCGCCCCGAGTATTTTTTGAACAAATAAATGCATTGATGAATACAGCTACCAAATCGTTCAGCGTCCGGCTGAGAGAGGATCCGACTCGCCACCCTGGTGCGTGGGGCCCACCTCTGGCGCGGATGGCCGTGGCCACGCCGGGGTGGGAACGGGGTAGGGTCACTCGTGCGAGCACGGTGGGCTTCGGTGGAAGCAGACGGTCCCCGAAGGGGATGCGGACAGGGAGACAAAGCTGGGCACCACGGTCTGGCCCGACTTGCTCCACGCCGGCAGTCTGTAAAGTCGGCTTAAGGCACGGCAGAAGCATGGGATGTCGCGCAGCTGCTAAATGTCAAACACGGAGTCCGTGCGCCACCACGGAAACTTGATTACAGTATGACGCCAAGTGGGAAAGGCTGAGAACAAAATTCTCTTCCCGCTGTGACGACGGCCGTGTGAACACAAAGTGCACAGATAATGTTCTGGAAGGAAGCGTGGTCGAATGAAAATAGCTTCAAGAGCTGGGTGGCGTGTGGGTAGCTGAGTTCTTCCTTTTATAGGGATCTTTTAACGTCGCCGTCATATTATCTCAGTAAAAACAAGGATTTCAGTTCTTGGTCTGGGAGCAAGAACCCAGGAAGTCAGGGAAAATATCTGCTGGACCCCGTGCTGGTGTGGCGTGGCCTCACTCTTCACCTTGATCCCCACTCTCCGATTCTGCCTTTAACGCTGTCAACTTTTGTCAGCTTTTTCGCATTTACTTAATTTTTTAAATACAGTGTTAAAACAGTATTTGCATTGGGTGCTGCGCCTTGTGACATCTGTACCTCATGTGCTTGCAACACGCCCCCCCCCCCCTTGCCCGCTGGTGCCTAGTCCCGCCTTGGCCAAGAGCAGCTTCCCTGTGGCCCTTCCTCCTGCGGACACGGGAGGCAACATGGTTTTCAGAGTGGAGCAGAAAGGGACGCCCCAGCCTGACCCTCCCTCTCTGAGAGGAGCCAACAGCCCAAGGTCCACGGCTAATTTGAGAAACTCTCCGGAGACCTGACAAGTGGCCTCCCAGGAGCAGTGGTGACCCCTCCCGCTGCCACCATGCGAGGAGAGCCCCGGTCCAGGGCACGGGTAAACCCACAGCGGGGCAGAGCCCGCCTGTCGAGCCAGACCGCACGGCCCTGCCCGGGCCCCTGGCCTCCCTGCTCAGCTATAGGAAAGCTGGGGGACAGCCGGCCCCTGGGTCCCAGCTCCAATGGATAAAACAACGCTCAGACAAGGATGGAGGAAACTCAGAATTCACCTAAAATAGATGCTGTAGGCCAAGGCCTGGGAAAAGCTGTCTGCTGAGCATGAACAGGAGGGGAAAAACAACGATGTGGCAGCCGAACATTTTGCAATAAAAAAAACCAGAAAAATATACTTACAAATACAGATCAATATTCTATTCTGGGGCGGGGTGGGGGGGGGGGAGAACCCAAGGTGGGGATTCTCCATCTGGACTTTCTGAGTTCATAAAATTTAATAAAACCTTGAATTTTAATAAAACCAACTCACTGAGATTAAAACCAGAATGATTTTAAAGAAAAAAATCTCATTTCAGAACTAAGAAAAAAACTGGGTGCCCAAAACCCAACACAAAGGTCAATGTTTCCAAAATGGTAAGAAAAAAAAAAATCCCTGAATCTGCAACTGAAAATAACACACTATGTTCTATGAGAATTAAAAAAAGAAAGAAAGAAAGAAAGAGAGAGAGAGAGAGAGAGAGAGAGAGAGAGAGGAAGGAAGGAAGGAAGGAAGGAAGGAAGAAAGGAAAATCCATAATAAGACTTCTTAGCAAAATTACTGAATATTAGCAATGAGGAAGGATCTCCAGGAATCTGACAGAAAAAAATCATTATTAAGGAGAAAGACAGTTGGCCTTGGACCACTACAAGTAAGACACTGATGAGAATCAGGGAGAGAGGAGAAAGTCTGTGAATTCCCCGCCTTGGTTATGGGTTAACGCATGCTGGTGAAGTTGGTTTAATTAAAAAAACAGGGGCGCCTGGGCGGCTCAGTCGGTTACGCAACTCGATCTCGGCTCAGGGCATGATCTCGAGGTTCGTGTGTTCAAGCCCCGAGGCGGGCTCTGCGATGGCAGCACGGAGCCTGCTTTGAATTCTCTCTCTCATATATATCTATATATATCTCATATATATCTATATATATATATCTATATATATCTCTCTCTCATATATATCTACATCTATATATATATAGATATATAGATATAGATATATCTGTACATAAAGGAAACCACCAGAAGCACTAAAAACAGCGTGACCATCAAAAACCAGAGGGCATGAGGACCAAGGGGGCAAGGACGTCTCCCTAATGACGTGCTGGTGTTTCGCAGCTGATCGTTAAAGCTACCACGCGAATGTATTGGATCAGGACATTAAAAGCAACGTGAACGAGCACAGGTAAACGTGTACAAAGGTGGGTGTCTGTGTACACACTCCCCTCACCTCCCTTAAACACACTTCTCTTGCTCGTGAATCTGCAGGCTGGCGGGCCAGGTGGTGACAGCCGTCTCCAGGACTTGGAGGCTGCGGCCGGAAGCATTTGAAGGCGCCCGAGCTCACACACGTGCACGTGGGCTGCACACGGCGGGGGCTGGGCAGGCGCGGACCCCACCCGCCACCGGCATCTCTGTCTCCACGGGGCCTCTCCAGCGTGGTGGCCTCGGGGTAGCCGACAAAGCTTTTGCATCTAGTGGACCGGCCAAGTGCAACGCCCGGTACCAGCGAGGACCTGAGATCTACTGTTGGCAAAGGGACAAGGTAACGGAACCACCTGGGCCAGCAGGTCGGCAGTATGAGCCAAGATGTCACCTTTCGTTTGTTCTGGCGAGCCCACTGCTGGGAAGCTGCCCTTGAGATATAAACAAAAGTTTACCAAAATATTTGGGCAGCCGTATGTAGGAACGAAACGCCGAAAACTGCAAACTCAAGGGTCTACCGGTAGGCACGGCGCGGGTCGGCTGTGGGGCGGAGGTCACCCCCACCCCGCTAATCTGGGCCACCCGCAGCCGTGGCCCTCGACCAAAACACCTCCCAGCTGGCCCCGCACACCACTGGGGGCCCCTCGCCATCAGTTTTTCAGCGCAGCCTGGTCCAAACTGGATCGTGTCCCACACTCGGCCTACCACAGCTTAAAACCCCTCAGGGCACCCCAAATTCCCGCAAGACCCCACGCACCTCCTTCCCTCTTCAGGCGGGTGCTGCACTGTGCCCCCAGCCCCCCCTCTGCTCCTTCTAACCACAGGGCCCTGACACAGACCGCTCCTCTGCTCCTGCCCCAGAGACAGCCTTGCCGACATCCCAAGGCTCCCCCCACCTCCACCCCACCTCGAGGCACGTGTACGTCTTCCAACAGTTGCCACTTTGTGCATGATGCGTCTTTGTCTTCTCCCACCAGGTCCCGAAGTTTCAGGACGCCTGGGCCCACGTCCGGGCCGTCCCTGGCTCCCAGCAATGCCTCGCATGTAAGAGACGCTCCGAGCACTGGGGGACGTGGCTGCACCCTGCGCAGGAAGCGGTGGGATTAGGACTTGCCCACGCGGAAGGCTGCTAACTGGAAACACAAGGCCCGGGACCGTGTGAAGGGCGCCATGCCCGTCCCATCAGGACACCTGCTCCATCCTGACTAGGGAGGACAGAGAGCCGACATGCTCAAGGGACAGCGCTTGCCCCACCGTGGCTGCGTGCAAGGGTGTAGACGGCCCTCCCCAGGACAGGGCAGGGGCTAAGCTCCAGCCACACAGGAGGGGGTGCACTTCGTGCACGGGGTGAGGCCGCAACAAACACACGGCTGCAGGCCGGGAAGTGAATTTTTTTTTTTTTTTTTTGGAAACAGATTAACAGGAGGTTGCACTGAGACAAGGCCGTGGCAGGGGTAGGCACAGACTTTTCACTCTGGACCCTCCTGCAGCAGTGACGTTTCCTAACCACGTCCGTGTGCTCTTTTCAATCTGTTAAAATTGTGAGGGAAGTTCTGTACAAACAACGTGAGTCCTTAAAAATGACACCTGCATATAAATTCCGTAACTCGGACGCAGGGCAGGTCTGACACATGAACACTACAGGGCGCGTTAGTACCATACAAAACACCACAGATTTAGGCACTTTGTCAAAAAAAACCGTTTAGAAACGATGAGGTTACGGAGTCTTCCGTCACACGCCGCCGGCTCCCGATTCACACCCTGACGGTCGTCACATTAAATGGCACGTTTGAGCCCTCGCCGCCCGCACGGCCGCCCCAAGCAGGACACAGGCACAACTCCCGGCCTCTACAGACCGCGCGAAACCGGACGGCTGTCGGGAGGTGTCCCCGACTGACGGCGGGGATTCCAGTCAAATTCAAAGTCGGGACGGTGCATGTCCACGTGACCGCGCGCGTGCGGGGTGCCGCATCCCGCGTCCCGACCGCGCGGCGCGGACGGGCACCGAGCCCTGCGCCAGGGCGGAAGTTCGCGGTCACGGAGGCGGGGTCTGCGGCCCGCGGGGCCCGGTCCCACGGACGGCGTCTGTCCGGCCGACTGGGACCTGGCGGCCGTCCGGTTAGCGGAAACGAGGGGGGCAGGGACACGGCGGCCCCCGGGGCAGAGCCAGGGCAGTGAGGGGGCGGGGTGCCTCCGGAGCCAGTGCCGCCCCGGACACGAAGGGCCACCGTTTCCATTTACAGTGATTTTACAGGAACCTCGAACGCGTCAGAGTCCAACGTTAACGCCGAGGCCGCCGTCTTCTCGCTCGAAGCCTCTTAAACGGGAACTCCGGCGTGGACCGCCCGCCGGTCGCGGGGCGCAGGATTCCCCGGGGAGTGGCTCCCGCCCCTGCCCGAGCCCGGGGCGCCCCCGAGGCGGCCGGGGAGGCCCCGTTACAGCTCCGCCCTCTTACTCCCGGCTCGGTTGTCTTCCTTCGCGGCCTCGGCGGCCCGAGATTTGGGCTCCCCCTCCTTCCTCTTCTTGCCCTTCTCCTGCTTGGTCTTATTCTTCTCCCCGCCGCCTCCCCGGCCGGGGTACACCTGCCCCTCCAGCGTCACATCGGCGCACCTGTCCTGACTGACCAAGAAGTCCTTGATCTCCCAGGCGTAGCTTCCGTCCCGAAGCATGAAGATGGCACGGTCGGACCCCACGATGAACCTTGACAGAAACACGCGGTCAGGACACGCGGGTGAAGCGCAAACGGGCACAGCTGCCCTGTGCCACCTCGCCAAGAGGAGCAACTCCTTTCAACTTCGACACAGAACAAAACGCTACACTCCTCGAGGCCCGGTAGCTACTGACGGTGACGAGCACGACCCGACCCGAGCTGAGTGAACCATGCAACCCCTCGGCTCCAGTCTCGGAGGCAGAGCCCCGGGAACGATCTGGATCTGCCTCGCGTGTCAACACTCAACAGGCCCCAAGGGGCAAAGCAGAGGGGATGAGCCCCGGGGTGGAGCACCGGCGTGGCCGGCGGGCACGGAGCTTCCGCTCCTGGGGGGCCGCGCCCAGCCCACCCCGCAGAGAGGGGCGGTGGCTCTGGACGGGGCGTCAGGGGCACACTGACCGGTCCCCTCGGCCTGCGCGCAGGCCGACGACAGCACCGAGCGTCGTGCTCGGTAGCCCTTCATGTCTGTCTGTCACTGCTATTTCCTAAACTAAGACGCGTGAAGACCCTGAATTGAGGAGGAACGAGAAACTTCTCAAAAACTGCATCTCAGGATCGTACTGGGCTATGAAAACCGGACCCCTGACCTCGGATCAGTTACCTGTCAGCAGTCTGGTCCGAGCGTGTGAACACGGCCACACACGGAAGGATCTCCGGGGTGAGAAACCTCTCCTGGGGGGGGGGGGGGGGGGGGGGGGCGCCCTGTCCTGCTGTGACTAGTCTGCCCCCAGAGGCCAACCACCTGCCCAGTCTTCCTCAGATGAAACAGAAGTTATGCAGCCCGGCACAGGAGATAAGGTCACTGACACTGTACTAGTGTTGTGTGGGGACAGGGGGGTGGGGGGGGGGGGGAGTGACAGGTGTAAGGAGCAGAGCACAAGGAGCTGACAAACCCTACGTTGTTCGCCCCAAACTAACAGACCGTTTGTCAGCTGCACTCAGAAAAAAAATAGCTGAAGGTATAAAGATATATAAAATTTTACGATCAAATGAGATAGTGTAAAAAAAAAAAAAAAAAAGCAAAAAAACTTACGGGCCTTGACCAATGATAAACGTTTTTCTTTAAAAAGAAGACAAAGGCGGGGATAAACAGAAGCGTCAAAGAGGAAACCCGAGGCAGGACAGGTCCTGGGCCCGAGGGAGGCACCGCCAGAAAGGGCTCCCGCTCCAGACTGGGGAAAAGTCCCAGCACCGCCTACGGTTTTCTCAGCGGGCCGCCGCCTCACCTCTGCACGTCGTAGTTGGCATTGAAAAGGCTGCCCTGCCAGAGGCTGGTGATCTCCTCCGTCTCCTTCTCGGTGGGGTTTCCGGACACAGTGACGAACATCATGAGCGTCTTCCCCTTCCTCGTCATCTTCAGGATGCTCTCGGGCCTGCCCGGGTCTATCTGGGAGAAGTCGATAGGGGCCGAGGGTCTTTTGTGCTCCGGGAGGTCCCCCTCCTCGATGTCGTCATCCTTCTATGAGGACACAAAACACAGCGTCACGCATCATCAGAAATGTGCTTGTCAAGCGGGGCAGGCGAGAAGGGCGGCGCGTGCCCGCAGGTGCGGTGACCCACGTCAGCACAGGAAGAGGAGACCCGGGAGCTGTCCTCCTCTACCTGACCTTCAGGTGAAGCCCGAGTCTCAGGCAGGACTTACCACCCGTCGTCATTCCGGGTCACCGATACCCGAGGCCCCTGTGTGATGGCTTCAAAGAATCTACCCGATACGGTGGCCTGTAAATACGGCCACATTCTGGTTTGGTCCCACCATAAACCACAACACAGCGATGAAGAAGAAAACACTGACGGTGTGCCCCAAACCTCAAAAGGACCATACTGAGTGACAGAAGCCAGGCACAAAATCAGAAACACTACAAACTTATTTAAAGTTCGAGATGAGACACAATTAAGAAATTAGGAACAGCGGTAGCCTCTGGGTGGGGGATGAGGTGGGTTTGACTAGGACGGGGCCCAAGGGAACTTCTGAGATGACAGAAATGGTCTCTACTTTGACAGGGGGTGCGGACAACAGATACTCACCGGTCAAACTCCTGCACGCTATACTTAAAATCTGCATTTCATGTGTATCAACGTCAACTAAAAAATAAGAACTGTCTGGGGCGCCCGGGGGGCTCAGTCGGTTAAGCCTCCGGCTTCAGCTCAGGTCAGGATCTCACGGCTCGTGGGTTCGAGCCCCGCGTCGGGCTCTGTGCTGACGGCTGAGACTGGAGCCTGCTTCGGATTCTGTGTCTCCCTCTCTCTCTGCCCCTCCCCTGCCCGTGCTCTGTCTCTCTCGCTCTCTCAAAAATAGACATTAAAAATAATTTTTAATAAAACAACCTGAACTACTCACTCAACTCTAGTTAGCAGGCTTCGTTTTCTGCAGTCGTGTGAACAAGCAATTGTGACGCTACCATCTGCGACTTCCAGGATGGAGCCAAGGAGGAAATACGTTAGGGACAATGACACCCGGTTCTTCACTTAGGGGCAGAACTACAGGAGGAAGACGATGCCCTGTGGTGGCCGAAGGACCACGTGATTCTTCACAGGTAGGCAGGCAGAGCGATAAATACAAATATTTAAGAATCAGAGTTCCTCGGAGAAAAGCCTAATAATTCCAGCCACAAAAAGAAACGACGTACCGAGAGAAGTCACCAAACGGGCGGTCCTTGGAAACACTATGGCAAGTGAAAGAAGCCGCACGCAAAAGACCCCGACGTGCGAGACGGCTGGCATGAAGCGTCCAGAACAGAACAGAGATTAGTGGCTGCCGGCCACAGGCTGGAGGGTCAGGGGAAGTGGGGGAGGGCGACCGAGACGAGAGTCTCTTTCCGGGATGACGAACATGTTCTAAAATTGACAGTGGTGACGGCGGCACGCCCCTCTGAAAACACCACGGAAACGTACACTTTGAATGGGTGAACTGTCGGGCGTGTGAATTCTCTCAATAAAGCGGTTATCAAACACCCCGATAAACGACTAACCTAAAATGACACGAAGAGCCCGTATCTCTCTCTTACTCGGTCCTCTTGACAAACTGGCGAGGACGTCGACAGTCTATTAAAATGCGCCTAATGAAAGGCGAGCACAGGAACTCGTACAGCGGTGCCTGAAGGTGCACCACGTTTGCATCAGACCTGGGACCTTGCGTGAGCCCCACCTAACTAGCCGGCTGACCACGGCCGCCGGGACTCCCTCCTCCCCTGGGCCTGTTTCCTCATCTTTAAACAGAAAAGCAGAACTAGCTGGCCCCACGGCCCCAACAGTGACTACACACGATGCATAGAGCTTCTCATCTCTGCCACTCTCTCTACCGACCCGTTTCTTCCTCATTTTGCTTTAAGAGTCCATGGCGACCGGCACACAGAGGCACGTGCTGTGCAGTCAGAGGGTCTTGGGCAGGTTGGAAAACCACCTATAACGGGGTAGGGGGGGTACAGCATCTCCCTCCTAGGGTCTGGGGGGCTCAGTGACATAAAGGCAGGCCATAAACACCCAATGATCAGACCCGCAACCAGCCGTGGAGATGACGTAGGACCTCCTGGTCGCCGAATTCACAGGCTGTCTCCATCTCCGTTTTATTCCTCCCTAACATGTGCTATCGCTTCTTAAAACACCTTCAGACTTCGAGCTGGCTCAGTAACCTAGAATATTTGTATTTTTCACACCGACTTCACTAATGGTCACGAAGTTAACTCCATAGGTCACACATAGCATCTCTTTTCAATGAAAACATAATTGATCAGAAGTCTAGTGCAAACAGCAAGGGTAAGGATTGTTTCAAACAACTTGAATTCCACCTTCTAGGTTTTTGTGTGCGTATCAGTTACCAAAAAGGGGGGAGGGGAGGGGGAGGAACAGTACCTCAGGTGGCGACAGTCGGTTCTACTTACTTCCTCCCATGCCCCTCGGCTTCTCCCCTGGGCAATCTGATATGTTCTCATCACTTTCTCTAGCCTGCAGCAATCAAGCCTCTACCCCTGGGCGGGGGTGGGACTGTCACAGGTCAGGCATTCCCCAGGCACAGCCCGACCCTGCCTCCAGGCATTTTCAACCGGCTTCCCGGCTTCTTCCCCGCTTCTCCTTGGCTGCTGGTCACATTCAACAGTTACAAAGCCGGACTCTTTCTGCAGACCCTTTTCTTCCTCCCTCCTGTGCTCCTTGATGCTAACACTGGCTGCCATGCGCCCAACCTTCAGGACAGCCCTGCGAGGCCCCCACTGAATAGATGAGGGGGATGAGCCTCGGAGAAGAAAATAACTTACTCGAGGTCACATGCTAGCAGGGGCGACACCGACACTGGAGAGCGAACCCACATTTCTGGCTCTGGGACCCGCCCCCCACCTGCCCCTTGCCGGCGTGTAGAATGAAAGACTGCCTTCGGTTTTCCTACACCACCTGGGACTCAGCATGAAACCTAACACAGAGGAAAGGGTTCCCGTTCTGCCCCACTTGACCCGGGAGGCAGGCATCTCAATGGAAGAATGATTCTCACACCAGTGGGAAGGAGGTAGGGCGGGGGGGATTTAGGGATCGCCCCCTGGGGGAGGAAGTACTGTTTCTCACAAAAAAGCTCTCCCACAGAAAAAATCACTGCTACCGGGGAAGGGCACTCACATTTGTGGACGGTGTGCAAATGTTAGCTCACCTGGTCTGCACGGCACCCTGCAAAGGGGGAGGTTGTCCGGCTTCACGGTTAAGGAAGATGAGGGTCACACTTACAAGCAGTAAGGCGGGGTTCAAAACCCCTGTGCCTTCGGCACATCATGCAGTCTCCTGCCTGGTCACACAACCGCCAGCTACCAAGTTGAGCACACTCTCTCACACTCCCCCCTCCACTCTGATCCAGGAGACTCCAGCTCATGCAGGCCCTCCCATCACCTTGCACTCGTACTTCGGCTCACCAGGGTGCACGGCCAGGCAGTAAAATGGTGAAAAGAATAGGCTTGAGAGTCAAATGACGAAATTCGGAATTCAGCTTATATGCTGTATGACGTGGGGCAAGTTACTCAACCTCTCTGGGCTTCAAAAGTCATCATCTAGAAAGCAGGGTGAGAGCATTGAAGGAGTGTGCATGCCCAGGGCAGTCCTGTTACAAAACAAAAACTGAGTAAGTATTAACTACGAAGTCATTTCTGCCTTCGGAGTCTCTCTCTGCCCACCCATCCTAAACTTTGCTGACCAGTTTTTCTAATCATGATAGCCCACGATTCAAGAACCCCCGCCACAGCTGGAACCTCACTCCGGGGCACGCTCTGAACCCTCTCAAAGCGTTACGAAGGCCGTGCGGTAACCTGGGGAAATGCTTAACACGTCTAATGAGAAAACCAACAGCGGGAAATGACCCTGATGCCGGGCTCTGAGCTATAAAAACCATCTGCACGCGGAGGGGACACGAGCGAGGGAACACGCGTGTCAGTCCCAAGGCATGAACGATCACACGGAAGCGTTCCATTATGGCAGTATTTGGGTCACGCAGCTTTTCGAACTCATCAGGGCCCGTGTATTGTCTTCTAAATTAAGCGAAGACCCCGGAACACTGGAGGCCCAGCGCAGCCTGGTTCGCATCAACCTTCCCACCCGGACCGCTCACTACCTTGCTTCAAACGCGGCCTTCTCCAGCTAACCGAACTATTCCTACCAGCACGGCTTGCCATCAGAGTGGCGCTATCCCAGGTTCTTCCCAGGTTTCCTCAGCTAATCCTCAAACTACTCTGAGGTGGGCATTGCGAACGCCTCTGTTTTGTGGGTAAGGAGACTTTCACCATCAAAGTCACAAGTGGTTTGAACCCAGCCAGTCTAGCTGCCAAGCCTGGCCTCTATTATCTGCACCCCCCCCCCCGACCCCGCTCCTGCTGCCCTTCTCCACATCGCCCCCGCCTCTAGCCAGATGCCCTGTGCTCCCTGGAACCCTCTGAAAGTCCCACCGCACCTTCTTCCCACAGTACTCCACAATTCCTACTTTGTATTATGGTTGTTTGTACCGTCACTGCTGTTCCTGATGGTCGGATCCCTTGTTCATCTCCGTTTCTGTCTAACTTAGTACTTCAAGGTATTATTTCCTCAAGAGACAGCGCTCTTACTTTAGGGAATCAGACACTTCAGTAGCTAGACCATAAACAGATGGGCGATTACAAGGAAGACAGTAAACAGGAAAGGAGCTGCTGCGAGACGTTCCCTCTTCATTAGCAGTGTGCACACTCATATCTACCCCGTGCACACTCATAGCTACCCCCATCTTGCCATCAGCTGCGGATACGCATGGAAGTACAAGTCTGCTTTCTCCTAGTCAAATTCATCAGATGGTATTTTAAACTCACGTCTGAAAGTCTCTATCAAGTGAGGCACGCACACGGAGATAACCACAAAGTAAGAAGACACCAGCCTGGGAAGGCATCATCGGGTAAAACCTCATTTTGCAGATAAGGAACCTGAAGCCCAGAGCGGAAACGGGAATTGCCCAAGGTTACACGGCCAGCAGAACCCAAGTTTCTTGGGGCGCCTGGGTGGCTTAGTCGGTTAAGCGGCTGACTCTTGAACTCCGCTGAGGTCACGATCTCAGGGCTCCTTGAGTTCCAGCCCCGCCTCACGCTCTGCACTGCTGGGATTCTCTCTCCCCCTTTCTGCTCCTAACCCACTCATGCTCTCTTTTCTCTCTCTCAAAATACACAAACTTTAAAAAAGAACCCAAGTTTCGGACTCCACTCCACCAGCTCTGCAAATGAGCCAGGACCATTCAACCACTTTTGCAAGGGAAAAAAGGCACGAGTTTTCCTTCAGTGAACCTCATCTAAAAACCTTATCACACACTCCAGAGCACTCAGGTAACAAACCAAAAAACCTACTCTCACAAAAACAAGTCTTTGCTCCTTTAAACGAAATGTGAGCACCAGCTTTTGACCTCCCCCACTCCCCAAATTACAAAACCCTCAGCAAGGAATATACTGGAACGAGGAGTCTGGACGCTTCTGGTCCAGAAGACGGGAGAACCAGTAAAGGGGAGATGACCCTCGCTGTGTACCCCTCACCCGCCCGCTCAGCCCAGCCTCGAGGAGCAGCGTGCAAAAGGTCCCCCTCCCCACGAGCCGGGCTCACTGACCACCAGGGCGCCGAGAAAGTAGGGCGAGGCCCCGGAAGGGAGCAAGGGGGCACTGGGGTGAGGCTGGGGCGGGCAGCAAGGCCGCCCGGCCTTGGCAGAGAGGGCGACACCGAGACGGGGTGTGGAGGGCGCCCGTGCAGAGGGGCCGGAGGTCAGCGGGAGCGGGGCCCGGGACCGAGAGCAGCCGGCGGGTGCGCGCGCGCGCGGACCTCCCACTGCTCCAGCAGACGCGCCATGTCCGCATCGTTGTAGTCGCGAATATCCTTCTTCTTCTTCCGCGGAGGCGGGCTGGCCTCCCCGGGCGTCCCGGCCGCGCCCTCGGCAGCGCAGGCCCTCGGCGGCAGCGGCGGCAGCAGCAGGTCAGAGGCGCAGAGAAGGACCAGGGCCGCGCGCACCCAACCGGAGGCCGCCATCTTCGCCGCGCCGCCGCGGAGATCACGCTTGCGCGCGCCGCGGACCCCGCCCCCGGGTTCTCCTTCCGACCCCGCCTCCCGGCCCGCGCCGACCTACCACGCCCCACTCCAGCCCCAACCCCCTCCGGCCCCGCCTCCCGGACCGCGCCGGCCCACCACGCCCCGCCTCGTGCCCGCCTCCGGGCTCGCGTCAGCCCCACCGCAGACCCCGCCCCCGAGCCCGCCCCCGCCGCCCTCACTGCCTTACCACGCCCCGCCCCCGGGCTATCGTGCCGACCCCACCCCCCCTGCCCCGCCCCCGCGTCACGCAGACCTACCAGTCCCCGCCTCGTACCCGCTTCCGGGCTCGCGTCGGCCCGGCCATAGGCCACACCCCTTGGCCCGCCTCCCGGCCCTCGCCGGTTACCACGCCCCGCCCCCGGGCTCTCCTTCCGGCCCCGCCCCTGCCCCGCGCGGCCCTACCAGGTCCCGCCTCGTACCCGCCTCCCGTCCCGCGTCGGCCGGGCCACAGGCCCCGCCCCTGGGTCCGCCTCCTGGCCCGCGCCGGCCTACCAGGCCCCACCTCGTACTCTCCTCCAGAGGCCCCGCCCCTGCGCCATCTTGGCTCCGCCCCGCCCCCTCCCGCGGTCCAGATAAGGCTCTCCGCCCCCGGCCTGGTCGCCGCCGCCGCGCCCGCTGGTTTGCTGGCGGAAGCCTCATCCATCCACAAGACCCCTCGGGGCCTCCAGGAGCCCCCAGACAGCGCCTCGAGGGGCCTCCGTTTCTGGCCTGCGGAAGGAACTGGAGGGGAAGTTCTGGGAGCTGCCTGGGCTCCGGGAAAACCGTCGTAGCCTGTCGGGCGCTTCTTCTCCCTTCCTGCAGCCGCTTACCAAGTAGTGAGTGGCAGGTGGCTCTGCCTTTTCAGGTCACGGATGGACGGGGCCCGCTGCTCTGCTCTTGGGCACAGGATTCGGCGCCACCAGCTTTCAGGATCCCTGTCATCTCTGGAACGCGAATAAGACTTAAACGCATCGCTTTTCATTTTTAAGACAGCTTCAGTATTTTGTCTGATTTTAACCTAATACTGTAGGCTCTGACTAATGCATTTTAAAGCTGGATCTTTTTGTTTGTTTGTTTCTTACTTAAAAAGAGCGTGGACAGAGATGCTTTCGCATCACACGAGTTTTAAATGGCGCGACCTGCTGATGTTTCTTTTAAATTGCTAATTATGTAAAAACATGAAAAAAGACACTGTACTTGTAAGATAGTCACACGTTGTACAACGTTCCAAACATTCTGCTCCACCCCACAACTGGCCTCCAGTCAAGCCGTTTGTCACATATTGTATACATTTTTCTGTACATTTTTAAACATGAAAATGTCTCTTGAAGTGTGTTTCATATAAATCTTGTTATATGTAGGTCTATGGCAACAGAGTGTACATATTGGTAAACATTTTGACTCAAGTGTTTTCACTTAGCAATATAACGCGAACTTGCTTTATGCTTCGGCATAGCATATTTGCGATAGTTTATTTCTCTATTACCCTACTGATGGACACTTCTTCCCAATTTTTCTATTACCAAAAGAAAAAAAATAGCCACAGTAAACCTCTTTATTCATGCCTTATGTTATGGGCTGAATTGTATCTCCCCCAGATTTCATATGTTGAAATCCTAATCCCAGTACCTCAAAATGTGACTGTATTTGGAGATAGGGGTGCTGTCGAGGTAATTAAGTTAACAAGAGGTTGCAAAGATTGGTCCCAGTATGCCGTCTTTTTTAAGAAGAGGAAATTTGGGGGTCGTCTGGGTGGCTCAGTCGGTTAAGTGTCTGCCTCCGGCCCAGGTCATGATCTCGTGGTCCATGATCTCGTGATCCCCTTGTGGGGCTCTGTGCTGAGAGTTCAGAGCCCGGAGCCTGCTTCAGATTCTGTGTCTCCCTCTCACTCCTCCCCTACTCACACTCTGTGTTTCTTTTTCTCAAAAATAAACAAACACTAAAAAAATTGGAAAAAAAAAAAAGAAAAAGAAAGGAAATTTGATCATAATCCTACAGGGTAGAGATCGTGTGAAGACACAGGAAGAAGGTGGCGCTCTACAAGCCAAGGAGAGAGGTCTCAGAAGAAACCAATCCTGCCAACACCTCCACCGGGGACTTCTGGCCTCCAGAGCAGTGAGAAAATAAAGTCGTGTTGTTTAAGCCACCTGATCCGCTCTACTCTGGTACAGCGGCCCTGGCAAACTAGCATATCCCGCTTGGATAGGATTGGATCCGTGGTAGGCTGCATATAACAGAAAACTGAGTTTCTCGTAAAGTGGCTGAAACAAGACAGAGGGCTTTGTTGTTAACTGTTTCATTTTTCTTTCGCAGAAGCGTCTAGGGCTGGTAGTGTACCTCGGTCATCGGGCACCCAGCCTCTTTCTTACCCTGCTCCGTGATACTGGCTGCTGGTTTCTACCCTCAAGTTCACGGCAAGTGCTGGGATGGCCCCTGGAGCACCTGCGTTAGGATGACTTTCATCCAGGGGAAGGGGGAAGGAAGGAGGGTCAAAGGGGCACACTTTTCTAGGGAGCTAGCTTCCTTTAAGCAGCCTGCGTGGATAGCCACACGTGTCTGCTCACATCTCATTGGCTGGAACCTAGCCCCCCGAAGGATGCTGGGAGACTGTCTTCTAGCTGCATATGTTGTCACCCCAAATAAAAGCGGGATTCTGTTATCAAGGGACGAGAGGAGGCAGCTGCTGAGTAGACAGCCACCTAACAATGCGGGCAGCACCTTCCCTCCCAGGACCGTTGTTGTGTAAATTCTCTCCCCCAGCAGAGGCACGCATGCGTGCATCCATATGTATACAGTCCATGACATTTTCTGTTGACATGGAGCAGAAACTCACAAGAAAAAGAGGGTTTTTTTTTTCCTTTTCTTCTCTGAAATCATAGGGGAAATGTCATAAGCTTTCTCCCCAGGGCTCCACCCAGTGGCTCTCAGCCCTGTCCCGGTGCAGTCATGCTCAAAAACATGAGCAGCTGTGGTCGATCATGTGCTCCGCTGGGAGGGGTCACCCTGCTCATTTATTTTGCCAGCTGCCAAGCTAAGGTGCGAAAGTGCTGAGATTCCTGGTCCACGGTGTCTGGTTATACAGAAAGAAAAAAAAAAGTCATCTACTGTTTCACAGATACTAGTGGGATTGTGTGAAAAATTCCGGGGCTACTGACTTTCATCGAAGGCACAGATCAATTCAGTCTATAACCCACTGACTTTTGTGAAAACATCTGCATTGACTGCCGTCATCGTTTTGGTGTTTGGAACTTGAGTCAGTTCAACTCTGCGAGCATTTATTTTCTAAGGGCCTACTGTCAACCAAAAACCAGATGAGGCATTGATGGCAAGATCCCTGCGCTAAAGAGATGGCCATATAGCAGAGGAGATAAACAATACACAGTCAGTATAATGCAGATTACCGGGGGTCACGGCCCAAAGGTAATCACTGAGACACTCACATAGTTAAACGGGGAGCCATGGGCAAGAGCCACTGAAAAGGAGTCTGGAGGCAGGAATGCTCAGATGGGGTGAGACGGGACTCTGACCAGGTCTGAGGCAGTGCTGCGGGGCAGGAGAGGAGGGAACAGAAGTGAAAGAGATTTGCATGGTTAGGGGCTTAGTGAAGCCACGAACTTCCCATTGCTTTCGGGTTTCATACCCACCTCTCCTTTCAGCGGTTCAGTGACTGCAGATTGTACAATCGAGTCTCAGATCTAACCGGTGTCCTCATCTGGGTTTATCCTGGCTTGTGTCCTCAACAGCAGAGGAGGGATGCCTCAACCGGAGGCTGCGACAAGAGTTTCTGACAGTGTTGAGAATCTGGGCGGGCATCCGGGCAGGGAGAAGGGGTTAGTGATGTTCAGAATGTTGAAAAACTGAAATAGAGTACTGACTAACAGAACTGAGGCCTGTAACCTGAAAGGTACCTGTGGTTTGGGTGGTTTGGGAGGCTCTGGTGTGCCAAACATTAACCCTTTAAAGACTGAATCATGGGGGGGGGGGGGTAAGGGAGGAGGGTCCTGGGGGGGGGGGCTAAGTTGGAGATGGGGAACAATGGTTATTTACCATTCCTGACTTTTGCCACTTCCTAGCCCAATGCAAGAAAAGGCGAAACATATCTCACGGGCTTTACCTGCCCCTAAATTTATTCACAGACAGCAACTACTTGATTCTCTTTTGGTAGCACTCCCAGATTTCCAGAGGAGAACGTGATTGGCCCAGGCTAGGGTGAGAGTCCATTCCTGGCCACCACCACTCTGGGTGAACAGGAGAGGGGGACTCCCATCTAAGTAGAACAGTTAAACCGTGTGTTTGCCAAGCCCCAGGAAAATAAGTTCAAAGGCAAAAAGTAAATTAGACTCCAACAGAGCATGGACAAAAATATCTTACAACTCAGTAAGAAAAAAGATGAACACCCCAACTGAAAAATGGGAAAGGACATGAGCAATACTGTTCTCTACTCAGAATCAATAAATGGCCAATTTATACACGAACGAAAAGTGCTGAATCTCACCAGGATACATACAAGATATGATTTTTTACCTATCCTATGGGCCAGGATGAAACTATAGCATACCCTGTTGACCATGCTTACGACATAAGCAGTCTCATTGGCTTACGGGGGTGGGGGGGTGGGGGCAGTTTTTCTACAAGAAAATTAGGTGAACGCTATCAAAACCCTACAAAACTGTACGTGATCTCTGCTTAGCAATTCTGCTTCCAAGAACTGACTCCGAGGAAACGGACAACGAAAACACCAGAGCTGATCATGACACGGAGCATTTACCATATGGCAGTAATTCTTCCGAGTGCTTTACATGTATTTCTTCATGTACCTGTTGTAATAATCCCATGTAACTCTTTTCTTTTTTTTTTAATTTTTTAACGTTTCTTTTTTGAGAGACAGAGACAGAGCATCAGCGGGGGAGGCGCAGAGAGAGAGAGAGAGAGAGAGAGAGACACAGAATCCGAAGCAGGCCCCAGGCTCCGAGCTGTCAGCACAGAGCCCGACGCGGGGCTCGAACTCGCGAACCGTGAGATCATGACCTGAGACGAAACCAAGAGTCAGAGGCTTAACCCACTGAGCCATCCAGGTGCCCCTGCGACTCTTTCCATAAGAGGGGAAAACAGGAGGGGTGTCTGGGTGGCTCAGTCGGTTGAGCGTCCCAACTTTGGCTCAGGCCATGATCTCACGGTTTGTGAGTTCGAGCCCCGCGTCGGGCCCTGTGCTGACAGCTCAGAGCCTGGAGCCTGCTTCGGATTCTGTGTCTCCCTCTCTCTCTGCCCCTCCCCTGCTCATGCTCTATCTCTCTCTCAAAAATAAATTAACATTGGGGCGCCTGGGTGGCTCAGTCGGTTAAGCAGCCGACTTTGGCTCAGGTCACGATCTCGCGGTCCGTGAGTTCAAGCCCCGCGTCGGGCCCTGTGCTGACAGCTCAGAGCCTGGAGCCTGCTTCGGATTCTGTGTCTCCCTCTCTCTCTGCCCCTCCCCCGCTGGTGCTCTGTCTCTGTCTCTCTCTCTCTCTGTCAAAAATAAACATAAAAAATTTTTTTTTTTAAAAGAGGGGAAAACAGGAGAACCTTGGATGTTCGACAAGAGCGGACTGTAAAATCTACACTCACAGACTGCAAAACTGTCATCCACTTCTCCAATGGGGAACATCACAATCATCACGTATGATTCCTAGATGTATATTTGTTGATATTAAAACCGGTCATCTTATTTATTAAATAAAATGTTATAAAATGCTATTAAAATCATATGTATCTATGAATGCATAGGAAAATAGCTATAAATATGTGGATAATGGTTATCTCTGAGCAGTGGGATGTCAAGTCAGTTGTATTCTAAAAGGGGTGAGACACACATAAACACACTGCTGCCCCTAAAATATTGATTAATACTGTTCTCTCTACCAGCATATAAGGGAAAAAAGTCTAATTTTGACTGAAATTCCCAGAATAATACATCTAATTCGAATAATCCATGGTACTGCAACTACCTTGAAAATTTGAGGATCAGATCTGAATCTTCTAAGAGGAGAAGGGACGACTTTTATCGGTGTCGCCTGAAACATCAGCTGTGCTCTGCAGCACGGATACATCTAGTGAACTCACAGTCTCTGATTCCAAAGAATTGCCTCCCTGGACTGCCTACAAGAAGCTGTAAGAAAAAATGGGGTGCACGCTCTCGCTAAGCAAATAGGCCTCTGGCCTCTGCTTCAACCCCGGAGCCAGGAGCCGTACGTCATGACCACGCGCAGGCCATGCCCCTGCTGTGGGTTTGTGAATGTCCAGGACTTTCACGGCTAAGTAAGAGCTGTGGCCAGCAGGATTTTGGCTCAGTGAAAGGACGCCTTCCTTGCAGAGTATTGCAAATAGGTGAGGGGAAGAGAGGAACACATCAAGTCCTTGTGCTTAAAGACGTGACAGGGTTGTCCCCAACAGCTACAAATACACTGTGCTCACGGCCGCACTGTAGCTGTGCACAATGGATGCTCGGGGGGGGGGGGGGCAGAGATGCCCTGGTCTGTGGGGGGGGTCGGAGAGGCTCCACCTGAAGGCCATAAAGCTAGTCAGTCTGCGGTTACTGACTTATTATGTGCTAGGCACCATGAGAGATATCAAAAATGGTTCGGCAGGACTGGTGTTGGGAACTCAGGGAACCTGGATCTTGGCATTTATCTTTCCTCCCCTACAGAGTTCTGGAAAATGGAAAATAACCCCCAAGATGATTCACCAGTCAGGAAATGGGGTAGAGAATTTACCCGTGAAAGCAATCTTCACCTCTATGCAGGGCTTTCTGGAAACCAGACTGGAGAGAATTCCAGATCTCCCAGCTCTTGGGACCTGAGTGCTCACGTGTGCCTGCCGTGGTATAACCAGCCTTGCACACCGCCTCCCTCCCCCGTTCAGCTTCAGATGAGGGCACAGAGGGAGGGAGGAGGCGGGGGGGGGGGAGGATGGGGAGGATGTGGGAGTAATGCATGTGATCCTCCCCAGGAGTTCTTAAGGGCTGGGAACAAGATACACCAGAGCGCAAGACGGCGTGCGGGGGGGGGGGGGGTGGACCTGTCACAACGTGATCCCGCCCCTGATGAACCACAGCCCTAGGGCTGTCACACACTCGTTCATCACCAGTGGGGCTGAGTGAATCAGGGAAAAGGAGGGGGTAGGGGTAAGTTTCCAGATATAAATTCCCGTCCCGTAGAGGAGGATCGAAAAGGAAGATGATACAGAGTGGTGTTTGGCTCGGTGTAAGAAAAGACCGCCTGAGTCGGAAGGGGCTCATCTGGGAGACAAAACAAGACCCAGGGAGAGCTGCTTCAAGGGAAAGATGCATCAGGGCAGAGGACGCCCCTCACTGACCACCAGGTGGCACAGCAGACCAGACACAGCTTGGTTGTCGTCTTTAAGCCCCGGGGAGCGCCTGACCCTTGGGCATCAAAACCCAGCCTATACCCCTGCAATGGAATGTTATTCAGTCTTCAAAGGGAAGGAAATTCGGACACCTGCTACAATACCCGTGACCCACAAAGACGTTATTCTAGGTGAAATAAGCCAGACACAGAAGGAAAACTAGGGTATGTGTGATTCCACTTACATAAGGAACGCAGAGCAGAAATCTATAGAGGCAGAAAACGGAACAGTGGGTGGCAGGGGCTGGGGGGAGGGACATGAGGCGTGAACGGTGAGTGGAACAGAACTTCCATTTGGGAAGACGAGAGGTATCCATCCGAAGGCGAGCGGGGCGGGCGGTTGCACAACACCGCGAACGTGCATAACGCCACTGAACTGCGGCCAAGTTCACAGAAACGGCTAAACGGAAAGTTTTATGTTGTGAACGTTTGGCTACAATTGAAAAGAACCCAAAAAACCCGGGGCACCTGGGTGGCTCAGTCGGTTAAGCCTCCCACTCTTGATTTCAGCTCAGGTCGTGATGTCACCGTTGGTGAGTTCGAGCCCCGCGTCGGGTTCTGTGCTGGGGAGCCTATTTGGGATTCTTTCTCTCTCTCTCTGGCCCTCCCCCAAGCTCTCTCTCTCAAAAAGAAAAAAACATTAAAATGAACCCAAACAGAGCGTTCATACTGTCGAAGGTGTCATCCCTGCCCAAAGTCCAGGTGGCCGACACCCCTTCTAGAATAGGCGAGGAAGGAGAGAAAGCACGTCTCCCCAGTCCTGCCTGGTCCGATCCCAATCAGCTCCACCTCGCCTCCCCAAACCCTCAGGCAGCTCTCTACTCGCATCTTGCTCGTTCATGTATTTATTAAGTGCCCACGAAGTGTCGGCCTTGAGCCAGGCACTGAGAACACGTTCTCCAGGGGCCGTGCTATTTTCCTCCCGGCCCCAGCTTCCCCTTGAGGGCTCCACTCACCTTCTCCCAGCCAACCCTTCAGCCCGTGTATTTGCAGCTTTCTTCTCTGACCCAATTTCCATTTTAGTGGAAAATGCTTTGCATAGTGCCTTTGGTTCATTATTATATTTCAAGAGAGGATTCGAAGGGATGATGAGCGGAGGTGTTTTTTTTTTTTTTTTTTTTTAATATTTATTTACGTTGGGAGAGCGCAAGCCGGGCAGAGAGGAAGGGGACAGAGAATCCGAAGCGGGCTCTGCGCAGACAGCAGCGAGCCCAATGTGGGCCTCAAACTCACAAACTGTGAGATCGTGACCTGAATCGAAGTCGGGGTCCCCCAGGCGCCCCAATGAGTGGAGTTTTCTCAAGAGAAAGTCCTTACTCCGGTGACTCCGAGGGGCACATTCAGCCCGCCTTCTACCAATCAAGTTAGGCTACAATAGGCTACAGCACCGGGCTTGACACAGGTGTCTGTCCTGCTCACGTGTCCCCCCCCCCCCCCCCCCCCCCCCCCCGCCTAATTGCAACTGAACATCGGTGAGCAGCAGTATCCCTGGTACTTTCTGTCCTCCGTGCTGTCACCATTCCGATGACGACTCCCTTGTGTCACTTTGTTCCCCTCTCTGGGCTCTGCTCCTCCGAAGGAAGAGCCCTTCTGTTACTTATTATGTAACTTTCGTGCCCGGCATGGGTCCTGGCACGTGCTGGGTGTCCAGTGTTCGTGGGGTGAATGAATGATGGCAGAAGGTAAGGTGACCCAAAAGGCAGGCGCAGATAGTATGGGGAAGGGTCAGTGTAGGAGCTGCCGTACCTGAAAAATGAAGCAGGAAGGCCCAGAAGATAATCTGATCTGCTTTTAAAGCTAAAGCAAAAATGGCGGGACATTCTATGTGTAAGAGAGCTCGCGGAGGAGGCAGAAGGCTTCCAGCAAAACCAAGAGAGTGCATATGTAGAAGGAAAACATCACCCCGAAGAGCCAAGGAGCTTTGGGAGAAAATCCCGATCCTAGAGCAAGTTTCATGAATAAACCAGGAATGGCGGGAAGGGTTTGACTTCTAGTAAGTTTCCGGAGCTACGGAAGAACAGGGTACTTTCCTGGATTGCCAGGGAAAGAGCTCGATTCGTCCAACTGGTTTTTGCTCAGAGAAAAACAAAAGGGATTTTAACCCTATAGATTTGCCCCGTGTTTAGAAAATCACCAGTTTCGTTGGCCTTGGTTTGCAAAACAAGTGGGTCCGGCTAGATTCTAGAAGATATCTAAGGACACTTTGTGTTGTAAGTAGGGTGACTATACCCATTCAGGTTCGTATCCGTTGTTCCTGGTTAATTTTTAAAGTAATGTATTTCACAATTCACTCTCAGAGAAGCCTCAGTTTGGATAAGTTGCAAGGTCATCTTAGTTACAAGTAACCTTAACTGGCTGGCTGAAAAAAAAAAAAAAAAGGTGACCCCGAGGTCCCAGGAAGGGACAGAGGAACAAACATTTCCGTTGGCGGACACACCCAGCGTGCGAGGGGCTGGGCATCTGGGGGGCCCTTGGCTGGGAGGGAGCCCAGATGCCTGAACCGCTTCCTGACCAGCCAGGTCTGGGTAAGATGAAAACAGGTGGTGGGCTCCTCGCCCGGCCACTGGCTGTCCTCCTGTCCTTAGGGAGGCTCTTGAGCCATCAGACCATCGGTTGCTTATCTGTAAAACGGGACGGCAACGTTCCCCCCGAAAGGCTGTTCGTCTTCCTTCACAGGGGCCACTACGACCCCATCACGGAGCGGAAGGCGTCCTCGTTAGGAGAGGGTCTAGCCGCTACTGCTGGCGAGCCAGGCCCTCCAGCAGTCGGTGCACGCCATCTGATCTCGAGACGAGACCACGGCCACTTGGGGGGAGAGCTCGCACTGGGTCACACAACTCCTACACGGCCCGAGAGAGAGTGCCCGCAGGAAGTCCGGCGCAAAGACCGCGATCCAACCACACAGCCAACCCCCCACCCCCACCCCCACCCCGGCTCCTCTCCGACTCCCCGGCCGGCGCCCTCGGCGCCCCGGGGAGGAGGGGCACGCACAACAAAGGGCAGGGCGACGTCTGGCCCAGCCGGCCCGGGGCCCGCGGAGCGCGCAGCCAGGCCCCCGGCGCGTCTCCGGGGGACGCCCTCCTCCCTGCGGCGCACAAACAGTCCCCTTCGAGACTCGCCCACTCGGCGGGCGGGAAGCGTGCAGCCCCGGGGCCGGCCCAGGGCGCCCGTCAGGCCGCCGGCGGCCGCGCCCCGCGTCCCCGCCCGGGCCATGCGCCCGGACGACCCACCCCCGCCCCCCACCCCCGCGGGACCCCCGGCCCGCCCCCACCCCCACCCCCGCGGGATCCCCGGCCCCGCGCCCGCGGCGGGCGCGCTGGGCGGCGGCGTCCCCCCGCAGCCACCCAGCTTCCCGGGGGAGGAGCAGCGCATCGCGCGAGCATCCGGGAGCGGCGGAGGGGGCGGGAGGAAGGGCGAGAGGAGGAAGCGGGATTTAAACGAAAGGCGGTGACGCCACACAAAAGATTTCTATAGGCTCCGGGGAGGTGACGGCCGGGCGGCGGCGGCGAGCCCGGGGGCGAGGCGCGGACGCGGAGGGGAGCAGGCTCGGGCGGCCCCGGCAGGGCGGCGGCGCTCGCACGGCCCGCGCGGGCACGGGAGGCGGCCCCCGCCCTTTTCCTTTCGGTTTCTCCCGGCTCGCTCGGAAGTTGGCGGCTGACGGAAATGGCAGGAGCCGGGGCCCGGGCGGGCGGCCGCGGCGCCGCGGGGACCTTCTGAGTTGGCGCGGCCGCCGGGGAGACGCGCGCCGGGCGTCCGATGCGCAGGGCCCGGGGGCTCGGGAGAGCGCAGCCGCCGCGGGCCCCAGGCGACCAGGCGACCGGGATGGACTCGCGCCCGCGGCCGGCGGCCGGCCTCGGGGCGCGCGGTCGGGGAGGGCGTGCCGCCTCGGCGCCGGGCCGCGCGCTGTGAGCCGGCGAGGCGGGAAGGGGCGGCCGCGGCGGCCGGCGCGCCCGGGCGTGGCGGGCGGGCGAGCGCGCGAGCGGGGCGGCCGCTGTGCGCAATCAGTGCAGGCTCCCGCCCGACTCTGACTCCAGCTCCGGCCACACCCTCGGCCCTGCCGCCGCCGCCGCCGCCGGCGCCGCGTCCCGAGACCGGGCGGCGGGAGATGCGCGCCCCACCGCGCCGGCCCCGGCCGCCGTCGCGGGCAAGTGCCGCCCGGCGGGGTCGGGGCGCCTGAAGCCCACGTGCGCCGCCGAGCCCGAGGAGGCTGACAGCAGAGCCCGCCCGAGCCGCCGCCCGCGCTCCTCCCCGAGGAAGAGATTTTGATTTCAAAGAAAGGAAGGAAGGAAGGAAGGACACCTCCCAGCTCCCCCCCCCTCCCTCCCGCCCTCCCGCTCCGGCGGCCGGGCCGGGCCATGCCCAGGAAGGCGGCGGCAGCGGCGGCCCAGCAGAAGGGACTTTCCTGGCAGCCCGGCGACGAGGAGCGCGCTCCGTGAGTCTGGCCGTGCCCCGGTTCATGGTTCCCGCAAGCCCTCCAGGAGGCCGAACGCCGCAGCCCCTCCCCGCGCCCCGGAGAGCCTCCTGCGTCCTCTGGCCCTCGGGCCCGCCCCGCGCCGCCCGGGCCCCGGCCGCCGCAGCCCAGCGCCCTCCGCCCGGCGCGGTGGATGGCATGATGGTGCGGGGAAGGCACCGCGGTCCTGGCCAGCCGAGTCGCGACGGCCGCGGGGGCGGCGGCAGTGGCAGCGGCGGCGGTAGCGGGCTCCCCAGCGGCATGCCAGTGCCCCCCGGGCGCGATGGCTAGCGGCAGCGCCGGGAAGCCCGCTGGCGAGGCCGCTTCTCCGGCTCCTGCGAGCGCCGTCGGGGGGGCCTGCTCGCAGCCGCGGAAGAGGCTGGTGTCCGTCTGCGACCACTGCAAGGGCAAGATGCAGCTGGTGGCCGACCTGCTGCTGCTGTCGAGCGAGGCGCGGCCCGTGCTCTTCGAGGGCCCCGCCTCCTCCTGCGCCGGCGCCGCCGAGTCCTTCGAGCAGTGCCGGGACACGATCATCGCGCGCACCAAGGGGCTCTCCATCCTCACCCACGACGTGCAGAGCCAGCTCAACATGGGCCGCTTCGGGGAGGCGGGGGACAGCCTGGTGGAGCTGGGCGACCTGGTGGTGTCGCTGACCGAGTGCTCCGCCCACGCGGCCTACCTGGCGGCCGTGGCCACGCCGGGCGCGCAGCCCGCGCAGCCGGGCCTGGTGGACCGCTACCGCGTGACGCGCTGCCGCCACGAGGTGGAGCAGGGCTGCGCCGTGCTGCGCGCCACCCCGCTGGCCGACATGACGCCGCAGCTGCTGCTGGAGGTGTCCCAGGGCCTGTCGCGCAACCTCAAGTTCCTGACGGACGCGTGCGCCCTGGCCAGCGACAAGTCCCGGGACCGCTTCTCCCGCGAGCAGTTCAAGCTGGGCGTCAAGTGCATGAGCACCAGCGCGTCGGCGCTGCTGGCCTGCGTGCGCGAGGTGAAGGCGGCGCCCAGCGAGCTGGCCCGCAGCCGCTGCGCGCTCTTCAGCGGGCCGCTGGTGCAGGCCGTGAGCGCCCTGGTGGGCTTCGCCACCGAGCCGCAGTTCCTGGGTCGCGCGGCGGCCGTGAGCGCCGAGGGCAAGGCGGTGCAGACCGCCATCCTGGGCGGCGCCATGAGCGTGGTGTCGGCCTGCGTGCTCCTGACCCAGTGCCTCAGGGATCTGGCGCAGCACCCCGACGGGGGCGCCAAGATGTCGGACCACAGGGAGAGGCTGAGGAACTCGGCCTGCGCCGTGTCTGAAGGCTGCACCCTGCTATCTCAGGCTTTACGGGAGAGGTCTTCGCCCAGGACTTTACCGCCAGTGAATTCCAATTCTGTGAATTAGCACCCCCGCCCCGCGCCCCTTCGCCCTCCCCCCCCGCGCCCCTTCGCCCTCCCCCCCCCACTAGAGGAAGATACTCACTCTCCGCCCCTCTCCATTTATACCAAAGAAATCCCAGGGGAAGCCCCTCCCCCACGGCAGACGCTCGGAAAGAACCTTCCAGAGAGCTGGGGGCCCCTCCCGCCGCAGCGCCCACCTGCGCGCACGCAGCAGGGACCGCGAGGTGGCGCGCCCGCACCCGCCCCCGGCTCCTGTTCCGGAGCTCCGCCCCTCAATTTTCTAACCAATCGGGCAGGAAGGAGGTCATGGGTTCGTTTCTTTTTTGGCCCCCCCTTTTTTTTTCCGTTTTGTTTTGATTTTTCCTAATTAAAAGAAAGGTTACCTCAGTTTCACTCCTTAGACATGGATGTAGCTATCTTTTTTTTTTTTTTGTATGCTGTTATTTTTTTAAGCAAATCGTGTTGGATTAGGCGTATACTTGGTGTGGAAAGAGTATGACATTGACATGTGATTTGCAAATGGGGGGGAAAGCTACTGTGAGTGTGTGTTTTATTTTTTAATTTACACTATAGAGTGATTTCCCCCCTCCTTCCCCCCTCCCCCCAATGTCAAGTTTTTACCGTGCATGTACTGGAGTATTTATTTCATCTATTAAAATGTTATGTTTCTCAGATGGCCTTTGGCACTTACTGTTGATGTTCGATCGCTGTGACGTTGCACTCTGCACGCGCTCTCTGGAAGGGCGCCCCGGAGCCTGTGCTTCGGGAGCAGTGCCTCCGGTCCTCAGCCCTGTCTCCTTTTTCCTGGAGAGTCACCGCTTTGAGCAACCTGGAATTCAAGAAGAGAGCACGGTGTGACACTGTCGATGTAAAGCACGTGTCACGGGCGTGGGTGCGGGGGCTGGGGTGTCGGTGGGGTTTTGTCTTGCCTCTGGTTTCTCCTGGAACGTAAGTCAGCCCCCTTTGTCTCCCACCCCTTTGTGCCCTGATGAACACTGGTTCAGGCTGACCCTGGTCTGAGGGGTATTCTGCCCGTCTCTTTCAGATTAAGGGTCTCCCTAATCCCGCGTGGTACCCCACCCTCCTCGGGTCGGAGGGTCCGTGCAGTGCAGCTGTGGAAGTAGACCCAAGTTCTTTCCAGGAGAGCGTGGAGCCTCATTTACGTAGGCGGGTCTATTCGGACAAGATCCGGTGATGTCAGGAGAAGTACAGAGGAATCTGGACTGTAATAGAGGGAGAGGTGTTGGGGGGGGGGAGGGGGGTGGGAAGCGTGGAGAACTTTCTAGAGCCGCAGCGTAGTTGCAGGCCAAGGGCTGATTTCGGTGACCTTGTCTCAAGATCTGCCCTTGTTGATTCTGCGTTGGAAGAATCTCCGTCAGTTGAAGTTTGGAGTTATTTTGAGGTGGTTTGTCCTCTCTGCAGACACGCTAAGAAAACATTGGGGAGGGAGGGGTGTTACAGTTTTGCTGAACCTAGTTAAATTTTGGACATTCCCCCACGGAAAGTGTAACATGTTTATTTGCAGCGCCTGTCCTGGAGAGCCACGCGGAGGAGAAGTCATACATGCTTTAAATTTGCTCCGTTTACACTTTTCTTGGGATTTGTTGTGCCTAAACCTTTGTAGTTCCCGCGGATCTGAGAAGAAGGACTTTCTCACCGTAATATGTTAGAAAGTCCTTTCGATGATTGTTTTACTTGAATAGCTGTGTTTGTTACTGGAACATCATGCTCGGCGTGTAAACCCGTGTTGGGTAAGACTAGGATCGTGTAACTGCTCTGAATCCGATGTTTGGAAAAGTCTTAAAATGGTAGTACACATACACGTTTCTTAAAAAACCGTCAAGGGAGCTCTTGGCTTTCTCCTGGGTCCTGGTAGATTGAGACGTTTAAAGTGTGTAAAAAATGAAAATGACCTTGGGAATGTTTTTTCCTGTCCCCCTGCCCTTCTTTAAGTCTGGGTCAGCCGGGTTCCGGAAGTATTTGCGGGGAGGAATCTTAACCCGTGTGCCAACGACCATCCTGCTTGCATATAGGAATGGCTACTTTTATTTATGTACAGAAGTTATTGTAGAGTCTCTAATTATCTGCTTCCTTTAGCCTGTGCAGGTCACAGAGAGCAAACTGAAAAGAACAAGGTAAAACAAAACTAGGGCCAGGAACCCGTTAAGTTTGGTGTTTGATTCAGACAAAGATAATCGCCAGTTGTTGCTTGGGCTCATTCCGTACAGAAGCAATTTTCAGGACACCTCGTGCCAAAAAAACCCTCGCTTTCTCTATCTACTTGGATGAAGTTAACTAGCCTGCCAGCAAATCCATTTTAAAGCTTCTTTTTGTCATAGCCGCCTGGTGGTGTCCCTTTACATTTCTGTATATGAAAGGTGTCCTGTAATATTCAAAATCTCTGTCCTCTGAAGTGGTTAAAAGTTTCACTGTGTCTTAACGTCCTCCCTTCCCCTCCTTCTGCCTCTAAGATAAGTTTGGGATTTTTCTTCCAGCAGGTGGCTCGAAATGAATTCTTGCATTTTGTTCAGCAGGTTCTCGGGAAACGAGAACAAGGAACACAGTGCATCTCTGTGTCTGTGCTGCTTCTGTAGGCGAGGGCCTCTTGTCATCTCAGCTTTCAGTGCACCAGCTTGCTAAACTTGTTTTTAAAATAGCCCTGATTTTTAAAAAAGGAATATCTCAGACCTAGTTCACTGGGTTTAACGAGGTCAGCAGAGATCACTGGTGTTCCAGGACTAAAATCAGAGTGGCCTGGTTTTGTTTTGTTTTGTTTTGTTTTAATTAAACCACATTAGAGTTCACTTAAGACCTCATCCTTGGGCTGTTTTGACATCCAAGGGCACGTTTTCTTACCCAGGATTAATGGGGCCATCCATCCTGACCGGGGATGTTGAAAACCTTCCTTTGGATCTTCGGGAGAGAAGGAAATCATTATGCCTAAAGTCTTAGAACAAAAGCCATTATTTATGACAGTCAAGGCAAATAAGTGGGACAAAAGGCTTTCAAACACAAGACTTAACCCGAAAAAAAAGCTGTCTTTCCTTGGCTGGTTTAAGCATGGCCTCGTCCTGTTATTCGTTCCGGGTCGACGTGAGGAACTAGAGAAATTGTGTGTGTGGTGTGTGTGTTCTCCCCAACTTCAGTTTCTTTCCTCCCACCCCCCCTTTCTCCTAATTTAGGGGAGATGTTTCTCAGGAAGATCTAAAGACTATGATTCCGGAAGCATCGGTGACCTCTGATTGGTTATCCCGTGAACGCTTTTTTTTTTTAAAGCTGGCATCTAGGGATCTAGAACACCGAACAGTTTGAAACAGCTAATTTTAACAGAAACACCTGTTTTTCGGAAGGTCGGTGGCTATGGTAACGTGCAGATCAGGCAGAGGATTTGAAGAGCGCCAGCCGCAGCCCCTTCTGTGCAGAGCTCGGAGTTAGGGAGTTAATCCGCAACGCCGCCCCCCCCCCCAACCCCTGCACTTCGTCCTGCGGGGCTGCATCTTGGGTCCGGCACCATCTCTGGGTTTCCGAGGGGGACGCAGATATTTGTGTGCTCTCCCAGCAAATTCTTGTCTTGATGAAAGATTTCGTTTTTGCCCGAGCATGCGTGAAATGAATTGACCTGTCTTACCCGAGTAGGGTCCTTCTTTTTGGGGTCCTCCGGCCCGGTGAGTTGTGTGTGCGTTTCCGCTTTAGCGGGAGAAGGCTCAGAGGCCGACCGTCTGGAGAGTGTCTGGGAAAAGTGATACTAGTGTCTGTGATTGGGATGGATTTCGTTTACAGGTCCCCGTTTACGGGTCACGGGCTGTCATGCCTGGGACAACGTGTAACTGGCTTTCAAAGTGCAAGTGTATATAGGCGAGCAGGAAAATGTTTCTGGAAGTGAAAGTTAGAACAGGCATTGGTTCGGCAAATACTTGTTGGGGGCGAGCGGTGCGTGCCGGGCCCTGTGCTGGGCGCCGGGGTGCGGCTGTATGGGAGACGTGGTGCCTCCCCCTTGCATAGACTCTGTGCTGCGGGCCATGTCTGGGGACCCCGGCAGTGGCCTTCTCAGCACCTTTCTGCGCCCTCCCTCCGCCCCGATCGATCGGAAACCCTGGGGGTGGAGCATCTGAATTTTGTCCAGCGAGCTGATTCTGATGCACACGCAGCCTGGACGACCACCGGTCTGCAGACCCTGCTGGTGTCTTTTTATTCCCAGCCAGACTCCGTGAGACCGGAGTGCTTCTGTATCAGGAGGGAGCTGCATTTCTGCAAGTTTCTTGTTTGCTCAGGTGTTTTTTCTTTTTTTCCCCCCTCCTGGATATTTTGAGCCCGATTCTTCCGATAGAGAAGATAATTTAGTCCAAATTTAGTTCCAAACTGGCAGGGTTTTCTTTTGCTGTGTGTGTCGGGGCGTGTTTACGAGGACAGAGTTCTTCCCTTCCTCCGACCCCCCTTGGAGAGGAGCTGAAGTCTAGGATAGCACACTGGCAAATCAGCTTTCTGGGTTTTTGCATGTTGCCGACTCTCGTCCTAGAAAACTAGAGCCTGGCAGACACCGTAATTAAAAATCAACCCTTGAGCTCTTGGGCCGCCCGAGAAAGGACACTTTGCTACTGAGTTTAAAGTTAAAGTTCAGAACCAAACGAAGCATGCCGACTTTCTCCAAAGCCCACGGTAGGGACGCTCACGCCTGCAGTGCACTCAGGAATGTGTCCTACCGGAGCCGTCCTGCACCAAGAACCGGGGTGACCTCTCAGAGCCTCGTTCCTCACGAGGGTGGTCCCGGGGGGCTGGCATTGCCTTGCCCAGGAACTGGGTGGGGAGCAGGATCTCCCCACCCCCACCCCCACCCCCGACCTACCCGATGAGAAATCTACTCTTTGGCAAGGACTCCGGGGTGATCTGTGGACACGGTAACTTTGAGAAGCATTGTTCTAGGAGACGCACGTAGTGACCGTGACCGGACTACGGCCTTATTTGCTGTGGGAGCTGAGGCAGTTACTGTGTTTTACTTCTTTTCAACTTACAAGTTTGCGTATGCTATGTCGCTGGGTCCTTCCGGCGGTCTTGGGAGGTAGGCAGGTGTTTGCTGGGCATGTCATCTAAACATTTGTGCTTCTGTTTTCCCATTGTAAAAGTTAAATATTTCTGATGAATTGCCGTGAAGTGTCGGCACGTGATGAGCTCCGTGGACCTTACTCTGTTTCCATCGGGTCATTGGGAGTATCATCTAAAACATTTATGTGCAAGTCTGTTTCCCTTAGTATTCTTTCCTTCACCCTTCACTTAATTTGACACAGCTGCTATGTTGTGCTATGCTCAAGGACATCCCAGATAGGGAGCATAGCCCTGCCTCTTCGTCCGTCTGCCCACGCCTGCCCAGGCACCTTGAAACATTGCTTGTCTTTATTTAAATTTTTAAATTGTTTTAGTGTTTATTTTTGAGACAGACACACAGACAGACAGAGGGTGAATGGGGAAGGGATAGAGAAAGAGGGAGACAGAATCTGAAGTAGGCTGCAGGCTCCGAGCTGTCGGCACAGAGCCTGATGCGGGGCTTGAACCCACGAACCGCGAGATGGGGACCGGAGCCGAAGTCGGACGCTTAACTGACTGAGCCGCCCAGGCGCCCCTGGTCTTAAGTTCTTCAAACCGCAGTGTCAGACATTTCAGACTTCACGGAGGAGGTTGAATGCTAATTGAGATTTGCTAGCCTAATTTAAATTTTTTTTTTTCAACGTTTATTTATTTTTGGGACAGAGAGAGACAGAGCATGAACGGGGGAGGGGCAGAGAGAGAGGGAGACACAAAATCGGAAACAGGCTCCAGGCTCCGAGCCATCAGCCCAGAGCCCGATGCGGGGCTCGAACTCACGGAGCGTGAGATCGTGACCTGGCTGGAGTCGGACGCTTAACCGACTGCGCCACCCAGGCGCCCCCTGCTAGCCTAATTTAAAAATGAATCCACTTGCTTGTATTAATAACTACATGTATCCAGGTTATGCAGAAGTGGGGCACACAGAGAACTTTCAAAATCCTGTGTTTCAGGAAGAGAAACGGGTGGGCTGTGCGTTCAAGGTTACCGAGCATTGTGCCCTGAAACACTTCAGAAATCTCAGGGCCTCGACTAAGAGTTCATAGCTTCTGACTCTGTCCCATTTTGCCTGTATTTCAGATGGCACTCAAGATACCAATCGAATGAGAAATCACTGGTTAATCGCCTTGGCTATATTATCAGTCACTTTTTTAAATTTTTTTTTTTTCAACGTTTATTTATTTTTGGGACAGAGAGAAACAGAGCATGAACGGGGGAGGGGCAGAGAGAGAGGGAGACACAGAATCGGAAACAGGCTCCAGGCTCTGAGCCGTCAGCCCAGAGCCCGACGCGGGGCTCGAACTCACGGACCGCGAGATCGTGACCTGGCTGAAGTCGGACGCTTAACCGACTGCGCCACCCAGGCGCCCCTATCAGTCACTTTTTTAAAGAGCTTTTTATTGGTGGGGCGCCTGGGGGGCTCAGTCGGTTGAGCGTCCGGCTTCGGCTCAGGTCACGATCTCACGGTCCGTGAGTTCGAGCCCCGCGTCGGGCTCTGTGCCGACAGCTCGGAGCCTGGAGCCTGCTTCGGATTCTGGGTCTCCCTCTCTGCCCCTCCCTTTCTCGTGCTCTGTCTCTGTCTTTCTGTCAAAAATAAATAAACGTTGAAAAAAAATTTTAAGAGCTTTTTATCATAAGTAAACTCTACACCCAACATGGGGCTCGAACTCAGGAGCCCGAGATCAAGGCGCAGACTCTGCCAAGCTAACCAGCCAGACACTCCTACTCGGCAGCTTCTCGGGAGACCCAGATGGATGTCAAACCTCCAGAAATTCCAGAACCGCTGCAGGGAACCTCGTCCATCCAGTGCTTACTGGTGCCTTTCCGGCTTCAACTTCACTTTTTGTTTGATGGCCATCCGCTTCCTGTTCTAAAATTAATCGGCGCGTCATTCGAGCACCACCCCTTAGGTAGGATTTTGGCACGATTGCCCTAAAAGCTTCCTTGGAGGCTAGATTTTACTTGGACATTCTTTCCCTTATAAGTTCCCTGATAAAGGTGTTTCTGAAAGCGTAAGCGTAGTTCTGGTTTTGCCACTCGGAATTTCATTTCTAAGGTGTGTGGGCATTTTGCGTTAGTGACGGTAGGACGGTCATCTGTTGAAATGACAAGAGAGGGCATCATCTGGTAGTTCACCTGTCCTGATTTTCCATGAGAGCATCTCTCAGTGGAGTCGTGCCATGGGCATCAGACAGACGTGCTAGTGACCAGGGGGAGTCCCAGAAGATGGCTTTAAATCCAATGGTCTAGAACAGTGTCAGGTTTAGCAGGTCTGATGGTCGCCATGTTCCTTATATCAGCTTGTTTGAGAAGAATGACGAAGCCACACGGCTATTCTTAGCAACAATCCCAGAAGCCCCCTCCTTTGTCGCCCTCAAAATCGACTCGAGATGCTTTGTCTTCCGATGGAGATGTCTTCTGGGCACGCCATCCTTTAGCGTTACACCCAATTAACTGCAAAAACTGCAGGTCTGGCTTCTTCCCTTTTAGATACGATAAGTGGTTTTAGTAGCACGGGGGCCGATTCCTTCTTGGGACGTACGAGGATTATTCACTTGAAGTGCCACAGGAAAAGGGCTTAAATATATATTACAAGTGAGAGTCTGTTTGATCTTTCCCGTGTAGGTGTATCCGGGAAATTCCATATGGCATCAGCTTGTATGGATCTGAGGCCTGAGAGACTAGATGTTTCTACCCTCTTGATGGGTGGAGAAGTGAATTCTACAGTGTCTGTTGTGAGTTCATTTAGGCTTTTGGAAGGACTTCCTAATTACCTAAACTAAATGGTTCCTCCTACCTTGTTCGGGCTCATTTTTTTCCTTCTGGCTGAGGTGAGAATGGGTCACAAACACCACGCAGAGTGCAGGACGTCACTTGACGCCTCCTGGGGATGTCGAGATAGCGGGAGCCTCACCCTGGATTTTCCAGCGGTCTCCGATCAGGCTGATTCTGACATACTTCGGGTGTCGTGCAGATGATAGGAGGGAGAGCACGGGACGAGAGACGAGAATGGACGCCGTAGAGTTCACGAGGACCTTCGAGCCTGGGTCGTTGGCTACTCGGGAACTTGGAGGTCCCTGGATTTGATCAGATTGATGTTGTTTTGGTGACCGGGGAAGGATGTCGGTATCAGAGCCGGTCTTTCCTACCTTTGGTGCCAGGTGACTGCATGGCATTTAAGGGAGACCTTCACTGAACTTATTTTTTTGTAGCTGGAGGGGAGTTTTCAGTTAGGGGTTGTAGGTGCCTTAAAGAGTGGGCTTTACTCCAAGGCCTGGGGATCATTTTCTTTTCACTCATTGATTTTGAGTAGTGTCGACGCAGAGTGTAGGGCGGTTACTGGGCAGGGTCTGCCCTATAGGAAGCAGGTCCCCACCTCCCCCAGGTTGCTGGCCTGGCCTTGGATCCGAACCCTCTCGGTGGGGCCGGTGAGGCCAGGTTACCTGCAGACGGGACCTGGGCCGGGCTGCCTGGCATCCCGTGGGGTCACCCGGAGCGGAGCTGGGGCACCCGAAGAAGCGTGCGGCAGGGGTGTGGGCTGGCTGATAGACTGGGAGCCTTCCGAGGCAAGAACCGTTTTTGGTGTTTTGCTTTTTTTAATTATTCTTTTGTTCACTGTTGTCATCCCGAGCAGGTGGCCAGCGTGCTCAGTAAATGTTTAATGGGAGAAAAGCAACAGCTGACATTTTGGGGGCTCCTACTACGTATGGTAGACGGGTTACGTTGTGTCCGAGTCCTTAGGGCCACCGCTCAAGGTATGAAGAGTTGTTCTCATCTTCTAGAGGAGGGCGCGGAACGGAAAGCGTGCGCCCTGGGTCACAAAGCCGGCGAGCGGTGGGGAGCAGACGAGGATCAAGGTCTCGGTGATGGAGCCCAGCGTCCTTAGTCACCTGACCACCGTGAACGAAGGAATGAGTTTCTGGGATGGGGTTCTTCTGCCCTCCGAGGCTGAAATGCTCCCCACGCCTGCTATTTTTTAACCTTACCCACGGCCGTTTTTGTGGGTTTCCTTCCGAGCCTGCCATGAGCCTTTGGACGGAGCCCCTCCTGGACCCTCTGCGGAGGGAGGGCCCAGGATGCCCTCCCTTCCCTCGTAAAGTCTCCCGCAGAGCTGATCGCGTGGACCAGTGGCTTTCTACCTGCTGTGTGGTCCTCGTCTCCTGAGGATGCTTGAGGAAGATCGACCCCGGCTTTGTCCCATAACCTGCATGTGGATTTCTAGCGTGCAGACTTCTCTCTTACCTGCCCAGTTAGCGACCTCCGTGGCGGCTCCGCTGACTGTAGGGTGGGAGGCCAACTCCCGATGGAGATGTTTCCAACCAGCCCGGTGTCTCACAGCTCCCGGCCAACTCCCTGCGAAGTAACGCTCGTGACTTCCCTCCCCGGCCGCTCTCTCATTTGACCTCTGAGCTCTTGCCCGGATGTCGCTTGGGCCGTTCGTCCCGCACACTGCTTCTCCCCTCTGCCCCCTACTCCTCAGCCTGGTGGCAGCCTCCTGCGGGTCCCTAGTATTTCCCCTTTATTAGAACTTACCGCGTCATACGCTCTGTTTACCCACCACGCCCCCAGCCCGTGTCATGAGTCAGGTGATAGAGTGATCTTTTCATCCGCAGTGACCAGTGCAGTTGCCTTGGGGCCCCAATAAACATTTCTGCACGAACATCCTTTACCCTGGCCTGCACTGCCCAGACCCTCGCCCGGCTCCTCGCTGGCCTTCGCCGGGACAGCGGTCCAGAGTGAGGCACCCTGGCTGCAGCCTGGGTCACTGGCCCAGGTCAGGCCTGCTCTCACCTTCCCCCTGCCTTGCCTCGAGTGCAGCAAAGTTAGACCCTCACTGCCCCTTCGCAGAGTCGGTATTTCGATACGTTAATGGAGTCCGGACGGCACGCCTCTGGACTGGGCACACGGCCCCGATCCGGCTGTGGCCTTCACCTCCCACTGCCTCCTGCACGGCGGACCTCCCGGCTCTGCACTTGGCTTTTGTTGGCCTCTACGTGAATGTCCTTCCCATCCGTCCAAACAGCTGCTAACCCCTTGAGCCCAGACAGCTCCCCGGGTCCGAAGACTGGGGCTCTCAGTGCTGCGGGACGGAGCTGCTCTGACACGTCTGGTCCTTTGAAGACCTTCCAGAGCTTTGGGTGGGTTCCAGGGGGGTGTTTGAGAGGCCCTGGACGGACCAAACTTTCTTGTCTCAGCCGGTCGGGGTTCGTTGGGGCCTCGGCTGTGGGACCGGAGGGCAGCTTGGTAGTCGTTCTCCTTGGCCTCCTCGGGGTGGTGCTGGGCCCGGCGGGGATGTGGAAACCGCTCGCTACCCCGGGAAGGGACGCTTTTTCCCACAAGCTGACTTAGAGCCACATTCCCCGGGGAGCCCTTGAAGCCGGCGTGAGAATTGACCGAGGGGGTGAGTCCTGGCTTTCGATCCCATAATTGTTGTCAGCGCAAAAATGACTCACGACTTTCCATTGTCAGGTTTGGGTTGTAACAGCGTGCTCGAGCCGGGCTCTGGGCTGAGCCCGGGCTCCTGTGAGCGGAGGGAAGAAGCCGAAGCCTCGGGGAAGAAGGCGGGGCGCTCTGCCCGAACCCCCGGCAGCGGGCAGAGCGAGAGGCCTCTGAAGGCGTCCCGCAAACTGGCACTTGGGCCTCCGGGCTTCACTTCCATTTCATCCCTGCAGCTGGAGTAGTTCATCCAACCCGTTTTTCTTTCTTTTCTCTTGCCTGTGGTTGTGGACACTACCTAAAAATAAAAGACGATGCTTATCGCATCGAATTAAAGGGATTGTTTTAAACGAAAGCATTCTATCTACTTAATCATTTAACTTTCCTTCCAGTGCCGACCTTCCGGTTTATTTCAGGGGAGTAACAGGCAGATAGAGTTACCATGGCCACGGTGCGTTGCCATAACCCTCTCCCTAAAAGCCACAATGAGTTATTCGCGTTCCCTTCCGCTGAGGTGACAGGGGCCCGAAGAGCGTCGGCCGGCCGGGGGCACCGGGGCGGGGCCGGGCCCCTTGCGTGGGCCACGGCCTGATGGTCTCCAAGCGGCCCTGCTGCTGCACCCTGTGCTTTTCAACTTCGAAGGAAATGCCAGATGACGACAGTGACGATTTCAGCGGCACCTCTCAGCACACGCGAAAGCTTGCCGTGGGGCTCGGGAGCCCGGTCTGAGGTCGCGTCCCCCTGGCACGGGGAGGAATCCCCACCCACGGGGTCCAAGGGCAGGTGTGAGAGGCGCGGTCTGGCATCTTGTCTTTGCGCCTCCCTGCCCTCGCCCCAAATACTCCCCGAAGTACTTCCTGTCCGAGGATGCCTGCATCCGAACCCTTAAGAGATTAGCTCATAGCAGCTGGAGGCAGGTTCACCGACCTTCTCAGAACAACCCCGCCTTTAATGTCCCCCAGGGGAGCGCTGTCCCCCGCTCACTGCCTGGCTTCTTATCACACAGCAGACTTCCTATCAAGTGCATCCCCCAGAAGTGCCCGGAGCCACGCCCCTGCTCCTGTAAGCCTGCTCGGCCGCCAGGCATCCGTGAAACACAAGTGAGGCCCGCTCTCGATGCTCTGAGAATGACTCTGCTCTTAGAACACGCTTGATTTCGGCAGGCCCGTCCCGCAAGGCTCCGGGGAATACATCTGAGGCGGTGTTTTCTGGGGCAAAACATACTGGACAGAAATCTGGACTCAGATTGCTTAACTGGCATCGCTCTGGCCTTTGTACTAATAACCTCGTCCGGGAGCACTGATTTCAGGCCTCGCCCTCCCCCAGAGGGAGGATGTCCTAGCTGGTTCCAGGCAAGCCGCCAACTCATAACTGAATGTGACAAAAAAATTACGGAGATTGTACTTGGTCACTTGTCTCTTAGGAGAGAAGCTTTGAGTGGTGTTGGGGGAGGGTTGTACTGAGGGAAGGGTGTGTCAGGCTGGGCAGGACTTGTGTCTTTGTAAGTGGGGCTTACAGACGGACATTCTTTTCTTTTTAATGTTTATTTTTGAGAGAGAGAGAGAGAGAGAGAGAGAGAGGGGTGGAGCACACAAGTTGGGGAAGGGCAGAGAGAGAGACAGAGACACAGAATCCGAAGCAGGCTCCAGACTCAGCTGTCAGCACAGAGCCCGACGCAGGGCTCGAACTCACGAGCCGTGAGATCGTGACCTGAGCCGAAGTCGGACGTGTCACCGACTGAGCCCCCAGGTGCCCTGGTACTCCTTTTTTTTTTTTTTTTAAGTAAGTTCTACACCCAGCGTGGGGCTCGAATTCATGACCCTGAGATCAAGAGTCGCATGCTCTAATGACTGAGCCCCCCAGGCGCCCCTTGTGTACGGACATTCTTAACAACATGCTCTGGCCTGTCATTGTGTTGAGGACAGAAGATTGGGGAAATACGTGAATGACGCTGTAGACATGCAGAAGCCAAGCCTCTGGAGAGGTGGGATGATTGGTGAGTTGTGACAACTTGGTCCTGAAGATCACAGCAGTGCTTAGAAGGGTCCACTTCTGGAGCCTCTGGGGAGGCTTTGGAAATTACGTAATGTCCTGGGGAATAGAGAGCTGGCCCTAATTGTCCCCTACATCAGTGGCTCCAGGAGGCTGGCTGAGGACCAGAGCCTGTCGGTGACGGAGATCTCACCCGTCTGAGCAAAAGGGAAAAAGGAGACAGTGAAATGGAAGGGTGGCGAATGGAAGGGCCCGTGAAGCATTTTGAGTCCGATGGCTTTTTTTTGCCACGAGCCTGAGTTAATGCAGTCACTTTTGGAAAGGACTATGTCAAAATTCTTTCAAAGGTGAATCCAGGCAAAGAGGCATTTCTGAGGAGCTGGGACCTGTCTTTTTATAATCTTATTAATAAGTCTGCCTTCAGTTAAGCACTTGAGTTAAAGGGCGCCTGGGTGGCTCAGTCGGTTGAGCGTCCGACGTCGGCTCAGGTCGTGATCTCGCGGTTCGTGGGTTCGAGCCCCGCGTCGGGCTCTGTGCTGACAGCTCAGGGCCTGGAGCCTGCTTCGGATTCCATGTCTCCCCCTCTCTCTGTCCCTCCCATGCTCATGCTCTGTCTCTCTCTGTCTCTCAATAATAAATAAACGATAAAAAAAATTAAAAAAAAAAAAAAAGCACTTGAGTTAATATGAGTGTATTACTCAAGGCCAAGAGAACCAGGCCAGTGGTTTCAATGATTCATTCAGCCTAGAAGTGACGTCCAGTGCTCTGTGTCATAGGTGATTGGTCAGAAGTAATCACATGCCCTACTTGTAGGAGAGCTGGGGATATAGGGGCATGTAGCACTCGGGAAGCAGGCTTCCCTGGTACCCTGAGTTCTAGGGACCCAAGCACATACTCTTCTAAAAATAAGCTTCTCGGGGCGCCTGGGTGGCTCAGTCGGTTAAGCGTCCGACTTCGGCTCAGGTCACGATCTCGCGGTCCGGGAGTTCGAGCCCCGTGTCGGGCTCTGTGCTGACAGCTCAGAGCCTGGAGCCTGCTTCAGACTCTGTGTTTCCCTCTCTCTCTGCCCCTCCCCTGCTCGTGCTCTGTGTCTCTCTATCTCTCAGGAATAAATAAACACTAAAAAAATATTTCATAAAATCAACATTCCCCCATTTTGTAGAAATTAAGTGAATTAAAATGTCATTAAAATACAATTCAATATTATTATATAAGTATACTACAGTATAATGGATCATTCATCACAGACATTTTAGTTGTTTTCTGTCAATAGTTTACTTTTACAAGTAGTATTTGCATGGGCATCTTTATGAATGAGTTTTTCCCCTCCACATTTGTGATCACTTCCTAGGATGGATTTGTAGAAACCGTGTGAACAGCTCGAGTTTGAGCTCTCTCTCATTGTACAGAAAGTGTCTCTAGGCTTAGCAACACACATTTAGTGAGTACAGGGCATTGGTGAAGAAATTATTGAACTTGGTTCCTGCCCTTAGAGTCTAGTCGGGGAGTATGGTAGGAGTGCAAATAGGACTGACCCCAAAGAGAAAGACCTACGGTCATCTCTGTACACGCTTTCCAACATGCCTTCCTGTGTTTGGGGCCCGAACTCCCAGGAGGAGAACTGAGCGCTCCCCGGGACTCAGGGCTGAAGGATTCTGACCCGAGCCTGCCTTCACCCTCCTCTGTGACCTTGGACAAGTTGTCCTCGTGTGGCCTTGGTCTTCTCATCTTTAAATGAGGTCATTGGATTAGGTCGTTTCGAATGGTGCCATTCTGTGCCCCTTAAATAGTTGGAGGCTGTGGGTGAGCATGAGTGCATACTTTCCTTTTTTAAATGTCTAATTACGTCCAGCAATCTGGGACAGTTTCTGTGGGACTCGCCGGGAGGCAGCGAGGTAGCCCCATTTATTTCTGCCCTAGGACCCCAAGACGACACCTTCGTACAAACCAAATTATTGATGAAGGAACAGGGTCCAGGCTTGGAGCAAAGAGGAGCTGAGAAATGAAAAGCTTCTGGAAAGAGGCACCTTGCAATGAGGAGATTTGTTTGGCTCGGAAAGAAATGCTAATGGGAACCGTGTGACTGACCAGCTACATGCGGGCCGGATCTCCGAACTCGGCGCGTACTTGACTTCATTTAAACCTTCTCAAGCCCTGGGAGGTCTGGGTTTTTATCCCCTTTGTACAGATGAGGAACCGGAAGTTCAAAGAGGGGACAAGGGCTGCGGCAGGGTGTTGTCCCAGGGAAAGGAAAGTGAGGTCATCGCCAGAATGCACAGAAGAGCAAAATAAGCTAATTCTTGTCTTTTGAGTCTGAAGGCTGAGGTCAAGGTCTGATAAGGGCATTTGGTGAGATTTCTCTAGAAAGACAATTGCGACCAGAGGAGCTTCTCGTCTTGGGCGCCACTTGGATGCCATGTTTGTGGGCAGACAGCTTGCTCTCACCCATCTTAACCCCAGGGCGCTCCTGCCCGGACAAACCGGGGTCTTCTCCAAGCTGCAGGTCCCCGTGTTCACACACACGGTGCTCCAGGATGAGCCAGGTGAGGCCTGGACCCACAAAACCGTTGGTAAGACCTGGTGGTTTGGAGCCTAGGTGCATTTCGCCGAGGAAAATGTGCCAACTCTGCTGCCTGGCGTCCTCAGCGGCCCCCACAGTCCCGTTCCCCCAGACGGGGTGGACGGACCTTTCCCTGTGTCGGCAGCAAAGGACTATGGGATGGCCCGGACGTGGGGAGGAACAGTGGCTCTGGCCGGGCCTTGAGTTTGGAAATGGCGGCCATGTGTCCTTGACATCATCTTCCTGGTAATTCGGGATCCGGGCCCCAGGTTCTAACTTCTTTTTTTTTTTAATTTTTTTTTTTCAACGTTTTTTTATTTTTGGGACAGAGAGAGACAGAGCATGAACGGGGGAGGGGCAGAGAGAGAGGGAGACACAGAATCGGAAACAGGCTCCAGGCTCCGAGCCATCAGCCCAGAGCCCGACGCGGGGCTCGAACTCACGGACCGCGAGATCGTGACCTGGCTGAAGTCGGACGCTTAACCGACTGCGCCACCCAGGCGCCCCTCTAACTTCTTAATAATAACCAACACGTGTGCATATGATACTTCCTGTGTTCCAGGCGCGGTTCCAAGCACGTACACACAACTGACTTCGTGTTCCTCATATAACCTCAGGATCACCATCCCCATTTTATAGGTGAGGAAACCGAGGCCCGAAGAGGTGCAGAAGCTTTCCCAAGGTCACGGCCGCTAAATGATGAAATACAGGATTTGGGCCTGGGCAGGGGGGTTCCAGAATCCGTGCTCTGAACAACGCCGCTCCCCAGAGCCTCTGCGTGGGGCGGGGTGGCGGGACCAGGGGGCCCGGGCCTAACCCTCGGAGTGCTCTGTGCTCCTGAATTAACCGCATCCCCCACCGCCCAGTCAGAGCCCTGAGTCCCTCGCAGGAGCAGAGTGCTAATTCATCGCTAGTATGGGAATGACTAGAACACACGCTTCCTCTGCACGGAAGGGCTTCTCTTTGGAAAGAGGACGCTGGACGCCCAGGATATTGGTAGAATCCCGATCGTGAGGGCGTGCGAAGGGACAGAGCCCCTAAGGTACGCCCCCATCTCATACGACACCGCCAGGAAGCACGCATGTTGTCAGCGAGCCTCCAGACGGGCAGGGGCGTCGCGGAGGCTTCAGGCACCTGGTCCGAGGCCACACGGCGCGCGGTGTCACCGCAATCCCGGGATCGTCGGGACCGCCTGCGTGTGCATTCCTAGCAGCTCCGTTGGCTTTTCCCTGGCCCGCCGATGACGGCCGTGCCGACGTTCCCAGGGGGATCGTCTGGGCTGGGTCAGAAATCCAGTTTGGACTCTAGTCTTTGGCCGCGGAAGACTGACGGGCCGCCTCTGCCCCGCTTCCTCTCCGCTGCGGCCCGCGGGGCTTTGCCAGCCCCCGCGGCAGCTGCCCGGCCAGGATTGCCTCACTCTGTCCCCGGCCCTCCTGCGGCCTGACCCCGGGGAAGGGCCGAGAAGTACCCGGCCCAGCCCGGCAGGCCAGGAACTGCCTGGGCCGTGACTCCAGCTTTGATTCTCTGCAAAAGCGGGGTTTTCTCAGGGAGGCTTCCCCCGAGAGGAAGGACGAATCCGGCAGCGGACTTTCAGCCGACCTCCGAGCCCTGTGATGTTAGTCCCTGTCATTCAGTGGTGGGTGAATTACTCAGCCTCTCCATTGTGCAGCCAGAGGAAACGCTCACGCTCTGTCATCGTTGGTAGCCTGTGGGCAGCGTTCTCCCCGCTGAGCCGACTTTCTGCGGATTGTGAAGTTTCGGGACCGGCTCGGGTATGGGGGGGGGAAGAAAAAATTCAGGAAGTTTTCTCTCCCGCTTTTTGCAAGGGGCGCACCCTGCGTGCTTTGGGCAAGTGAGCAGGGACGGCCGGCGCCAGGCGGTGAGGCTAAGGCCGACTTTTGCCCCGGGAAGGCTGAGGAAATCCCTCCTTCTGGGAGGAAGGAGCCAGAGAGAGGGGGCCCAGGCTTTCTCTTTGCTTAGGGTGCCAGGGCCGAGGAGGGAGGTCACGAGGGAAGCAGCAGTGAGGACAGCCAGGTTGGAAGGGGTTGGCTGGGGGAGACAGGAGGCAGGGAGCCTAGCGAGGCAGCGACCTCACCGCGGGGCTCAGGGCCTGAGAGCCTGGTGGGGACGTGGGGAGGGAGGGGACAGTCGCCGATGGCTTAGGGGCCCCGCAAAGCCAGGCTGTGGTGGAGGCTGGTGTGGGAGGGGGTCTAGGGCACCTTCCGGCGTGCTCCTTTGAAGTCATTCAAAGAAAGAAGGTTTTGATTTAGAGGGGACTGTTAGGCTTTCCTGTTTTAGTCAGCTTCTCAAGTGTCACACACATCCATGACAAGCACGCAAACGGTGAGGATACCTACCCCTTGATGACTCCTCGCGGGGTGAACACAGGCGTAACCGGCACCCCCATGGGGAGACTGAGCCCAGCCGGAGCCCCAGGCCCCCTTCCCCGTGGCCCCCTTCCCCCTCCCCCCTTCCGCCAAGGGTGCCGCCATTCTGACTCCCAAAACCGCAGATGACTTTTGTCTTCCATTCCGCGTGCTGTGAAATCCCCGCGAATTGTTGGTCCGCTTCGCGCGCTCCCCACGTTCTGTTATGCAAAAACAGCACGGTTCCCTCGCCTCCTCCGTTACTGGCGGACACCGAGGGGCTCCCGGTGCAGACCCCGCGGCATCAGGGCCTCCACGGGCGGCCTTGGCCGTGTCTCCGAGGCCCACGCGAGCACACGTGTCCTGGGGGTTGCACCCGGGACCGGACGCAAGGGTCCCCGGGGAGGCGGGTGCTGCGGCACACGAGCTTCCGGTTTGGTAGGTTGGGTTTTGTGAACGAGGCCCGCGGGTGTGCGTCAAGCTGCGGCTGTTGATGGATCACACGCGGAGCTCACAGTCCCGTGAGAAAAGGCCTCGGCGGCGTCTGACTTGCTTGCGAGACATGGCTCCCGGCGACTTTGTCCTGGAGCGTGCCTTGGCCCTCGTCCTGGAATGTGCCTTTGTCCTTGGGGGGGCACATTCGTCCTAGAGCGCGCCTTTGTCCTGGGGCGCGCACTCGCGCATTCGTCCTGGAGCGCGCCTTTGCATTTGTCCTGGAGCGCACCTTCACCCTCCTCCTGGAGCCGTCTTTGCATTTGTCCTGGAGCGCGCCCTTGTCCTGAAGCGCGCCTTCGCCCTGGTCCTGGAGCGCACCTCAGTCCTGGAGCGCACCTCCGGTCCCGGAGCGCATTTGGGGCTGTCTTCAAGGCCAAGCACCGCCGGCACGCTCTTTGGGTTGCCCAGACTCTGGGCTAGAAGGATCCCTACGCCAGTTTTCTCTGCCCTTCCTCCCCCTGGATTGACGACGCGGGCTCCATTGTACTAATCCACGTCTCCAGCTCCATCTGTCAAAGCAATTCGCATAATTACTGTAATTTTAATATTTTGGACAGCGAGCTCTGGGGTAGGGACGCAGGGAGGTGGGGGCTGATGGCCGGCCGGCGGTGGTGCTCTCGGCTCCCAGGGCGTGGGGGGATGCTGAACGGGCCGGTGAAGAACAAGGTCTGGAAGAAGCAGGGTCCCGCAGACCAAAAAAGGAATTGCAAACTCCTTTGCATGTTAGAAAAAAGGAAGTTGTGTTCTGTAAAACTAAATACTTATGTAGCCCAGATGTTAGCTGGAGGCCTCCCTACCCCACAAGAGCCGTGCAAAATTAGCTCAAACCTTTCCCGATTCCATGGGCTGGGAAAGTCAGAGTCCTTCCCCAAGATTGCTCCTACTTCCCAAGGGCCCTTGAGGATTCTCAATGTAAGCCCTCAAGGCCATGTTGCCTTCCGCAGTTTTGCTCTCCAAAGTGGGTCCACCGACATCACCTGGGAACTTGCTAGAAATGTGGACTCTCAGTTCCAACCCTCAAGTCTAGACCTATGAATCAGAAACTGTGGTCCACAGGGTCCCCGGGGAGCTGTGTGCACGGTATAGTCAGAAGCACAGCGACGGGACAGAAGGGGTTCTAGAGTCTAGCAGAGCTGGGTTCAAATCCTTCCTCTACTGTTCACTAGCTGGCGACCTTGAGCCTCAGTTTCCTCCTCTGTAAAATGACGATCGCCGTCCCAATGCCACGGCGCACGTAAGCCCACAGATTGTCGATTGAGGAAATGCACCAAGCCTGGTACATGTAGATTCTTCAAAACCACACATTCCCGGGGCGCCTGGGTGGCTCAGTCGGTTAAGCGGCCGACTTCGGCTCAGATCACGATCTCGCGGTCCGTGAGTTCGAGCCCCGCGTCGGGCTCTGTGCTGACAGCTCAGAGCCTGGAGCCTGTTTCTGATTCTGTGTCTCCCTCTCTCTCTGCCACTCCCCTGTTCATGCTCTGTCTCTGTCTCAAAAATAAATAAATGTTAAAAAACAAAACAAAACAAAAAAACCCCACACATTCCCTTTCTTTCCGGACTCAGCCAGCCCCAGGACCAGTGGGTTGCACCCGTCCTCCCGTATGGCAAATCTTCTAGTGGACATGCCTTGGCATGTGATCTCAGAGATGCCCTCTTGCCTGACTTCAGCAGGGCGCGAGTTCAGGTCATCCTGGAGATGGTGACAGACGTTCAGGGCTGCTCACTGCCTCCTGCGTCCCCCATTAGCTTGCCTGGGTGCATCAGGCTGGAGAAGGTAAGGCCTTAGAGAATGACTTTGGTCTCTTGGTCCCACCTCAACAGAAGCCTAGCTTGAGCTACTTGGCACCGAAGGGGGTTGGCTCACGGTTGAGAATGAGTTGAGTCAAAAAGCAGAGGGGATAGTAGGCCTCTGGAACGATCGAATGTTGGAGCCTTGAACACATGGGGAATGTGCTGTCCGTGTTCCCACCTGCGGCCTTTGGTGTGCTGGCTTTGCTCTCACTGACACTGGCTCTCTCCCAAGAGGAGAGAAGCCTTATAACCGCTTACGGTGCGCGTGGCTGGAGCATAGATCCCAAACCCGTGCATGAATAAATGAATACATATGCCTACATCTCTATCTATAGCTATATGGAGTGACGGCGATATAAAAAGTTCCTTAAAAAGAGTGAAACGAGCCTGGTATATCAGCAGGTGCAAGGAATAGCCTTCCTTTGCGTGAAATCAGTCTGCATTTCGTCTTTTCATCCGGGATTTGTTCCCAAGTGGCCTGTGGCCCAGATGCCTCTCTCCAGGCCATTGAGGACGTAACCAAGCCCACGAAAGGTGAAGAATGGCCTGTAAACTTGGAGGTTGTGACCGCTCAGGACGGATAAGGGCAACGGTGAGGAGATAAGAAGTCCCCGGGCTGGAGGGGGGAGGCTCGGGGTGTGGGCGGTAAGAACGTCGAGAATTCGAAGTGACCAAATCAGATGCCCTGACCTCGTCTTCTTCAGGCGAAGGCTGGGGGTGGCGAGGCGGTGGTTTGTGATCCTGGACCGCCAACGGGAATTGATACAGAAAAAGAGCTTGGCGGGGCTGAGGGTGCCGGGGGACCCTGCACCAAAGCCCTTCTGATATCTGCGCTCTCCTGAAATAAAATGCTAAATTCAGAGGCTACCAATAACATTTAGCACACCTCCCATCAACGACGGTAAACGTCACGTAAGTAATTCTCGTTTATTATTCCTTACTCGGTAAAGGCTTTGCAGAATCTCCTTCCTCTTTGGTTTGAACAACATGCTCATAAACCCACTGCGTCTTGCTGCTGAAAGAACATATATCCGGTCACCACCACTGGCATGTGCCCACACCCTGTACGTGACTGTCTCATGCCTCTGTTTTTGAGATACGCGGTTGCTGAATTCTGTCTACCAGCTCTCGCTGGGCTCCAGAGATCTAGCCAGGTCGTCCGTCCCGACAGGTGCGTTCTCAGTGCTCTGACACAGGGCTTCCCAAACTTGCACCGTGTGCGTGAGGATCCTCGGATCTGGTTAAAGTGCAGATTCCCGCCGGGAGGCAGGTCTGGGGTGGGGCTGGGGGTCAGGGGGTGCCGGGGCAGCGGGCACGGGGGCCGTGCTCCGAGAGGCTGGATGAGCTCCCGGTGACACCTTCCTTGCCTCTGTCTGCCTCACGTCCCCCAACCCTACGGGAGTCACGCGCTCCTCTCTGCCCTCTGCCTCTCTCCTCTCTCTGGCCTGCGCGCGCTTGTCTTACGGTTGTCCCCCGGCAGGGCCGTCTGGCTCGAGTCAGATTTCCCTCCGGTTGCCCAAAAAGCTATTCAGGAATTAAGTCCGATGGGCCGGAGTCTCTCCCGAGGAATCTTGCTCGTGGGCGTAAGGAGCGAAGCAGGGACAGTCTGGGAGTAGTCGGACGTGAAGCAGATTTTAGAAAAGGAGGGTCAGCCGGGGATGGGAGTGACCCTAGGCTGGGTCAGAGCATCGCCAAGGGTCTGTGATGCTTAAGGACCAGGAGGGCCTGGAAGATGAGTGGTTGTGTTATTGTGACGCAGCCCGTGGTGGGAGCTCGTGCTCCCCCATTTCTGCTCTTCTCCTGCCTGGGCCACTTCCCCAGCGCCCCCCTCCCCTCCGGCAGGCGGATGGAGCGGGGGCCGCGTTCTGGCCGGTGGTGTGTGAGTGGCAGCGGTGTGCATCAGTCCCTGCGGCCGCCCTCACTCACTGGTGGGAGACCCTCGAGTCCTCTCCGTCCTGCCTCGTTGGCCAGAAGGCCACCCATTCCCGTGGCGCGGTATAAGACGCCGAGCCTCGGTCAGCCCGTTTTGCTGACTCTCGCCGGCTGACCGGGCCAGAACTAAACCGATGCTTGTTGTGGCTTTAAGACCTGGGTGGTACTTGTTACCGCAGCAAAAACTGACTTGTCCTGACTAATACCGTTCACAGCGAGAGAGGACAGGGAGGGGGGCCCGGAGGACCCAGCCGATCTCTCCCCAGGCACAGATTTAGGTCGTATGTAAAAGGTGGAAAGAGGGCTACATGCAGGAACAGAGTGGGGAGAAGCAGAGGGGTGGAGGAAAGGCGGAACTCATCAGAAGGGACTTCTAAGGCTTCGGATGGAGAAGAACAGGACAGGAAAGGACAGGAACTGGCTCAGAGGAGATGACGTAAAATTACCAGGGGACCAAGAGGAAGCGAAGTGGCTCAGCCCCTACTTTGATTCCATTTTCTGCGGCCAGGGAATTAGCTTTAATGGCAAAAGGATGGGGCAAATGGCATGCACAGGGAGCTGACGTTTTGGATGTTAGACTGCAAGCTGGGTCTTGCCAGCGTGTAACTGACCCGGCCCTGACACAGGGCTCCGCTCGGGAGTATTTGCTGAATGAGTGAACCAAGGTACGTGAGGGGGAGGGGGAGGGGGAGGGGAAGGGGGGGTAGCCACATTCACTGGATTCGAGTCGTCGGGTCCACCTGAATTATACCGCAAGGCCCGAGGGGAAGCGTAGCTGTGAGAGCAGAAGCCGTGTTAGGAATCTTCCAGAAACCGAGGGCACTGGGAGAGGGAGGGGTCACGTTAGAAATCAGAAACGGTCCATGCTTCTCCGAGTCTTTTTTGCTGAGGGGAAATGGAAGGAGGAATCCCGAAACTCCCCAACGGCGGGTCGATGTTAACTTCCCGCGCGTTTCTGGAAGGGTCTGTACAGTCCGTGGCTGATGAACACCTGGGAACCGAAACAGGTATCATCGAGGGCTACCTGTACCGGGAGATGAGAACAGCTCGTTTTTATCGTGGGCTTGCCGTGTGCCGGTCCGGGCGCTCTGCGGATGGTCTCAGCCCATGCGCGTCGTGACCGGGCGACGACGGCCCCTTGGTGACCGTTGTGCCGCCGGGGACGTGGGTCACAGGGTTGGGTCTGCAGCCCGCGCGAACTCCAGAGACCACGCTTTTCACCTAACCAAGCCCCTGTTCACACGTCCACACTCCCCTGGTTTTCTGGGGCTCCCCGGCTGGCGAGGGGCCAGGGGCCAGGGGCCAGGGGAGCGGAGCCCCCCTCCCCGACCACGTGTGGCCACTGGGCTCAGCCTGCCGAATCGGAGAGGAGTCAGCCCACATCCAGCAGCCGTCTTGGCCCGGAGGGATTTCCGAGCGTGAAGACGCTGTCCTCCGGCCTGAAGGCGGCCCCTGTGAGAGGGGAGAAGGGAAACACGTCCACGTCACACGGCCGGTTTCCCTCTTGTGGACTGTTGTGTGTTTTCCTGCCCCGTAGGCTTTCTACCACGAAGGCAAGACTCCACGGCTTCTTTGCCCCTCGGAGGGAGAGGACAGACACCCAACAGTTCTTGGGGCCGGGAAGGAAGGGCGGGCAGTCACGGTCGGGCAGAGACTGAGTGTGGAAAGCCCTTTGGTGTCAGAGGAGAGAAATAAGGGCATTTGCATTTTTGTCACAAACACACCCAGTCCTCGAGGGCGGATGGCAGAGGCAGAGGCCGGCCGGGGGTTTGGGGTCCCGTGTCTGCACGACCTGTAGGAATGCCAAGCCGTCGAGGGTCCACCAGCAACATACTAATCACACACGTACATCGGGCCGTACTCAGGCTGTATGGCACAGTGTTCCAGAAAGAGAAGCCTTCATGCGGTTCCGAGCTCTAACTCCAGAAGTGCAAGTTAAACCAAGCTTACAAAAGAGGTCACTCTAAAATGTAAGGTTTTCAGTGTCACTTATACTCACTGTATTTCTGAATTGGAGATTAGAGACAAAACTGATCGGTCCCTCTTGGGACACCTGGGTGGCTCGGTCGGTTAACCGTCCCACTTCGGCTCAGGTCGTGATCTCCGGTTCCTGAGTTCGAGCCCCGCGTCGGGCTCTGTGCTGACCGCTCGGAGCCTGGAGCCTGCTTCGGATTCTGTGTCTCCCTCTCTCTCTGCCCCTCCCCTGTTTGCACTCTCTCCCTCTCAAAAATAAATAAACATTAAAAAAAAAAAAAGATTGGTCTCTACTGTGGATAGTTAGCATGGACCACAACAAAAGATTAAACAATTATTGTTCCAAATTCACAAAACCAAACAGGTCTGACAGAAACGTGAATAGTTAAAAATTCAAATGATTTCTCGGGTAGGTTTGTAGCATTTACTTACACTTCCCGGGCTTTGGGAACACCGTGTCAGCCCGGGGCATGGCCGCAGGAGGCTGGCAGTGCGGGGTGTTGGGTGCTTCATGCTGGGTGGTGGGTGCTGGGTGCTGAGTACTGAGGGTACTGAGGTGGTGGGTGTCTTATCCTGCGTGCTAGGTGCTGGGTGGTGGGTGCTGGGCGCTGAGTATTGAGGGTACTGAGTGGTGGGTGTTTTATCCTGGGTGCTGGGTGCTGGGTGCTGGGTGTGAGACAAGGGCTGTTCCTCAGCGACTGCTCAGGGCTTAGATGTCGCAACTGTGTAATCAGCGCCCAGGTCGCCTGCCTCTTCGGGTCTCTTGTTTCTTTTTCTTTCTTGGTTCCTCTTCGTTTTATGAATTCCGTTTGCCGCGTGGCATCTTGTACAAACTCCGGGTGTTGGCGAGGCCACGCCCACCGTGGGGCCAAGAACCTGACGGGTGCATCACTTTATTTACTTCATCATGAAACTGTAATAAATACCAAGAGTCACACAGTGAACCCCAGTCACCCACCCTCACCTGTTTTCTGTCTTCTGTTTCTCTCTCTTTTTTCTCTCAGATGTTTCGAGGCAAATCCTAAATGTGGGATGAGTGAGGTTTTGTTGGTTTTAAGAAGACGGTTCACGCAGGAATTAGAATCAAACGGCGTTAGGGTGACGGGGGAGCAGACAGGGAGAGGGAGGGAGAGAGAGAGAGGAGAGAGGGGGAGGGAGAGGGAGGGAGGGAGGCAGAGAGAGAGGAAGGGAGGGAAAGGGAAAGAGAGTGAGAGACAGATTGAGAGTAGAGAGAGGGAGAGAGGAGAGAGGGAGGGAGACAGAGGGAGAGAGGAGGGAGAGAGAGGGAGAGGAAGGGAGGCAGAGAGAGAGAGACAGAGCGAGAGAGAGGAGAGAGCGAGTCGGCAGGGGACTGACATAGGGGCGCATCCAGAATGAAGAGACTGTATTTATCCCCGTGTCCCCCTCCTGCCCTCCTTCCACGGTTTTCTCTCCCTCCCACCTACTTCGCTCTTTGCCTGGAAATACCAGCAACCGGGCGAGAAGACGCTTCTCCCCGCGGGTTTTGTGCCGCAGGGCAGCGGAGTGGAGGTCGCGCGGCCCAGGACCCTGCAGCTCCCCGTCTCCGTCTCGGGGCCCGCCCTCCGGGGCCTGGGTGCCTTCCTGCCCCTTTCCTCGCACAGAAGGAACTTGGCTCCGGACCCTGGGATGGGCCATGTCCCCTTGGCGGCCCGGCTCGGGAGCGGGATGGCACGAAGGGGTCCGTTGCTCCTTGGGGACACCTTCCCCCGAGCAGCATGTCCCCAAACTGTAGCTCTATAAACGTCTGGCGTTCCGAGCAGCGAAATTAGGTTTTCCACAAATAAGGGTCCTCAAATTCATTTGCGGCATCATATTTACAATGACATCGCGCATTGAAAAGTCTGAGATGATTTACAGTAACGGTCGTCCGACTGAACTTGCCCCACACTGCCTATGGCTATCTCCCGGGATGCGTATGTTCCAGGACGCAGTTTGGGGATTGCTGTCCTGAAATCACTCGTTCCGGTCTGGAATCACAGGGTGGGATAAATCGCCCCTCCCGTCGCTCCTCCTGCTGAAGGAGAGATCATTTATTCGGAGGGTAGGGGTGACGCAAGATCAAACCCCAGAGGGTCAGGACAGCTAAGGGATGTGGGCCGGGTTAGCAGGAGGAGGACACACAGGGACACCGGAGGCCAGTGTGGCTACTGGTCACTGCGGGCAAAGCCATCAGACGATGCCTCCCTGGCTCCCGGGGACAGCTCTGAGCCCATTCATAGGATCCTTTAGACACCTGAGGGGGGGACCAAGGGACCGTGACCCCCGTGGCTTCGGGTGCAGGCCAGGTGACCTGGGACCTGCCCCTGGAGGCCGGTGGCCAAAGAGAATGTACATGCTTGAAAAAGAAATGCAGGGGTGCCTGGGTGGCTCAGTCGGTTGAGCGTCCGACTTCGGCTCAGGTCACGATCTCATAGTTCGTGAGTTTGAGCCCCGCATCGGGCTCTGTGCTGACGGCTCAGAGCCTGGAACCTGTTTCAGATTCTGTGTCTCCCTCTCTCTGACTCTCCCCATTCATGCTCTGTCTCAAAATAAATAAACGTTAAAAAAAAATTAAAAAAAAGAAAGAAAAAGAAATGCAAAGACCACCAGCCCAAGGGGGTGAAGGTGGGCCAAGGAGTCAGAAGAACGAGATAGAAAGAACCCAACACGCGTTTGGAAAATCGAAATCAATCTCAAAAGACTACTCCACGTTGAAATGATGTCACTGCTGACTTTTAGTATTTTAAACTATGTCTTCCCCATTCTTGAGGTCCCTATTTAAAAACAATTTTTTTAAATGTCTATTTATTCTTGAGAGGTGGTGGGGGGGGGTAGGGGCAGAGAGAGGGAGACACAGAATCCAAAGCGAGCTCCAGGCCCCGAGCTGTCAGCACGGAGCCCGACGTGGGGCTCGAACCCACGAACCGTGAGATCGTGACCTGAGCCAAAGTTGGACGCTCAGCCTACTGAGCCCCCAGGCGCCCCTCGAGATCCCTATTTTGATTCATCCTTAGAAGTTCGTAGATGCCACCTTGGCACCTGGCTCCGTGACTTTCCTCTCTACAAAACGTGTCTCCTTCTAAAAGAAAAGCCTAGATTCTTGTAGAATTTTTGAAGAAATGGGAGGCTGCTAAACGTTTCGTTTTGAACGAATTATAAATTCACAGGGAGCTGCTAACACCGTGCCTAAGGAGCGGTGTGCCCTTCCCCCAGCCCCCCACGGCCGTGACGCCTTACGTAACCAGAGCACAACATCGAGATCTGGACGGCGACACGGGTCCTGTTAACTGGGCTCCAGACCCTATTCAGTTTTCCACCAGTCTCATACGCGTGTGTGTGTGTGTGTGTGTGTCTGCAGGTGGGGATTAAGTGCTGGTGCTTTAAAAATCCCTCCCTTCCTTGCGCCCTGCGGCCACCGCCTCGGTGCCGGTTTTGGTGTCTCTCCGTGTGAGACCCCAGTGCCCCGGGCACCAAGAATAAACCCTGGGGCGTCATCTGGCTTCACAGCTTTTGGGGCGCCTCTAGGGCCCCACGTCTAAAGTCTAACCCGGCTTCTGCTTCGGCCCTGTGTTTTCCTCCTGGACCCCCCGTCTCTGTCCCTCAGCCCGCACTCCAGCCTCCTCGCTCCCCGGTGGCATCCTCACCGGGACTGTGCACCTGCTGCCCCTGCGTGGCCGTGCTGCGGGCACCCTTCCTGCCTCTGTGCGTCTTGGCGGTTCGCTCCGACGCCCCCTGCTCCTGGGGGCGTCTCTCCGGTGCTTCCAGAACTCGGTTTTCTCGCCTCTCACGACAGAGCGTCTCGTGTAGATGTGATTCCTCACGTAGGATCGTGTTAGGGACGTAGGCACGCAACAGAGCCCGGACTGCTGATGGTGTTTTAAATTCGCGGGGGGGCTGGGGGCGCCCGGGGGACTCAGTCGGTTGGGGACCGACTCTCGATTCCGGCCCCCGTCGCAGTCTCACAGTTCGTGGGTTCGAGCCCCGCATCCGGCTCTGTGCTGACAGCACGGAGTCTGCTTGGGACTCTCTCTCCCTCCCTCAGTCTGCCCCTCTGCCTCACTTGTGCTCTCTCTACAATAAATAAATAAACTTTAGACTTGTGGGGGCTGTTTTCCTCACGGCGAGAATGCCAAGTGCACGTGACAGGGTCCTTGGGGACGCGGGGACTTTCTAGGCTCCTCCGCCATCACGGGGTCGTCTTGTCACCTCTCCGTCACAGGGTGGCTGCGGCATCACGTCTGCCTTCCAAGCGGGAAGCAAAGAAAGTCGTGTCTCTGTCCGTCCCTCTTCTCACGCGACAGCAAAAGCTTTTCCAGAACACCCTTCCATAGGCTTCTGTTTATGTTTCCCTGACCTGCACTGTGTTCCAGAAGGGAGGGCCGACGAGCAAGCATTTAGTTCTCCAGCCTCTGGGAGAAGGGAGCTGGAATTAGGTGCTCAGCGAGCTCATCTACAGCATCAGCTGCAAACAGTGTCCCCTTACTGACAGCCACCTCCTCAAGACGGGAACGGTCCGCGAACGTTTGTCCTGAATCCCTAGCGTCTAGAGCAGTATCTGGCCCGTCGCTGACCGCTGCGCGAAATCGCACGCACGCCGGAGTGGACACGTGCACAGGACTGGGAGCCTCAGACCTGCTCCCTGTAGGTAGGTCGCTGTGCCTTCGAGTGTGAGGACGGCAGTGTGCAGGGACAGGAGAGGGGTGAACGCAGGGGGTCAAACCTAGGAATGGGGGTACCTGCCAGCCCATCACTTCCCGCTGGTCTGTAACTTTTTAGGAGAGACTGTTTTCTTTGGGATGGCGGGGGGGGGGGGAGCGTCCCTATGTCATGAAGCATTGGAGTTCCTTCTACGTCTTAATTCCCCAGATGTCCAGCAGCATGCCCGTCACACAGCCAGCCTTCCGAGGTGGCGTTGGGGGGCTCCGGGCTAGGTCCCCGGGAGACTCTGAGCTTCCCCCCGTCACCTTCCAGGGGCCGGCGAGGCAGGAACTACGCTGCATGGACCAGGTGGGGCTGGACCCGCGGGGCAGATCGGGTCGGCGGCCGCAGCACCCACAGGGGGCCGCGGTGACCCGTCGAGCGCACCTGCCGGAGGGCGACTCAGGCCCAGACCCGGGCTTGTGGCGAGCCCTGCCGACCCCACGTTCACGGAAGAAGGGGCATCTAGCATGGCAGGTGAGCGTGGGGGGAGGAGGGCTGGAGCCCCGCCCTGCCACTTACTCACCGGGACCGTCCCCAAGTTGCCGTCCCTTCTAAACACCCTGCCACGGGTCATCGCGAAGGTGGATGAGAAAATGCTTGGGGAACACCCGGAACGTGCCGCGTGCCCAGTAGGTATGACTACGTGGAAACACGTAGAGAACTCTACCCCTTGTCCCGCCCCTCATGATAAACGGAGCCCGAAAGGGGTCAAGTCTGGTCCGGGCTTCGGCCGTAGATTGCCGGCACGCGGGCACGGCTCCAGGCTGCCCCTCACTGCACCGCGCACACATGACTTTGGTGCCCGTTTGCAGCCGGGACTGTCACCTGGAGGTCCCGGGCCGCCCGCGCCTCGCGCACGTGGCACGACGCACAGCGCAGAGATTGGGTGACAGCCGTCTGCGTCCCGGTGCTCCCTCCACCCGGCCTCCCCGACCGGCCTGCCCTCCCCCGCCCGCCAGCCTCCCGCCGGCCCGTGGAGTGTCCCCGAGGCCCCTGAGCTGGCGTTTTCATGGAACAGGCTTCCAGGGACAGCCACCCTCCCCCTTCCTGCGCGTTCTCGGGCAAGCCAGAACCCTCCGCTCACAACAGGAAACCAATAGCTCTGTGCTATCAGAAGACATTTCCTTCACGGCACAGAGCGTCTGAGTAATGATTTTGAGCCGGCTTCACCCATTTCCGGTGGAAGGAGGCAAGTGGCCGGTCCCCGCCCCTGCACGGCCCTCTCGGAGCCCCGCCGCCCAGCAGCCTCCGGCTGGAAGACGGGCCTCTCTTCCCTTTGCCGTCCCGGCCCGGCACCCCGAGTAGCAGATTCACTCGGAGGGGCTTTCCCGCGTCTACGCAGAACACCGTCACCGTGACTGGCTCGTACTCCCATCTGCATGCCGTTCACAGGTGGCTTTGACGGCGAAAAGGCGGGTCGAGAAGGTCACACCTTTTTGGAAGGTCAAGTCCCAACGAGCAGATGCTGGGGGCCGGGGGAAGTCCGTGGGCCTGAGTCCCACGACGACTTGGGAAAGACGGCCGTGAGCCTGCAGGATAGAGAAGAGCTTTTCTGAGCACGTGGCCCACCCCGCCGTCTCAGGGCAGACGTGAGGGCCCCGGGGACGGATGCCACCGGATAATCTGAGACCCCTCAAAGGGAAGAGTCTAGTCCTCCCTAGTAATCACAGCCCATCTCTTAGTAATAAGTGTGGGAGAGTCAAGGGACATTCTTGTCCGATCGCCCCCGTCTTACAAACGGGACCGCTGGGGTCTGAAAAGGTGAATAATGAATTCGGGTTTCCTCATTTTCAGGACTCTGTCCCTCAGAAGGATGAGCATTTTGAATCCCTTTCTTCGAGTGCTGTCTTGCAAACTTCTCATGTGGATTTTGGGGCTCATCTACAAGGCTGCAGGCCTCCCAGCATCCAGAGGGAATTTAGACCAACCTCTCTCTTGGGGCATCGAAGGAGAGCACGGCCCTGGGCTTCTTGGAGCAGTTCCAGCTGGAGGTATTCCCCCGTGTGACCTAGGACGTGCTGCTGAGCGGGGACCCCCGTCAGCGAGCTCGCCTGCTAGGAGGCCACCTTGTCAGCAGGTGGGGAAAGTGCCCGTCCTGGCCTTACAGCCGTGCTCAGGCTTCGCCGATGGGGCTCAGGCCGGAGGGACCGAGCATCAAACAGGGGAAACCAGCAAGGATGCGGAGACGGCGGAGGTCGGTTGAGTTAAAGAAGGCACACTGAGGGGCCCCTGGGTGGCTCAGTCGGTGAAGCGTCAGAGTCGGCTCGGGTCAACGATCTCGCGGCTCGTGGGTTCGAGCCCCGCGTCGGGCTCTGTGCTGACAGCACAGATTCTGGGTCTCCCTCTCTCTCTGCACCTCCCCTACTCACGCTCTCTCTCTCTCTCTCTCCTTCAAAAATAAATAAACATTAAAAAAAAATTTAAAAAGTGAAAAAGAAGGCACGTGGAACCGCGCAGACGTCAGGACGAGAAGCCCGTGACAAGTTCCCCGCAGCAAAAACGGGCTGTCCCGGGTCTTGTGGGCGCGGCGAGGCCCCTGGGCACAGGGGAGGGTGGGGAGGGTGGGGGGATCCGAGGGTCAGCAGGTGTTTGGCACATTTACTTGGACTGGGCAGTCAGCTGTGCCATCTACCGTGACACCCAGTCCTCTAGGACAGAGATGACGAGGCCAGGCATTGTCACCTTTATTTTCAGCGCAGATCTGGGGCCCAGACCTCCCTGTGGGCCCCCTGGCCCACACCTGAGACACAGGACTCTCCCGCTCCTCCTGTCCCAGCCAGGACGAAACAAAGGCTGAGCAGCGTCCCTGGCCCCTTCCCCACGGCCCACACCCTCTCTTGGCCCTTGACATCCGACGGTAAGAAGAGGCAAGGCAGGACACGGGGGACAATCTCGTGAACGGGGAGAGAGCGTTTCATGTCTTCCTGAGGTGGGGGCAGCCGGCTTTAGCCACACACCCACCATTGCCGGGGCGAGGACGTCCCAGGTGGGAGGGTGGCCCCCACCCAGCCGTCCCATTCCAGATGCACCAGACTCCGTTTCTCCAGCGTGGAAGGCCCCGGAGAGAGGCCGTGTCAGGACAGAGAGTTAACAATATCGAGCCACTTTGATAAATCATAAAAGTAATACACGCTCCTGGCTAAGTTTGCAAAATTAAAAATACAGAATGGCTTACGACAAAAAGTCAAATTCTTTTGTCTCCCCATGCCCTCCATCCTGGGGAACCGCACACCAATCTCCTGTCTTTTTTTTTTTTTTTTAAAGTTTTTTAATGTTTATCTACTTTTGAGAGAGAGACAGAGCATGAACGGGGGAGGGTCAGAGAGAGAGGGAGACACAGAATCCGAAGTGGGCTCCAGGCTCCGAGCTGTCAGCCCAGAGCCCGACGCGGGGCTCGAACCCACGCACCGTGAGATCCTGATCTGAGCTCAAGTCGGTCGCTCAACCGACGGAGCCCCCCGGGCGCCCCTATTGCCTGTCTTTCTGACTTTCCTGGCCGTGAGGGGACCGTTATTGTGGTTTTGGTTCTCGTGTCCCCAGTGACTGATGACGCGGAACATCTTTTCAACGGCTTATTTGCGATTTGCATATCTCCTTTGGAGGAATGTCTATTCAGATCATTTGCTTAGTTTTTATCATGTCATTTTATTACGGAGTTCAAGAGGTGTGTATATATTGTGGGTGCCAGCCCCTGACGCACGTGTCCCTCGCCGAGCAGATTGGAGACCACTTGGGGACTTCGCGGCTCGCGTTGTGGGCAGACGCCTTGTTTGTTTTTCTGGCTCCCACAGGCTACGTCCACGTTCACTTTAAGCCCGGACTCAACCAGACGCCCCTGCACTCGTCTTTCCCGGCCACACGGAAAAAGCCACCTGGAGCGGGACAGAACGGAGCCGGCGTGAAAAGAGAGGCCAAGGTGAGTCGTGGCAAACTGGTCAGGACCGACCTGTGTTACGCTCTGGTTTCCAGCCAGACCTAAAGTGGAGCCGCATCTGGACTTTTCAGACGCGCAACTCACGAAACAAAGCAAAGCAAAACAAAACAAAACTCCTCGTATGTTTCTTGAGTTGCGCTTTATCTCTGACAATCAGAAGTCCTCGGCAGCGTGCAAGACGTGAGCCATGTCTGTTCTACGAAGCGCTACTTTTGTTTCAAAAATCAAGGCTCCCTATTAGAAGGCAACGTTTTCTTACGCTTTCTCTCCTTTGAGCTATTGCTATAGCGTGTTGATAGGTTTCCTAATATCGAACCACGTTTTTATTCCAATGATGGGGCCCACTTGGTCACGAAGAAAACATTTTTGCTGGCTTGTAGAAAAGATTTTGGGCCAATATTTGTAAGTACAGGCTCAACGGGGAGGGGTCCGAAACCGCTGGGTTGTGAGACACGTCCAGGCAGCTGACGAAGTTTGCTTAGCCCATCGGTGTTTCAGAACTGGGAGGTCAAACGTACAATTCAGCTTTTCTCCTTTTTTTTTTTTTAAAAAAAAAAAGTTTATTCATTTATTTTCAAGGAAGGGGAGGGACCGAGAGAGAGGGAGAAAGGGAGGGAGACAAGGAGAGAGAGAGGGAGAGAGAAGAGGGAGGGAGAGAGAGGAGAGAGAGGAGAAGAAAAAGAATACCAAGCAGGCCCTGCACTGTCAGCGTAGAGTCCGATGTGGGGGCTCAAACCCACGAACTGTGAGATCAAGACCCAAGCCAAGGTCAAGATCGGACGCTAAACCTACTGAGGCCCCAGGCGCCCTCCCTTGAGCTTTTCTTGAAAAGTCTGTCGTTTCAGTGGGGCTGAGTGTCCGCGTGGCAGACGGTCTGGGGTGGATGGCGGTCACCTCTGCACCGGCCGCGCCCGAGGCCCCCCTTGGGACCGGCACCCACAAATGTGCACTCCCGTCGTCTTGGTTGGTCAGCGTCACACATTTTAGTCACTGTCCGGCCTGTGAGGTCATTCGAGGCTGTGATGCCTCCAATTGTCCCTTCTGGTGCCTTGTGTTCAGGTGACCGCGGCTCTGGCACGGAATGGCGCTCTCTCTGGAAGGCTGGAGGAGTTACCTGTGAAAGTCCCGGGCCTCGGTGCTTGTTTGCAGTGGCTCTTCCATTTTTTCCCCAAACTTGCTTCCCTTCCCGGCTCGTCTGAGCCTGTTGGCCTCCTGTCCCAGCTGCAGTCTGAGAAAGAACGGCTCCAGCGTCCCCCGGCCTTCCGGTGGCCTGAGGACCCTGCGTGGGGAGAGGACACATCAGAGAGCGCGTGGGCGCCTTGCCTTTGATCTGAAATAGTTTCCTGGACCGCTGCAGGGCTCACTTCCCAAGCAGGGGTGTGCGTCTGTTTTCTGGGAGGTAGAGACCCATCTCTGACCTCCGGCCCCTCCCCCAATTCAGTGCAGGGCCCTGGACGCGGATCTGACGGCCCTCCGACGTCCTCTCCTTTCCACTGGATGCCCAGCCAGCGAGGGCTTTTTCTATGCGCTTGCCCCGGCTGTGCAGTGACCCACTGGGGTCAACGTCACTCCAGAGTCTCAGGCTTCTTCCCACCTCACTCGGCTTCCTCTCTCTCTCTCACCGGCCTGGAGGGCGGAGGAGCGGAGCCGGGATTCCCGTCACCCCGCTCTGGCATCTTCCATCATTACAATTTGTCGTCATTTTTGGAAGTTTGTGGAGGCAGGCGGGAAAGCAATAAATGATCATAAATGCTTTTCAGGGTGGGGACGCTGCCCCCGTTGGTCAGGAACCAGGGAAGGAAGGTGAGCGTGTTGCATGATCTGCGACACGACTTCTGGTTACCCTACAACTAACTCTATATTTAGATAAATACTCAGCCCTCTAGACAAAGGACTTTGTGAAAAATGATTCCGTTGTGTAGATTTACTCCTTGTTGAGAAAGGACGTGTGAGTGTCTGAGGGTGGAACAGAGACGACGGGACCTCGGGTGTTCACGAGACCGAATCAGACCTCGGAACCTCGGGTGTTCACCAGATCGAATCAGAGCTCAGAACCTCGGGTGTTTATCAGATCGAATCAGAGCTCGGAACCTTGGGTGTTCACGAGATCGAATCAGACCTCAGAACCTCGGGTGTTCACGAGATCGAATCAGAGCCCGGAACCTTGGGTGTTTACCAGATAGAATCAGAGCTCAGAACCTTGGGTGTTCACGAGACCAAATCAGAGCTCAGAACCTCAGGTATTTACCAGACCGAATCAGAGCCCAGAACCTCGGGTGTTCGCGAGATCGAATCAGAGCTCAGAACCTCAGGTGTTTATCAGATCGAATCAGAGCTTGGAACCTTGGGTGTTCACGAGACCAAATTGGAGCTCAGAACCTCAGGTGTTCACAAGACCAAATCAGAGCTCGGAACCTCAGGTGTTCACGAGATCGAATCAGAGCCCGGAACCTTGGGTGTTTACCAGATAGAATCAGAGCTCAGAACCTTGGGTGTTCACGAGACCAAATCAGAGCTCAGAACCTCAGGTATTTACCAGACTGAATCAGAGCCCAGAACCTCGGGTGTTCACAAGATCGAATCAGAGCTCAGAACCTCAGGTGTTTATCAGATCGAATCAGAGCTCGGAACCTTGGGTGTTCACGAGATCGAATCAGACCTCAGAACCTCGGGTGTTCACGAGATCGAATCAGAGCCCGGAACCTTGGGTGTTTACCAGATAGAATCAGAGCTCAGAACCTTGGGTGTTCACGAGACCAAATCAGAGCTCAGAACCTCAGGTATTTACCAGACCGAATCAGAGCCCAGAACCTCGGGTGTTCACAAGATCGAATCAGAGCTCAGAACCTCAGGTGTTTATCAGATCGAATCAGAGCTCGGAACCTTGGGTATTCACGAGACCAAATTGGAGCTCAGAACCTCAGGTGTTCACAAGACCGAATCAGAGCTCGGAACCTCGGGTGTTCACGAGATCGAATCAGAGCCTGGAACCTCGGGTGTTTACCAGATCGATAGAATCGGAGCTCAGAACCTCAGGTGTTTACCAGATCGAATCAGAGCTCAGAACCTTGGGTGTTCACGAGACCAAATCAGAGCTCAGAACCTCGGGTGTTCACCGGATCGAATCAGATCTGGTGCTTCTGTGTCCAGAAAGTGAGGTTTGAGGCCAGCTTCTCAGGATGGGCATGAACACGTGCTATCCTTGAGGGGGCTGTTGTGGGAACCCGTTGCTTCCATCTGCTGAGTCCTTTTCTCTGCCATCCGGCAAAAGAACCTGACCTCTTGGCCGGAAGGATGGACACATGATCTCAGCCAGAATCAGAAAGTCCTCTAGTGGGATTTTTCAGATGGGGTCTGGGACAGACAGGCTGCTTCTCCCAGTGTCAGAGTGCCGTGGCCGTGACAAGTGAGTGTACAGGGAGTAAAACCAACACAAGGGGCCCAAGAGGGAGAGACTTGAGGCTCCGGTCATCTCCGAAGCTGCCTTGCCACCATCCGGCTGTGGACTTGATCATACCAACCTGACCGAGCTCCCTCGGATTGGGTTTGGAGAATGTACAGGCTCCTGACTAATGGACGCCCCCGCGGGGGCAGGAGCTAGGGGCTGCGGGGAATCACGACTCTCACATTGGCTCCACACCTCCAATTCCTGAGGAATGACAGCCATTGATTTGTCACGGAAGATGTCAGAGCAGATTCTCTGTTAGAATCTCGGTGTGATTCCTAGTGCTTTAGTGGGCATGGTTTTTATTTTGGATATTTGCCCCAAACAAGGGTTATAAAGGTAGAAGCTTGAGAGAACAAGGGATCAGAAGAAGGAAGGATTCTTTCTGAGTCCCATGGACGTGATGTGGCAGCGAGGTCAGGGGCTGTGACCAGGGAGAGCCGTGGGGGATCCAGAGATTCTCTTCTGAGTATCGGAGATGATGCCCTGAGTTTCTGCCGAAGGATTTCGGACCCTTCCCAGGGCGACCGCCTACCTGCCCCGGTTTTTCAGGAAAAGAAGGGGTTCCCGAGAGGTGGGATTTTCGGCGCCCAAACCAGAAAGCTCAGGCGAGCTTGGACAAGCTGTCTCTGGTTTGTTGCTTTTGTGAAAAATTCTCAGGGCTCAAGATTCAGTTAGGCTCCGTGACTGGAGGTTTGTCACAGTGGGTGTGCTGAGTTCTTGTCTTTGTTTTTGTTTGTCTGACCCAGCAGTAGCTAAAAAGAGAATTTGAAATGCATGATAAGATTCCAGAACCCAAGATCAAACGTTCGCCGTGTAAGTGGGTGAACAGAAGGATCATCAGGCAGGTTGGAGATGCAGAGCCTTTGAGATGTGATCTCGTTCAGGAAGACAGCGGCACAGGTGACGGGAGAGCAGGGGACCCCTGAACTTCGGGATGCCGAGGAGGAGGACAGCGCAGGCCCAGGGGCAGAGAGGCTGATGGTCGGTTGGGCGGCTGGCTGGGGGCTCTGAGGAGGAAGCCCCCGTGTGAGGACCCGCAGGTTGTGCAGATGCTGCCTTCCTTCCAGCCGTGAACGTGGAGTAGCTTAGAGAGGTCTATCGGGTGCCATCTTGAATCTGTCCAGAAGTGGGTGCCCGTGCCACGGTAGAGCTTTAACAAGGAAGAGCTTGGGTTCCCCAATCTCTGGACCTTGATTCCTGGTTTTCCTCTGACTCACAGGGGAGCCTTGGGTTTCTGGAAATTGTTACACTCATGTTTCTCCCCCTTCAACTCAGTTTTAGACTTCATAAAAGTGTAGGGTAGATAGAGAAGGGGGAAAAAAGTCCAGACAGGATGCACATGACTTAATTAACAATTTTCCAGGTTATTAAATGCACGTATCTTTTGAAAACCGGGATTGCACGGTTTTATCTGGCAACCTGATTTCTCTCATGTGTATGCTTTCTGAGCATAAAATGTGCACGTAGATGCGCACGACGTTAGAAGCACGCGATACACGTAGCCGCATTGCGCCCTCCGTTTCATTGTGCGCAATTCATACATGTCGTTATTGTAGCTTCTGGAAATACACCTTCGGCGTCGTACAACATTGCTACGTGTGGACGCCAACAAAAACTATCTGTTTCAGCAGTGGGCATTCAACCCTCTCTAATTCGTGACGTTAAATGTTCCATGGCAGCGAGTATGGAACAAGGTTCCGTGTATCCTTGAGTGAGTCTTTGCTTCGTGTCCCATTATTTCCTTAGGCTAGATTTCTAGAGGTAGTTCAAGGAGGATACACAGACTTTGGGCTCTTATTACACATGGACAGATTGTTTTCCAGAAAGATTCACCCATTTTATACTCTCGCCCTGAGTGAATGATGATTTCCCTTGTTACCTTTACCGATCGAACCCTCCAACTCTGGCCAGAAGGGAGTGGAGAGAATGGGTGATGGGCATTGAGGAGGGCACTTGTTGGGATGAGCACTGGGTGTTGTATGTAAGCCGAGCTGACAATAACTTATATTTAAAAAGAAAGAAAATATTTGCCAATTTGATGGATTAACAAAAGATATTTTAACTGGCATTTGTTGGATTAGTCGTGGGGGTTGATTTTTAAAATTTTTTTTTTCAACGTTTTTTATTTATTTTTGGGACAGAGAGAGACAGAGCATGAACGGGGGAGGGGCAGAGAGAGAGGGAGACACAGAATCGGAAACAGGCTCCAGGCTCCGAGCCATCAGCCCAGAGCCCGACGCGGGGCTCGAACTCACGGACCGCAAGATCGTGACCTGGCTGAAGTCGGACGCTTAACCGACTGCGCCACCCAGGCGCCCCTAAATGTATTTATTCTTATTCTTTTGTGAAAACTGTCATTTTTGTCCATTGGGTTTTTTTCTAAATAGACTTGATGTTTTCTTAATTCTTGACGAATTATGAATATTAATCCTTTGCCATTTTATCGCAAGTTTGCAATTGGCTGTTTTTTAACTCAATTCAGAACGTCTTGGTTCTACACTCAAACTGTTTAAAAACATTTTTTAAATGTTTACTTTTACTTTTGAGAGAGAGGGAGAGAGAGAGAGAGAGAGACAGAGCACGAGCAGGGCAGGGGCAGAGAGAGAGGGAGACAGAATCCGAAGCAGGCCCCAGGCTCCAAGCTGTCCGCACAGAGCCCGACACGGGGCTCGAACTCACGAACCGTGAGATCCTGACCTGAGCCGAAGTCGGACGCTTCGCTGCCTGAGCCACCCAGGTGCCCCTACCCTCAAACTGTTTTAAAGTCAAAATTGATCTTTTGCTGTGATTTTGTTTCATTCCGTTTATTCTCAGAGAGCTCTTATATGGATTAAACTTTACTTATATGGTATTTTGATTATCTCACGATTTCATTTTTTTTAACATTTTTGATTCTGAAAAAAAAATTATTTTTGTAAATTTGACAACAAAATCAGAAACAGAGCAAGTGCAGAGACTAATTTAACGCATACTCGTATAGCCTGCTACTGGAATTGAACAGATTTTGCCATCTGGGCACATTCTCTTTCGATTTTTACCATGTCAGAAGTCAAAGGTCCCTGAAACCCCCTTTCTGTTCTGCCTTAGTCTCCTCAGAGCGAACCCACCATGAAATCTGTGGACATCCCCCCCACCCCCGGGCCGTGTTTCTATGCTTTTATTTTATTTTACACCCTGAAAACTGTATAGAGTATTATTTCATATATTAAAAAGAAGAGATGAATAAGGGGCGCCTGGGGGGCTCAGTCGGTTAAACATCTGACTTCAGCTCAGGTCATGATCTCACAGTTCGTGGGTTCGAGCCCCCTGTCGGGCTCTGTGCTGACAGCCCAGGGTCTGGAGCCCGCTTCAGATGCTGTGTCTCCCTCTCTCTCTGCCCTTCCTCCACTCATGCTCTCTCTCTCTGTCTCTCTCAAAAATAAACAAAAACATTTAAACAAGTTAAAAAAGAAAAGATGAAGAAATCCTATTATATGGATATATTCTGCAACTTTTCTTTTTGTAACCCAAGATCCTGCTTTTGGGATTTATCCACTGGGATACTTAGCTGCAGCTTATGGGATTCGGCGTGCCGGGCGGGCGCGTGAGTCTACCCCGTCCCCTACTCTGTGCCCAGGGGAGCACCTGGGCACCTCCAGCCGCTGGCCTCCAGCCCGGCCTACACACGGCGGGGCCTCTGAGGGCTTGTCTTCGAAGGTGGGGTCTCTGAGAAGGAGACCAGCGGGCAGGAGGGGACTGAGGGGTAAGACTCTGGTGGAAGAGAAGGGAAGGAAGCAGGTGGACAGGGGAAAACCGGGCGTTGGTTCAGCCTCAGGAAGCCCCTGCCAGCCCCCCGGAGGCGTCCAAAGCGAGGAGGACCTCCCGACTTGCTGGGAGTTGGCGTGGGCATCAGGGCCTCCCCCGCCCCCGCATCTAACAACACTCCGTGTGCCCCACCCTGGCCGGCACCGTGGCCTTGGGCACAGTGGCTGGCTTCAGCCCAGCCTCGTTCAGAAGAGGGCTGAGCACGGACGGCATGCCCGGCAGCTGGGGGCTCGGGCCTTCCGCCCGGAAGGGGGACGTGGGCAGCGCATCTCGGCGTCCGCTGCCCTTGTCTCGTCACTTCTCCGCCTTGAGAATCAGGCGTTCTCTGCAACGGTCCTGAGGGCGGGGCTCTCCAAGAGCCACGGAGCCACAGATTGTCCCGCAGCCCCTGGCGAGCAAGCGTGGAGGGCTTCGAAGTCCGCAGCAGGTGCCGTCCGTTGCCGCTAGGCATGCTTTTCCCTCACATGTTCCACCCGGTTTGGTCCTGTCTGTATTCCGTGTCGCAAGGAAAAAAACTGTCTGTGGTTATTGGCATGTAGATGAACCGACTCGTGTTCGCTCACGCATGTTTGTTGAGTGCCTCAGTGTCCCCGGCGTGGGTCCGGCGGTTGTAGACACAGTGTTCAGACAGCAAAGTAACACACACACGCACACGTGCATGGTGTCATGACGGGTGGGAACCCATTAAGTGGGGGAAAAAATCGGGTCAGGTTAAAGGGGTAGAGAGTGGGGAAAGAAGGCCTACGTCAGTTCAAACAGGGACCTGGGAGAGCTTTTCTGATAAAATGACATTTAAGCAGAAACTGGAAGGAAATGAAGGGGTGGTAAGTGTAAGTGTTTGGGATAAGGGTGTTCGAGGCAGAGGTACAGCATATGCAAAGGTCCTGAGGCAGAAGAAAGCCCGGCAAGTTCAAGAATCCTCTGCAAGGTCGGTGTGGCTGGACTGGGGTGAGGAAGGGAGGCACAGCAGACGCTTACAGAGGGAGCCAGGTCTGACCAGGCGAGGCCCCGTGGACCATCTGGAGAAGTTTTGTCTTTGACCCTGATTAGGATGAGAGCCACTGTACGGCCTGAAGGGGCCAGTGGGATAACCTGGCTGAGGGTGAAAAGGAGCACTCTAGACGCTGGGTGAGGGGTGGAGATTCGGGGGACAAGAAAGGAAGCGGGAGGATTCCTGCAGGAGTCCAGGAAGACAGGGCTCGCTCTGGGAGAATGGACAGGTCACATCCAGCCCCTGGACTGGACAAGGTCCACTAGCGAGTGACTATCGACGGGGAAGACGTCCCAGGACGGAGTCCCATGGCCCCCCAGCCGGTGGAGGTCAGAGAGAGGGTGAGGCCAGCTGGGAGCCGGGAGGGGGAGGACGGCCCGCCAGCTGCCCGCGGAAGGCGCGTGGAGACCGCCTTCCAGCGACCGGCCGTGATCGGCGGGCTGGGTGCCGCTGAGAGCTCACCTGTCCCGGCTGCTACCGCTCACGTGCGTGGCGTTTCCCAGGCGGAAGTGGGGGTTGGGCCATCCCCGCTGGAATTCGGGAGGCAGGGAAATCAACACCTAACCTCAGACCTCGGTCTTGGCAGACGCGGTTACGGGCGATTGCGATGAACGGAATCACTTGTCTGGAGGAAAGGAGGCCTCCTCTCTGCAGACCCCAGAGGACTCTTCTCTAGAGGTGGGGGGCTCCAGGGCCGCCCCCTCAGCCAGCGATGGCCGCGGTCGCATCCGGAGCGCTGCTCCGTCCTCTTGCTCGCCGAAGGCTGCTTTCCGCGGCCGGCAACGATTCTGCTCAGTTACTCTGTTGTGTCCCTCTTGCCCTCCCTCCTGGCTGGAGGCCCAGCTTCCTGCCCTTGGTGGATTCTCATTTTACGTGAAACGTAAGATGTCCTTTCCCTGAACATAATTTTGGACTTTACTAAAACCCCGTCTAATCCAGCTTTCGGCAGAGGGCGCACCGGGCTGTTATTGATTGGCAATACAGTTATCTGCTTAAGCGAAGAGGGAAGAAGTCAGAGCTGTCGAGTGAGGTCCAAAGCCAAGGCAGCCCCCCGAGTTCTCTCTGGTCTCTGCCTTTTCGAGTCACAGTGGAAACTCTGCTGTGGATGAAGGCGAGCGGCAGGCAGGGCTGCCTTGGAAGGAAAGAATGGCCACCCTTCTCTTTGCAGCACTTGGGTGTGAGAACCTCTGTTCTCGTCGGGCACGGAGCTGGCCCCCGCGGGGCCTGGAGGAGTTTGTTTCTTGCTGTGGGGCCAGGAGTCACGGGTCCCCAGATCGTCCTCCAGGCCTTCTTTGCAGAGCAAGGCGCCCTAGGGTTCCGTTCATTCTGTCGGGTCAGACTCCACGGAACCCCGGGTACAAGATGGCAACCTAGCGGCACCAGGGCCCGGGAAAGTCATGCCATCGGACTCTGGGAAAGTGACGGGAAGCCTCTGTCTACACACGCACTCCTTCCCATTTTGGTGACGCTCAGCAAAGTGCTCTCCTCCCCTCCCCTCGGGGCTGCTCCAATCCCAGGTAGAGGGGGCAACGTCCGTTTCCACTTGAGACAGAAACGGTCTGCATTCGTGCCGCCTTCTCGGAGAGGGGCGTTTGTCACGAGAAGTGGTCATTTCTTGTCGGGGAAGCGCCTTGCTGAGGCGACGTGGGGAAAGGCAACGCCGTCCGACCACCGGCTGGCTGGCGGGTGAGCTGAGGGGACCCCAGAATTCCTCCACGTGACCCTGTGGGAGAGACGTGAGGTGACCCCAGAAAGGGAGGAAGTCAGGGGGGCTTAGGGGCACCTTCCAGTCCCTGTGTTGATCTTATCCTCTGCCTGCAGAGCCCCTGGCGCAGAATAGGTGCTCAGTAGACTGTTGTAGGAGTGTTAACTGATCCGTCTAAAGTTAAGAGGTTTGGGTAGCAGCATTAGCTGCCCTGACCTGAGTTTTATCCTGCTTGCGTGTTACAGGGGGGGTCGCCTCTGCCCCTTCCTAGGCGCTGAGCGCTTCTTTTTGGGTTATGGTTTCACTTTATGAGTACAAGGACATGTGAATAGATGTGCTGGGTCCCCAAGTGACTACCGATTGAACCTCTGCTCTCTAAGGAGGAGATCGAGCTCCTCCTGGAACCGGGGGGGGGGGGGGTGTCTCGGGGACAAAAGCCCCGCCTCCTTGTCTGAGCTGTGCCCCACCTCTCTGCTCAGCCCTGGGCGAGTTACTTCCTCTCTGTGGTTCTGTGACCCTGCGGGGCTCCCATAAGAGATCCACGTTGGGTCTTTGCCCAGTGCTGGTGGCTCACAGGTCCCCGGACCTCCGGAGTCTCCTGAGCGCCAAGAGCAAAGGTGGCATCTTCCCTTCCGATGTCTGCGTTTCCAGGAGAAGGGGATCCGTGGGCCCCTCAAAGAGCGCATTCGCTGCGGCCGTGGGTACGGAACAGAAGGACCCAGAGTTAGCCGCAATGAAGAAGTTGGCTCGGCTGCTCAGAGGGACGCCCCAGACATTGCAAGGAGCGCAGTGTGGGACGCCGATTGGCACGATGGTCCCGTCCGTCTCCAGCCAGCTTCTTCCCCGGGGAAGGCAGCTCCGACAGGCACCGGTTTGGGGTCAGAAGGCCCCAGACAGAGAGCCGGTTAAGTGGCCGAGGAAGTCAGTGGAGCCCCGTCCTCCTGCTGAGCGGAGAGCACCCGGGGCCCAGCCCCTCGCGGAGGGAGATGTGTTTCCGCACTGGCTTCGGGGAGTGCCCTGCCGGCCCCAGCTCTGGCCACTGTCGGTGACCGCTGGCCTGAGAAAGCACCTTGGGCAGGCTCCCGCCCTTTGTGGCCTCGCCCCCCAGGCCCTCTCTTCACCTCCCCTGTAAAACACCTGCACACAATCCTTGTGGCAGGACCTCCTTCCGGGGGAGCCCAAACTAAGCCGGATGTTCCATGATGGCGTAACCCCGCAAAGCTGGACGGCTGGGGGACCTCCCGATGACAGCCGGGCAGCCTGATGATGCAGCAAACCCTTCTCACCCTCTGCATCCGCAGCAAAAAAGATTCGGAGTACCCCGCGCGGGTGTGCGTGGGTCGGAGTAGCTGCCCATTTGCGGGTGACCTAGGGCATCCTTTCTTGCATCTGCGGGACCCCTAAGGCATCCTCTAGAAGAAGTCAGACGGAGTCGGGATGTTTTTATCCACGACGGCTTGCCTACTGGCCGCGGGGGCTGGAGAACAAGGCCCACCCAGCCTGGCCCTTTCTGTTCCTCCGGTGCGAGATCCCAAGAGTCTCTGGAGACCTCTTCGTGCTCGTCTCTGTCCTTGGGGGCCTGGAGGGGCAGTGGGCAGAAGGACCGAGCGGGTTGCACCACAGATGGAAAGCCCCCCGCGGGGGGCCCTATTGCCTTCCCGTCCAGCCTCTCTGGTTCTCTAACCAGCGTGCTCCCTGCACCAGCCTCTGGCCACCTAAGGTTACAGGACCGACCGCTCAAGTCCACGGCCGTGGCTGGACGCGCCTTGGGGCCGGACGCAGTCCTGTGGCCACCCCGCCATCCAACGCGTCCCCTGTGGGCTCCGTCTGGCAGCCACTGGCCTTCCCCTTCTCAGGCGAGGCCCGCCGGCCCCCCACTTACTAAGGAAATCGAAGCCATGCACTGAGAGCCCGGAACCCCTCTCCATCCGAGCCGGTGCCCGTCCCACCCGCCTGCCTCCAAAGGAGCCCCTTCCCCAGGGCCCGCCCTGCAGGGTCCCCCCCTTCCACCCCTTCCTCTCCCTGCTTCTTTTCTCTCTGGCGAAATGCAACCCCCCCCTCAACAGTTCTCCCCGGGGGGTTGTCGCTGCTCTGTCCGAAGAGTGGCACGGCTTCTCCCCTCACACCTCCTGAAGGACTGGTGTCCCTCGTGTGCGGAGAGATTTGGGGACATCGGATGCGAACTGGAAACACTCAGGAGAGCCAATAACTGCCCCACCCCCACCCGGGCCCCTTTTAGATTCTGGTTTTAGATTTTTTTTCTAGGTTCGGGATTGCTGCCTCCTAGCTGGGACCCAGTCTATGCAGGAGACCTTTCTCCCATCTCCCCTCTTCTCCAAGGCCGGGGGGACCCTGCGCCCGTTTCTGCCATAGGCGAGAGGACAAGTCCAAATCCCTGCTGGTTTCCTACCCAGGCCACCTCTCCCCACAGAGGGAGTCCCATCGGTGTTTTCTCACACACGTGCGCGCACACACACACATACACACACACACACACGGTCATTGGCTCCTTAACAAACATACGGAAATGGCTCAAGCAGCAGCCAGGTTTTGGAGCAAACTTTTCCTTCCCTGCTACCAGTGGTGGGTACAGTTTTGTCAACGACACTCTTGCTGTCCCTGGTCACACACACCACGAGAGACCCTGTGCCTCACATTCTGCCTTTTTCTTTCCCTTTACTTTCCCTCTTCGTCTCTCTCTCTCTCTCTCTCTCTCTTCCTTCCTTCCTTCCTTCTCTCTCTTTCTCTTACTTAGAAGGTTAAGTGGGGCTCATCACTGGGTATCACGGGGGACGCTTAAGAGAACCCTGGGGCTCGCGGTTTCCATTTCACAGTACGTGGCTTTTACATTCATTTCTTTAACGTTTTCTGAGCGTCTACTCGATGCCGAGGACACTGACAGGTGCTGGGGATACAGATGCTGCCACCATCCCTCAGAGCCCACGGAATGGGAAAGGAGAGACCCACACAGTGGTTTGGGGTCTGAACGAGTGTATGTGCAAAGTCAATCTGGAGGCAAAAGACCCAGGTTTGAGACCTCGGTCTCCTCGTCGCTAATTCAGAAACCCCAGGGGGTTCCTGAAAGGCTGGGGCAGGCTCCCAGGAGAGGCCAACGTCTACACCTGACAGTGGGCAGGGTGGGACTTGGGGCCAGGAGTGCCAATGTCCGGCTTAATGTCCCTTTCTTTGGGCCCTCCTACGGCCTCTCACCAGGGAGAAGGCCCAGAGGATTCCCAAAGTGCAGCAAGAAAATCATTGTGAATTTGAGCTTCCTTTCTTCTTGGAAGGCTTCTACGCGACGCATTTAAAAGCACCCACTTTCAGGAGCATTATGTTTCACGACTGTCCCTCTGATGAAGAAAGCAGAGATTTGGAGAGAAACATTTTCCACCGACTGGGGAATTCATTAGAGAATGGATGATAGAGGCAGCTTTGGGCCAGTGCATCGCAGGATGAGGCAGGGGACAGAGGAGCCCGTGGCAAGGATGCAGTTTTCCTAATCTAGTTTCCTAATTCTTCAAGCTCACGAATAATTTATGGAACAGCTTGAACTTGTTGCAGAGATGAAGTTTTTTTAAAACCTCTACACTCTTCCCGCGACTGTTCTGTGCTGAGTCTCCCGTCTCTCCCCCCTTCGTGGCGTCTCAGGCAGAGTCGTGATGGGGCGCCCGGGTGGCTTGGTGGGGAGGCATCTGACTTCGGCTCAGGTCATGATCTCGTGGTTCGTGAGCTCAAGCCCCATGTCGGGTGAGCATGAGCCCCGGTGAGCTCCTCTTCTCTTTCTCTCTGTCCCATCGCTCACTTATGTCCCCCTCAAAAAAAAATAATTGAGAAAATAATAAAACTTGGTGATGATGTTGAGTTCAGCGCTCACTGCATCTGGGTCCGGCCTGCCTTTTACAGCCCTGCTCTCCCTCCCGGGGGTCACCCTCTCCTCCGGGCACGCTGGGCGTTGATGCTGATACAGCCCCTCCTCTGTTGCTCTGTCTCCATCGTGGCCGTCTGAGTAGCAGGTGCTCGGGCGGAGCCTCCTCTGTGGGGTCCACGTGTGAGTCCTGTGGAAGGAGGGCCCTCTTGGAAGGCGCCTCTGCCCAGCACACTCCCCTGATGTAGGAGATCCATTCTTGCCCGGGGTGACCTCTTGTGATTCCCAGAAGCTCCCACTTGGATGGTCTGTTCCAGAACTTCCCACGGGAGAGGCTTCCTCACCTGCTGGCCATCCCTTCGGAGAGGCTTATGGGTAAGAAGGCTCAGTCCTGGCTACTGTTGTGGTGTTCGCCTCCCCATGGGAAATTCACGTGGCCTTGACTCTCCAAACTGGGGAATTCAGACCATGCTACCCCACTTTCCACCGTTCTTTCTCCCCAGTTCTCTCCCCCCTGCCCTGCCATAGGCTGGAAGCGTGTCACTGCTTACTCCGTGCAAGCAGCCATGTAACCAGAAGTAAGATGCCCGTTTCCCTTTCTTTCCAGCTCCCCACTCCCTGTGACCGGGTATCTGGGACCACCCATTACAGGTGGAAAAGCCCCACGCAACACCCTGCTGCAATTCAGGTGATGAAAGATTCTCACGGGATCAAACCAAGGTCTGAATTAATTTAGACGGTGCACAGAGCTCGTCGGGGCCTCTCCCGCGTGGACCCCTCCCAAGGCCCTGGGAGGGGCCCTCCAAACGCATTTCATGGTCATAAACATGTGAACAAACAAGGTATTTTTAACCACGTTTGGTTAAGACCACGGTGTCTTTCCACTCGGACTTCCCCTCTGCTCATTTCCGTTTTTTGTCAGCGGGCATAGGAGTGGCTGCAGGTATATTTGGGTCTGGAATAGGCTGAAGAGGGATACATCTATTTTGGGTTTGGTGGGACCTATTTATGTGATTCACAGTCATTTCCACGTCCAGTGAAACTGTCCTTCCCCACATCCGTATAGGAACGGCCTTCAGGAAGACTCATCGGTGCTGTGTTGTCACCACCCGTAGGGACACAGAGCACGGCCAGCATGGGAAGTGCGTGGTATTGGTAGAGAAACAAGGTTTGAAAAATATTCCGACTCAGCCTAGATGGTTGTCTATATCCAACTGTAACATAAAGTAGATTCCAAGGGATCCACCCAGATTAGGAAAGCCAGTTCTGGTTTAAATTTATGAGACGGGCACCCGGGTGGCTCAGTGGGTTAAGCATTGAGCTCTGGATTTCGGCTCAGGTCATGATCCCAAGGTCATGGGCTGGAGTCCCACGTCCTGCTCTGCACTGAGTGTGGAGCCTGCTTGGGATTCTCTCTCTCTCTGCTCCTCCCCCACTCGTGTGCACACACCCACTCTCTCTCTCTCTAATGATATTAAATAAAGAATAAGTAAATAAATTTATGATAAACGCAGTTATCAACTTAGGAAGATGAATTGCTTTTATATACGAAAGACACCTGACAGAGCTGTTCCCAAACTGTATAGCAGTTGTAAAACTATGTGATTCTGCTAACGATGAGTTGTGGACCTGGAAAGAAATTTTTAACCTGTTCATAGTAATAAGCAATTTTGGTTGGCCATGCCAGAGGAAAGACTGAGTTAAATTTCTCTTGTTGCCACATACGATGATACTGAACACGGCCATCATGTGAACAGGACATCGCAAAGTATGGAACCGAAGAGGTAGGAAAAAGTATTACAGAGGGGCGTCCGTTCATTAGTGAAAATTATCTTTTCAATTTTCCGAATTTGTGGCATTGACGTCTTTTAAACTTTTGCAATCTGTTTTGAATTTTTCTCCTCCCTCGTTGGAAAAACTCACTTTCATACTTAGTTCTTGTTTAGTGACGTCGTATTCCTTTCTCTTTAAAAAAGATTTTTTTTAACGTTTATTTATTTTTGAGAGCGGGAGAGACAGAGTGTGAGCAGGGGAGGGGCAGAGAGAGAGGGAGACATGGAATCCGAAGCAGGCTCCAGGCTCCAAGCCGTCAGCACAGAGCCTGACGCGGGGCTTGAACCCACCAACCGTGAGATCGTGACCTGAGCCGAAGTCGGAGGCTCAACTGACTGAGCCACCCAAGGGCCTCCGTGTTCCTTTCTCTTAAAGACGGTGTCTTAATTGGCTGAAGCTGTGGCATCACAAGCCTGGCTCGGCCCTTGGTCATCTGCTGTTGGCTGTTGCAAGGCCGTGCTTGGTGGGGCTGGACTCTATCCTCCTGGATCCTCGAGGTTTTACGGCCTCGTTGAAACCACAGGGCTCCAGGTCTGTCCTCAACGCGGGTGAGGGTGTCCCCGGCCGGACCCTCTTGCGTTTGACTCTTTTGAGGCCATACATCAAGAGCCGTCTTGATCCCGACTCTTGGGAATTTGTCCTAGTCAACTAATTCCTAAGAAGAAGCAGCTGGACCTTCCCGATGGCTTTACTACGTAGCATCTGTGGGGCAGCTCAGACGGCCAGGCCTCAGGACACAGTCAGAGCGCGACGGTGCGCCAGTCCTCAGTGTGTCCGCCGGCAGGAAAAGCGCTCAGATCGCCATGCTGACCAATCTCCGATCACAAAACGATGCGTGCACAGGAGCAGCAACGTGCAAACACGTCCGCCTTTGGACAATGCCTGGAAGTCGGCAGGAGGGTTGCTACACGCAGGGTGGGAACAGGGGGTTTTGCTCTCTCTTTTTCCTTTCTCTTCAGTGCTGCCATAGGCTGACTTCGCACTTGCTCCCAAAGGAAAGAGACTCCGCGTGCTTTGGGCGTCCGCTGCCTGGGACCTCCCAGCGCACTTCCTTCTTTCCCCCGCCCATTCTGACGTCCCAACCCACGCACGCAGGAGCACGCGCTCACACGCACACCGTCACACGCACATACGCACACGTTTGCGCACGCTCACGCACGCCCAATCGCACGCCCGCTCACGTGCGCCTCCTAGCGCCTCTGCTCTCCCAGCCACTGGCATCCACAGCGTTTACTCCAGAACGAGAGGCGGGGACAGCCCTAACCCCTTCCACCCACCCGCCAACCCTGCCAAAGCTGAGTTTTCTGGCCTGAGCCGAATCGTGCCCTTCTGGGCATCGCCCAGGCCAGGCCTTCCCAGGACGTTGACGCAGGACGCCCTTGTCCCGTGCAGCACCTACTTCCACACTGGCTCCCCCAGGAACCTCTGCCTCGTCGCCCACCGAGCGTCTGTATACACTAGAGCTGCCTTTTCCCATCTCTAAGTTTGCGGAAGATTCCGTTCGTCGCTTCAGGTTAAGCGGAAAGGTACCAAGCATGCCTAGTGGCATCACCGCGTGTCTCCCCCCCCCCCCCATGTCCCTCACGCCCGGGTGCTCCCTTCCTGACGGTGCTGACCCTTGGAAGACCCCAGGACAGTCCCCAGTGGCTGGAGTAAAATCCACCTGATGGGCGTCTGGGCGCTTGCTTGCTGGGTGACCCGGGCAAATCACTACGCCTCAGTCTTTTTCCTTTACAATCTTGAAAGAGTTGAGCCAGGAGATTTGTAAGATCCCTCCTGGCTCTGGTTCCATCACTCATGACCCACGAATCCTTCTCATTAGTTCTATTTTGGGATCCATCGCAGCGCTGTGCCACGTGATGGCTGCTGCTGCCCAGGGAGGGGCTCAGATGCTCTCGGGGCAGCAGAGTCAGGAGCTTCAGCTCCTGCCTCCTGGAGCCCCGGGCTCCGGGGCACAGTTTCCCTACAAGGGGTGGTTATTCGTTTCGGCGTCTGAGCACAGAGCGGACGAACAGGACTCAGGCTCTGCTTGTGGATGAAAAGCTCGTGTTCGTGGAACCACTGAGGGCTCTGGTGATGTAGGGCCAGGCTTCAGGAGGCAGGCGAGGAAAGGAGCCTTCTCCTTCTCCTACTCGAGGCAACGGAGAGGACCGTTCGCCCAGATTTGGGGAGCCCAGGCGAAAAGCGTCGAAGATGTCGGGGAAGATGGGGGTTCAACGAAGCCTGCGATGGACGGAACAGGGTGTTTTGCGGATGGATCACAGTTCCAGAAAACAGCATAAAGACCATGGAAAACTTTCTTTAGGGACCTGCCTCTTCCTTTGTTTTGTGGTGAGTACCATCCAGCGAGCTGGGTACCCAAGCCAAGCCTGTGACAGAGACAAAGGAGGAGGTTGTAAAAGGGGACTCAGGGAGCACAGAGTCACGATCGCCTGACAGGTGGGTCCTGGGTCTTCCGAGGGTCAGCACCTTCAGGAAGGGAGCACCCAGGCGTGAGGGACATGGGGGGGAGACAGCACAGGAGACCCCTGGAGAGGCCGGGTGAGAGAGGCCGTCAAGGAGGTACCACTCGCTTATACACACATGTTCTCCACTGAGGAAAACCAGGCTGCTAAGGACACATGGTGACGAGTCTCAAGAACGGGGCCGTCACGGGCAGAGCTGTTCGCCAGGCTCCATAGACGATAAGACCCAGCGCATTCAGTGCTAAATGTTTCAGAAAGGAGACGGGAAACCCCTGCCCGGCAGGTGCCCAGCACTCAACTGAGGGAGTGTTCTCACCGAGTAACTGTCTACCGACTGACCCCTTCCCTGGGGAGGAGACCCCAGACAGACACGCGCTGCGATGAGAAAACCGTTCAGGCTGGCTGCAGGGTGAGGTCGTCACCGAAGTGGTCGGAGGTTGGCAGGGTCTGTCCCTGGAGATCGGGAAGGATGGGATCAAGGAGCCCCCGACACGCACGTCCCACTCGGGGCAGGGAGCCAGCCTGAATGAGTGACCGGTAACCTGAAGACACGACACAGACCTCTGCGGCCTCTTTTTTGAGTCCCTTTTCCACATCGTGGGCTCGTGGGATGGACACCCAGAGCCGAGGGTCCTTCCCGTTCAGCCCAGGGAGAAGGGGCTCCCACAGGACAGATGGAACCAGCCAGGGAGGGACCCCACTTCAAACAGGGAAGTTAAGAACCAGAAAAACCATCGGAGCTGTGGTTGCCGGGGGCACAGACTGGGGACTGACTGGGAGAGCAGCATTGGGAAATTCTCCGGGGCCGCGGGAGAGTTCCCTATCCTGACGGGGGTGTGTGTGCTTTCCAAATTGATCAGGCGTACACGTAAGATACGTGCATTTCTCCGTGAAGGAAGTTTTAAACAGATATTTAAAAATAAAGAAACGGTGGGGGAGATTATTTAGAAATATTCCTGCGTGGGGGCGCCTGGGTGGTTCAGTCGGTTAAGCGTCCGACTCTTGGTTTCAGCTCGGGTCTTGACCTCACGGTTTGTGAGTTCGAGCCCCGCGTTGGGCTCTGCGTTGACCATGCAGAAACTGCTTGGGATTCTGTCTCTCCCTTTCCCTCTGTTCCTCCCCTGCTCTCTCTCTCTCTCAAAGTAAAGAAACATTAAAAAAAAGAAAAAGAAATATTCCTGCATGGTCCATACTTCAAAAAGGAAAGAGTATGTCCTCAGGCTACAGTGCCAACCTGGACAGGGGGACCTGACAGGTAACTGGCAGAAAATGCGAGAAGACCCAGATTCGAGACCCGGGCGTGCAGGCCACTCGTTATCAACCACCGTCTCTCGCTCTCTCTACCTCTGGCCTAGTCTGTAGACTAAAGGAGTTTTACAAGGAGGCGGCTACACTCTGGTGATCGGAGACTCTCTGTCCCTGCTTTCCGAGACAGGGGCTGACCGGATGAGCCCTGGGTGTGGCCTGATCTGGGGATTCTTCTGATCTGAATCTCTTCCACATGTGTGGTGTCAGCCGGGCGCGGGGAGGGGAGGGCCGGGCAATCCGAAACCTCCAGGAAGTTCAGCTTCGCTGGTGCTAAAATTAGAAGCAGGCTGCAGCTTACATCAAGGTCATTCCTCGCCCGGGCCTCTCCGTGAGCTGCCTTTTCCCTCCACCCAGCGCCCTGCAAACGCTCATGATTATAGCAGCCCGTGTCACGTGAGCGCCAGATGACCCCGGGCCGGGGACCGAAGGCAGAAGGGGGGGGGTGTCTGGTCTCGTGGGGACCCTTTCAGACACGGAGCTGGAGAGCAGGTGAAAGGAACAGGAAGGAAGGGAGCAGGCAAGAGGACAAGGAATGCAGCCTTGAGCCTGGAACGGGGCAGGACGGGGAGGTAGAAGGGCTGCCCAGGTCTACTGGGTCCGTCGCCAGCACCTTGCTGCTGTCCCCCGAAGACAGCCGTCCATTCCACTTTTAGACGACACTCCCGAAAGAGGGAAGTGAGTTCTCCACAGGTGTCGTCTTGCAGTAATGGCCGAGACCCCCGTGCCCGCCAGGAGAGAGCCGGGGTCCCAACTCTGTCGCCGAGTGACCAGGATCCTGAGTGACTCACCTGAGGGCTGGTGCCTCTTCTCCCTTATCAGCAGAGTAGAGATAACGTGTGGGGTGCCGGGAGGATGCGGGGACCGTGGTGGGGGGCGGGGTGGGCATGAAGGAGGGCCCCTCGGAGGAGCCCGAGCAGGCTGCCTGACCCAGGTCTCACTGGACACGTGTAGACGATTTCAGGGTCCGCGGGTGTCTGTGGGGTCTGTCTCAGGGATCTTGCGCCGCTGGGGGTCCCCCACGTCCTTCCTCTGGGCCGGCGCGTGGAGAGGGCGTCTGGACCCTGTGCCTCCCCTTTCTGGGCCACCACGGAAAGGCGACAGTAGCTCCCTGGGAGCCGCCCTGCCTCGGTATCCCCGCTGTCGCAGCCGTGTCTTCCACCGCGAGGGGTGGACCTGCCCGAGCGCCGTGGCCCCGTGTGGCACGAAGGCACAGCACCCGACGCTGGGTGGGTGCGCAGTAGGCGCCCAACACGGTCCTTGTGCGCTCCGGTGGGTGATGAAGAATTTCTAAAAAGTCACTCGATCAGCCAGTTCGTTCCTTTGAGGCTGTGGACTTTCCAGCTGAACGAAAACGTGCATACTTTCTTTGGGGGACAACACAGTTCGGCGCCCGGGGGCCCGGCCGCTCCTCCCCACGAGGCCATTCTCGTCGTCGCTGTCAGCGGTAGTGATGACGGCGGCAGGGGCGGGGATGAGACGCTGAGGCGCCGGCAGGGCTCTCGTGTCCTATGGGACGAGACTCAGTCATCAACTGGATCCTGTTGAGCAAGATTCAGGGAACGCGCTGCACAGAACCGCCCTGCTGGGCTGCACCGCGTCCACACCAGGGCCGCCCCGGACGGAGTGACAGCCTGTGCAAGGGGAGCGGGTACAGAGCGATGTTTCCCTCTGGCCATCCCGGCTGTCCCTCCTTCCGCCTGACCTCTCCTTTCCCGTGGCCACCTGCCGCTGAGGACAGAGGGAAGTGGCTCTTTGCCAATCTTGCCGGATGTGTGCAGGCCTGGGGTGGGCACCGGGACCTCCATTCTGGGGTCTCTCCCAACCTGGAGAGAAGGGGACGGGCCTCTGGAGTTGGGTGAGTGACAGGGACGAGCTGGCATTTCAGGAGCTGCTGTAGTGGCAAAAGGCACGAAAAGGAAAGAGAGAAAAGACAGAGACGGTTCCTTCTGGACATAAAAATCTGAGGCTGAAAACCCTGGAGGGAGCTCAGCGGTTGACTCATGGGGGGCATGGCTGTTCCTCGGGCATGTTTGAGGCCCCACAGGGATCTTTTCCGTGGAGACGAGTGACCCACTGGATCTCCTCAGTGGTAGGCACGGAAGAGAGCGCTTACGCTCGGGTTTCTGTCCCTGGGCCTCCGTGCTTCCCAGTGTAGGTAAGGAGGTCGGTTGAGATGGTCAGTGGCCACCTCTCTCCTGCCTGTGGAGCTCACAGTTGGACAGCCCAAGGCTCCCATATTCCGGTTCAACCCCACCTGTGGGACTAGACGTCTTCGTCCGCCACCTTGGTTGTCCCAGCACTTGGTCGTGAGCCAGACCTGGGGCCTGGTGTTTCTCTCACGAACTAACTGTCTTTCCTCAAGTCTTTTTCATTGCCCATCATGACATCTGTGAGGCTCCCACACCTCTTCCGAGTCTGATGAGCAATGGATCCCTTTACATCATTCAGCATGGGGTCCCATGGGGGACAGACACTGGTTGTACTTGAACACAGAGCCCTGCTTGCCTCAGTGGGTACCAGCCCCTCTGCGGTCTGCCCCTTGAAGGGTGACCCTTGTCCCAGCTCCAGGACACCCCTTGCTGGGGCACGCTGGCCACCACCATCTCCGGGATGAACCTAGATGTGGTCTTTGGGATCTGATATTAAACAGACTCACACCAACGTTTCTTCCTCCGATGTTCTCAAGGTCTCTACAGCTGCGGAGAAAGCCCTGGATATGGGCCACGTGGTCTCATTTCCTTGCAGAAATCCCTGGTCTCCAAGCCGCGGTCGAACACAAGAATTGCCCTTCTGAAGACATCTGGGTGCTTTTGCAAAAAGCTCGTTGGAGATGCTGCTGTGTTACCTCATGTCTGTTATGTAAGGGCTCGCTTGATAAATTTCTCCTTGAACATGGTGCCAGGAAAAATTTCTCTTTCCAATCTGATTCCAAAGTCATTGTCCAACGAAAAGTACATGAGCCAGCCTGTTTCCCCTTCATCCAGGAAATTCAGAGATAAATCCAGCGTTCGGCTGTAGTAAACAGCTCATCGCAGGTGGCTCGAGACCTAGTGTTTCTCTCTTACCCTCCCTTGTCCTTTTGTGAGTTTTGTTCAGCTGGTCAAATTTCCTTAGAGGTTTTGGGACGTTTTGGGAAAGAGTGAGATGCACCTCCCCCCAGAGACACTCAACGCACACACGCACATGTGCAAGGCACAGACGTCCCCACTTCTTACCGTCACCCCCGCCACGTCCCCGGTCCGGGCTGCACGCCAGGTGGCCACGCTGCCCTGAGCGGCTTGCGGTTGGCCGACGGGGCAGATAGGCCGACGGAGAACGGACCTGAAGGTGCAGGACAGCCGGGTCCGCGCCGAAACCAGGCGGCGGGGGGAGAGGCTGGCAGCGTTCAGAAGTAGACGTGGGACGTCAGCACGGGGAAGACTTCTTGGAAGAAAGGGAGGCTCGCGGGGAAGGGCGGGACAGATTTCGAAGGCAGAAACGGAGGAGGAACACTGCTGACGGGGGAACAGTTTGCACAAAGTCTTGTGAAGGGGAAAATACGCTGCCCTGCGCGTTTGGCAAAAACATTGGGAATCTAGTTCAGCTAGCAGGTCAGACACGTGGCGGAGGCACCGGGAGCTGAGGATAACGTTCTTGTACTCTGCAATTTGGAAGCGGAATCGGGCCCGATCTATCCTTTTGCCCAACCACCCTATGAAGCAGGCAGAGCAAAACTGATTGTGCCCTCGTTGGGGTCAGGGGCTGGGGCTACGGACCCGTTAAGTCACTTGTTCGCAGAGACCCCGCGGAAGAGAGAAACCCGGGGCCCCACACCCAAACCTGGCTCTGGTTTCCCTGCCTTGTTCCATCTCTGGAAACGCTGGAGGAAGGGGTTCGCGGGGTCGGGCTAGGGGGCCCACCTCGGAGATGAGATTCAGAGGTTTGCTTTGCGTTTCCTTCAGGGGCGGGCGGGGTGCTGGCGAGAATCGAAGGGAGGCGCCCCGGGTGCAGTCGCAGCCCAGGTCCCCTAAGAACGCCCGCACACGGGTGGATCTCTGCGCGGCCGGCTTCTCTGTTCCTTTTCTGCTGCAGAAGAGGAACAATGAGGGAGTGAGGGGTGCGCAGTGATGTTTATCGTTCCAGCTCTGAACTTTCAAATGCTGGAATCCCCCGGGTTGGGAAGGGTGGGTGTGGTCACTTCCCACCATTGCCAAGGCGGACCTGCCGCGGCCCCCCTGGGGAAGAGGGGGTGTGATTTCCTCCCAAATAGGAAATGTATCTCCTGAATGGGGTTCTGCAGAGAGTCATCAAGGACTTATCTCCAGAAGCAGATGACCAGAGAGGGGCCCTGCCCAATCCTTTACCCCAGAGGGAACGAGTTGGCCAGGGGAGGGACCAGCTGAGGACCGGCCAGGAGAGCCCGCTCTCCTTTGTGCAGGAGGAGGGCTTCTCCCTGCCAGACTCTCCCGGGACCTGGGGACCCTCCGAGGCATCCCAGCAGCTCCTCCCAGGACCTCCAGCGTGTTCCAGCCGGAGAAGCGAAGTTCACTTCTGTAATTGAGAGGACAGGGGAATCTGGGTCCTTTCTTCCGACTGGGTCCCGGATCCCTGGGTGATCATCTCAGCTCTTGGAAACCAGGCTCTGGAGATTCAGAAAGCTCCCCCAGTCGCCCCAACCTGCAGGCTGTTTGTTGAGAGGAGGCATCCTCTTAGCGCACTCAGAACATTGCGGCAGGAAGGACCCCTGCCCCTTTTACAGATAAGGGACTCGAAGACGGAGAGACAAAATAGATACTCAGTCAAGCTTATCCATAGTGTCATTTCAATGTTTCTAAATCCTACTTTATTTCCCTGTGCTGCCCTCATCCTCCTTGCCCTGTCATATTTCTAAAGGGTTTTTCCTTTTATTTGCACAAGTAATTGACTTCTCCGCACCCATTTTGTCACTTAGGAAGTGGGGGTGATCTTGGCCGCGGACGAGTGCAGGATTCAAGTACCTACAGCAGTGGGAGTGTGGGGTGGAAAGCACTTTGCAAACATTTGAGAGAAGCTGTCGTGAGGGGGGAGAAAATCTCCCATTTTAAATTCTTCCACCTCAGCCGGCTTTCCAGGTTTTGGGTATAAGTCTGGGATTTTTTTTTTTTTTTTTGGACGAGGTTTAATAATGCTCATTATTAATAAGTCCTTTTTTCTTCAAGAGTTATTGAAGTGGGTGATTTTGTCAGTGTCTGTCCCTGGGATTATTATGTCTGATTCTGTGCCCAAAGTATTCCCACGCTTCTGCAATATACATATTTTCCCCATTTATACAGAACAAGCCCTTCCATAATTCAGTCTCCCTATTACTGAGTGCTTTAACTTGGTTTACAGCCCATTTGCCCAATATTGTCAAGGAAAGTTACCTAAGAGGCATGTTCTGCGCTGACTTATGCCTTAGAATGTCTTTCTACTGCTTGAACCACAAACACCAACTTGCTGGGCTCTGAAGTCTCACTTTGCCGACAGAGTTTCCTTGAGGCTGGTTTCATTGCTTTTCCCTCGCCCCTGATGTTTATATGCCTAGATGAGGGTAGGCGTCTCCCTTTATCCTTGAGATTAAAAAAAAAAAAAAGTCTCCACTTTTTATCTCTTAAAAGTTCTCACTCTTAACAAAAACAGGTTTGACCTGGCCAGATAACTCCCCCCCCAAACGTTCACGCTCGATCTCCTTGGGAGGTCCTGGAGGTGGGTAGTGCCTTCTTTCTCTCCCCCCCCGGGGTTGAGGGCTGGCTGTCACGTCTGTGCTCGCACCTCAGGAATCTGGCTACCAACTTGGTTGGCTTGAGGAAGGAGTCCAGAAAATCCCTAGGTCTGTGTGTTTTGTTTTTCATGATGCTACTTGACTGGGCAAGCATTCCATGATCAAATTTCTGATCAAGTTGGCTTTCCTTTTGTGAATAGGTCCAGCTGGCATTGGCAGCCATGACATTTAACCACCTGTCCCAGCCAATCAGAAAGAAGCAGAGGTCGTTATGGGGGCAGAGGTGTTAGGGACCCCCTCTTGTGCCAAGTCTTTACCCTTAGTTGTTGAGGAATGGCGGTGGTGGAGGGGGATGATGTCGGGTGACCTGAGAGGGAGGGACTGGGGAAGCCATTGTAGCAGAGGGACACTGAGGCAGTTCGGGGGCCACAGTGTTTGTAACCGGTGTGGAAGCCGATCGTCCACTGAAGACAGAATAGCCATGCCAGTGACGTCCAGCCTCCAGCGTCGGGGGCCATTCGTCTGGTCTGTGACCCACGTTCTCCATCAGTACGTCTGCTTGCTCGTGGTCCAATTGGCAAGGATGTTTTGCAAGGCCACTTGAACGTCAATGGCGTCCTTCAAAGCCAGGAGAAGGACAGACAACGACAGCACGTTTTCCAGGCATCTCAGCAGGTGCCTGAGGGACTCCCCTCCCCACACCGCTGCACGTTGCTCCCTCCTCTCCCCCTCCCCGGTGAGAGGTACAGCTCCGGGGGTACTCTGGGGGATGGTAACCACCATATGCGTATTGAACCGAGATCGGCATTTATCTGCTACTAAATCTCATCACCCCCTAGAACCGAGCCAGAGAACGGCTCTATCACACGGCAGCCAAACTGTTAGGAGAACAGAGCCAAGATGTACAGATCCATCAGCACAAACAGCGACGTACTCAGAATATTCTCGCACGGGGTCGGGGGTCGGGGGGGGGGGCGCGGTCAGGAAAACAGTGGCCGTGATCTTGGCACCTGAGCCATGGGGTGAGATTGGGTCTGGAAAGTGGGTAGGACTAGGCCACGGCCAGGTTCTCTCGGCCAGCTCCCGGGCAAGGCCTCCTTCGGGGAACATGGGAGGCGATGGTCTGGAGAGTGCAGTGCAGAACTGGCTCACAATCATGTAGACATTTGGAATGCTTCTGGAGAGAGCGGCTGCTGTATTTGGCAGGCAAACCCAAAGGGAGACCGGCTTAGCTTGCAGATAACCTTGAGACCCAGGGCCGATGGGCCAGGGCAGGTGACAGGGCAAGAAACACAGATGGCGTTGGGTCGTTACCCTGGGTATTAATTTAGAAGGCAAGAACTTGATCGATGGGATTGACCACAAGAGGTTCATGCTATGGGCATGGAGCATCCCAAGGGGTGGGAATAAAGGAGGGTATTGAGAGGGCGCCGGACAGACCCTTAGGGAGGTGCTCAGGCTGCAAGGCTAAGTATTGCAGGCCACTGCGGGCCCGGCAGCCGGAGGAAGGAAGGACGGAGGAAGCCTGTCGTGATGGTGACGATGACGACGGTGCTGATGACAGATGACATCTATTGAGCACCTAGTGCAAGGAGCCTGACGCCATGAAAATCCACGCGCTCACATATTTGCTGCAGCAAGGGAACAAAGCTGGTGGTATCACCATCCCCATTTTATAGACGAGAAAAGCGAGGCACAGAGAAGAGCAAAAACCTGTTCAAAACACACAGCAAGCACGTGGGAGAATCAGGTTCTTTCCCGCGGGTGGAGAGCGAGCCAGCAGACTCCCAATCGAGTCGCAGAAGTCAGGATTCTTCCGCGACACGGGGAAAATAGCAGATTTCAGCACGAGGAACGGGAACTGGTTCGGTCGAACTTTGCCAGGAGGCGTCCACAGGCAGGAGATTTTAGCTAACTCCCTCGCCCAGTTTTTCACTTTCCACGAACACAAAGAAGCCGGGGTGGCATCCGGAAAGGCACGGCAGCAGGCCGGGGGCCAGCGGGGGCTCTGCTCCGAGACCCCTAGCAAGCCTTGCTGGCTGACGCAGGCCTAACGGGACAGAGGTGGGCAGAAGTGCCAGCCCCTACTTGAGAGACGGTGGGGACCCAGGACCACCCGGTGGAGGAGGTAGGTTGAGATGAAGTTCAAGGTCTCGCCACAGTAAGTGTGGAGAGATGGGCACCACATGGCAAACTGGAACTCTTCCTCGGAGGGCCCGTCCTCGGGGTAGGTCAGTCGTGTCGTTTAGAAAAGCGTTGCAGATCAAGGGCTCTGGCTGGCTCGAGTCACACCCCATCAGGGCCAGTCCCATGCAGCTGCTCTAGATTCCTCCCACCGAGCAGCTGTCCTGAACGTGGAGCCCTTTCCACTGGGGTCGGCAAGGCCACCGGCAAAGGCCCAAGAACAGAAGGGGTGGAGACACTTGCCAGGCAGACTTGGGCAGGAGGTCATTTCCACCTTATCCTGCAACAGGCGACTGGGCCATGATCCTGGACAGAACTTACCGGGCAGGTGCATGTTGGGGAAGCTGGAGTTTCTGGACAAGGTGTGAGAGGCAAATAGCGGGCATGGTTGTATAAGGTCTGGTAGGAGTCGCTGAGTCCAGACTGTGCCAGAATTGCAGACATGCTACTGCCAAGAGGCTGGGAGTTGAGTTCAGCCCTGCTCCCTACTCCTGCTTCATGCGCCAACCAGCTCTTGAGGTCACATAGGGGCCGAGGACGATGGGAACCGGTTGTCTGTCTCCCGCAGGGGTGGGGTGAGGAAATGAGGCTAGATAGCCCTCATCTGGGAAGTCTCAAGATGTAGGAGACACACAAAGGGAAGCTAGCAGCCACAAGGGAGGTGTCCTCTCCCACGAGTGGACCTTACGCTGTGCCAAAGGGACGCAGCACCCGTGAGTTACAAGGCATGAGTCTAACCTTCTGTGGAATGTTCTAGAATGATTGCGTTTGGAGATCACACACTGAGGAACCATCTAAAGGAATTCTTTTGAAATGTCTTTATACCTAAATCTTAACACTCTTCCAATCTGGAAGTCTGGAAAAGTCAAAACCTACTGAGAGGATTCACTACGAACTCTAGAGTTCTCTGTGTCTCCAAGTCACAAGGGGTCGGTGGTTCTCAGTGTCAGGTGTAAGGTGTCATTAAATGTTGAATTCCAAGGTGGCTTGGGTTTGTGGACCGGCTGGACGGCTGCTCACCATGAATAAAACAGTGGCACCCGGGGTGTCCACCAGCCTACGTGAGGGGTCCAGATGGGTTATCTGTCGGGTTGGGTGTGGAAGAGTGATAGGAGGTCTGAGCAAGATGGCGGCAGCTTGTGTTGATGTCATCTGCCTCTTCTCTTGGCATCTGAACACCATCAGCAAAGTCACTAAACTCACAAGTCAGATTTAGCATATACACATATATATACACACATGCATATATATGTATATATTTAGCAAATGTATGCATATATACACAGACATATATATACATAGAAATATATATACATAGAAATATATATACATAGAAATCTATCTATCTATCTATCTATCTATATACATACATGGATACATGTATGTGTATATATATCTACACAACCCTCTTCCCCCCCTCCCCCCTCCCCCGACAAAGCAGGGCAGAAGTGAGAAAACAGAGTCACGGACCCAGAAGCAAGAAAACAGAGTCAGGGACCCAGAAGCATTGTCACACCCAGATGCAGAAGTTTTGCTTAGGGCTGATCCCTCTAAGAACTATAAATAAATAATGTGTCTTTAAATGTTCCTTCGCAGAACTTTATTCTCTGCCCATGACCGCGGCAAAGTCTTCTCGGTATTGACTTACTGGACCGCTATGACATCCTTGGGAGACCGATGTTTATCTCGTAATTTTGCAGAGGAGGGTGCTGAAGCTTTGAGACGGAAGTGGCTTACGCTCACAGTGCGCTGGGATTGGAACCCAGCTGCATTTACCTGCAGAGTCCTTCAGCTCACCTACTCCTTGCTGCTCTGCTCTGTCTTCTGCAGACAGCTGTCGTAGCTTGAAGAATACGGATAGAATAAACTGTAGGATTTCTTTCCTGCATCGGAGAATCGCCAGATTATCTTCGTGCCTTCCGGCCACCCACCGCTGGACACATAGGTTGTCACAGACTGAGTGTCTATGTCCCCTCAAAATTCATATGCTGAAGCCCTAACCCCAGTGGGATGGGACTCGGAGGTGGGGTCTTGCGGAGATAATTAGCTATGCACGAGGCCACGAGGGTGAAACTCCAACATAGGATTAGTGTCCTTAGAAGAAGAGACACCAGAGGTTCCCCTCCCTGCCACGTGAGGACATAGCAAGGGGACAGCCGTCTCCAAGTCGGGAGGAGGGCTCTCACCAGGAACCAAACCTGTCTGCATCTTGATCTTGAACTTCCCAGGTGCAAGAACTATGAGAAATTAATTTCAGTTGCTTGACCCATGCTACTTTGTGATAGCAGCCCAAGCTAGTAGGTAAGTTTCTATATTTGTCTTACGAACACAGCTTTATTGTTTTCGAAAAAGAAGTGTTGCAAAAAATTTAAGTGGCATGAAACAAAGGCAATAATGAGAAACCATTCCGGATTCCACTACCCAGAGACTATCACCAAGATGGATTTGCCAGACATTTGCCCAGGGATCCTTCTGGGCTTCCATACATGGATATCAATTTGCATAACATTTTACAGGGATCACATCCCAGTGAAACAAAGTACTGCCAGCCAGGGAACGACCAGGGGAGTTTGCTCTCACACGGCTGAGGCTGCAGGTCTGAGATCAAGGTCTTAAAGGGCGGGTTCGTCCTGGAGGCTCGGAGGCGGGCATGCTTCACTCCTCTGTCTCAGCTTCTAGAGGTCTCTGACAATCGTCTGTGTCCCTGCACGGAGAACTCTGTCTCCCTCCTCGCATGGCGTACTCCCTGTGTGTTCGTAGCTGAATTTCCCTTTTCTTATAGGGACACAAGTCATTGGATTACGACCCTCCCTAATCCCGTATGACCTCACTTTAACTTGATTACATCTCCAGAGACCCTATATGTAAACAATGTCACACTCATAGAAACCAGGTAAACGTGTGTTTTTTTTTGGGGGGGGGGACGGCTTTCCATCCAGGACACCTGGCCATCTCTTTATGTAAATACATGTAGACACCCATTTTTTTAAAGGGCAGGATAATATTTCACGGGAGACCTATATTATAATCTCTATGGATTTACATCTAGATTATTTTATTTTATCTTTGGGCTATTTTTTAGCATCTGTGTGATATACACCCTTGTACTTAGACTTTATGATTGTGTATTCTTCTTAGAGAAAAACTACCAATAGGGTTGGTGATCCAAAGGGCTTGGACTTTTATTATCTTGATGTCTGTTGACCCCCAAGGAGGATGGTCCCAGCAACTGCTGAGTGGGGTCAGAGTCTGCAAGGGGTTCTTCTGTTACACACCAACTGGGATAGTTTCCCGAGGATTTCCAGAGCCTCACCAGAAGCCCATTTCAAGGCCACAGGAGACTTCTGGATCTGACGCATGGCAGGCATTGAAAGAGTTTTATCAAGTGAATATGGGTGTTTATGAAAAACAGCGTTTTTTTCCCTAGCAAAAAACAGTTTATTTGAGTGCCACACTGAGCAGAGAGAGGAGATTTCTGTGTGTTCCGCAGTGATTCTTCCTCGGACGCCAAATGCATGGGGGCTGGGGTTGGGGAGCAGGTGCTTCGGCGGTCTGTTCTGGCACTGTCGTGGCGGGGCCCGTAACCACCGTCTGCACGAATGTCTGGTCAAGGGAACAGCTCTGGCAGTAGGCTGTGCTGTGACGTTGGTTCACAAGCCTGGGGTCGGACCAGGACAGCAGCGGCCAACACCCATCGAGGGCTCTGCGCGGCTTTCAGACCGGATGGGGTCACGATCCCTGCCCCGAGGCACCCACCCAGCTTACGGGAGCAGAGGAATCCGCTTATCTGACAAAACCCGGTCACCTTCTGCTCCCAGACTCGGGGGGGAGGGAGTGAGCCTCGGTTTGTGGGCACGGGTGGAGGGGGCGCATGAGCCCGGGGAGCTCAGAAGGCAGCCGCGCATAGGACCGTCACTCCAGAAGCTTGGGGACGGAAGTAGAAGAACAGCAGTTCGCCTGGGACAAGCCGGAGAGGGTTTTCTGCCCGCCCTGGGTTCAGAGCGCGCTCTGAGTATGAGAGGAAGAAGACAGCATCCTTCCCCCACAGTGTGGGGAAACTGAGGCTTGCCTAATGCTGAAGCGTCCACGTGAGCCCCGAGTGGACAGGTGTTCAAAGGCTGTCAGCAGATGGGAAGTTGTCGAGTCCCCGTGCAGACACTCTCAGTGTTTACTCAGCAGCTGGGTATTTTCAGGGACTAACATTTCTGTCCATGACTGGGGCAAGATGTTGGTACAGGACCGGGCCATGTCTGGTCCCAAGAGAGCTGGAAAGGAAGAATATTACGAAGCCGCTCACTGATGTAATGTGTATTCTGAGCACCTGCTCTGTCAGGCACTGTGCTAAGGACGTGCCACGGAAACAAAGACCGCTGTCCCCACGGGGCTCACACTCGTCCAAATCGCTCGTTGCTAAGAAAACTTGTGTACATTAGGGACTGTAGAGAAAATACAAAGTTCCATGAGAGCCCAAGGTGGGGACCTGGCTTAATGCAGTCTGGGGGTGCTGTCGGGGAGGTGGCCTTGGGGTCAGTCTTGATGAATGGGTAGATACTGCACAGAGAAGGTGCATCTTGAGTAAGGACCTCCAAGTCGAGGAAACATCAAAGCCGGAAAAGCATTGTGCTGGGGACCTCAAATATTCGGACACTCTTGGAATCTAATAGGAAACGTGTTACCACAAGACTGTTGGAGTGGATAATGGCTCACGAGGCTTTTGACATGTGGCTGGCTCTCAATGTCAGTGTTCGTCATTTGGAGGGAAGATGCATTATAATTTCTAGAAGCCCTGCTCAACATCTCCCTTTGGGAACATTTGTAAACTGGGTCTCCCGTCCCAAGACCATAGACCGTCTCACCCTGGTGTCATTGGTACAGACAGAAAGCTGTACTCAAGACCAGCCACACGAGGGCACAATTGCCCCACGATGGACTCAAAGTCCCCCCAAGAAAGGTCAGGAAAGACCTTGTCCTCAAAAGCTCTTCTTCCCCACGACAGTGACCAAGGAGTGCATGAAACTGTCCCACCTGATTACATTAAAGCCACCGACATCTGCTGAGTGAGATGCTTGGAGGAATTTGGGCGGAAAACTGGCTCCCATTCTCGGTCCTAATGTCTCCACCCCCCTGAAACATTCTGTCTATGATTCCTGCCACTGTGATACAGATCAGAGCTTCCGTTTAGGTAGGTGTGGGCTAGCACCGGGCCAGTGCTCTCAGAGTATTTTCTTTGTTTATGATTACAACAAAATGCGGGCTCATACAGAACGCCTGATGTCCCCTCCCCACCAGCTACATGTACCAGGATCCTAAATGTATATAGATTATATGCTTATAGATTATACATGCATATGATTCCATATAATAGTAGATATTATATTATATAACACACATGCATGTTACACATCTAAATGTACACACACACGATACACACACAAATTTATAAACTATATAGGTTTTTCCCTAGGATACACATTTTTACAAAATAGACGTCTTACATTATAAACTGTTTTGCAATCCTGTTTTCGTTTAATATATGGTGAAAAGTCCCCAGATCATTAAATAATGTTCTTTAAAAAATTTTTTTTGATGTTTATTTATTTTTGAGAGAGAGAGAGAGACAGAGCCCGAAGAGGAGAGGGAGACACAGAATCTGAAACAGGCTCCAGGGTGTGAGCTGTCAGCATAGAGCCCGACGCGGGGCTTGAACTCACAAGTTGCGAGATCATGACCTGAGCTAACTCGGTCACTTAACCGGCTGAGCCACTTGGGCGCCCCAATAATGTTCTTATATCATGATTTTTAATAGCTGCATAACTTTCCAGAACATAAATGCTCCGTAATTTACTGAAACAACCCATTAGTATTGGATATTTGGGTTGTGTTTTTTTGCAAATTGTTTTTTCTATTATAGGACACATCTCCTTGGTTTCATATGGTTGAAGTGGAATTGAGAGATACAGGCACTTAATTTTAAGGTGTTTGATATCATAATGCAAAACTGCCTTCCGGAATCATTACCGTGGTTTCCTGTCTCAACAGCTGCGGATAAAAGGGCTTCCCGGATATTCTCAGGGTATTTGTCAGATGCTGATAAACAGAAGATCCCTGTCCTGGCTGAAGTCACCGGGGCGTGGAGTTGCCAGTAATCCTTGGGTGGGTATTTGAAGGTGAGCCTCAGGAACTCAAGGAGGGCCGTGCCTGTAACTTGGGGCTCTAATGGTTGGAGGATTCAGGGAGCCCTGGACTTGGGGTCCGAGCGTCTTGGGGCTCGAGCCACGCCATAGCCTGGCACTGGCTTTATGCTTTCGAGAAGTTCAGGTCTCCCCACTGAGCCACAGATATCACCCCAAGAGCCAGGACGATGATCCCTTTGTAGAGCATGAACTCCCCGCGGGATTTTTTCTTCGTGCTGCATTTTTTCTTCGTGCTTCGAGGTCATAGAGCCCTCGTACTCAGCATCGCTGCCATTAGTATTTGTGAATTTTGTATCGAGGACACGCTTCAGCTTTCAGCATCTTAGTTGGAACCTTTCTAGTCTAATGGAAGAAACGACGAGTTCTGGGTCTTGGCGCCTGCTCTGACAACACTAGCTGTGACCTTAGACACTTATCTTCCCCTGGCTGGGTCTTCGTTTTCCCATGAGCCAAATGAAGTTTCCCTTGAACTCGAAACTCGCAAGTCTGGCAAACAGAAAACTGCTCGGTCGCGCCCCTCCAGAAGGCAGTGTTTGCAAAACGGTAAGCAGCAGTATCTACCGGGTTTCACGCATCTTCTCGTGCATCACCGGAACCACGCGAGATGGGCATTACGATTTCCTCATACTACAGGCGGGGAGACTGAGTCACAGAGAGGTCGTGACTCGGCCCGACAGTCACACAGCCCGTGAGGGATTGGTTCTGGGACCTGCACTGAGAATGTCTGACTCCGCAGCCTGTGTCTGAAATCACAGAGCTAGCCCCAGAACCAAGAATTATCTTCCAAGCCCTTGTAAGGGCAAAGCCGGAACGAAATGATGTGTGAATAGAAGCGGTGTAGGACCTGTGGTCGCAGTGAGCTTACGCTGGGACCATACTTTGTTTTCTCTCTGTTCCCCCCTCCGCCTCTCTCCCTGCACTCTGTGGTGGGTTTCAGTTCTGGCTCTGATGCGAACTTGGGAATTTCCCACAACCTCTCTGCACTTCTGTTTCCTTGTTTGTGAAAGGACACACCCTGTCTTTCCCCATCGGATGAACGACGCTGGAAAAGCGGCCGGTCTGGGCAAACGTGCGTTTGTCCTGATTCCCTCCTGGGCGCATTTACCCGGTATCTTGGAGGATTTCCTGGAACGAGCTCATTTTCTGTGCCCACAGTGTTGGAATGATTGCAATGCCTCCAGAATGACTGGCTTTTGGCTTGCAAAGGTCCCCTCTTTTGACGAGGAAGGCAGGCCGAGAGGCAGGGGGGCACAGGCGAGTGGTCCCGTGGGCGGGGCGCTGAGGGCTGCGAAGAGTTTAAGCCCCCATGGGGCTCGCTGCTGTCAGTGAGGAGCCTGCTTCAGATCCTCTGTCCCCCACCCCTCCCTCGCTCATGGTCTCTGTCTCAGGAATATATAAACATTTTTTTTAGAAAAGGGGAAGAAAGTTTGACGTAAATTTCTGGTGACTTTAAGAGAGGAATGCTCTTGTAACCTAAATATCAGAGGCATCCCCGCTCTTTGAGATGTGGAACAGGTGGCTTGACGTCCCCCTTCATGCCCCTGGGAAGCCCAAAGTCCTCCCCAGACTCCATGGGTCTCAGGGGACTTCTTTTCTCCCTCTGGCGCGAGCTACTTTTCCAGAATGCTCCACCCCGTTGGGAAACTTGCTTTCTTCCCGTTCTTCTAGGCAGGACCACTTGGCTCCTTTCCTCCCCTGCTGTCACACCCAGCCCTGGGTCCACCTTGGTACTTCCAACCCCACCAGCGTGCTGCGTAGAACGGAAGGGTTTCCTCCCAACAGGGTCCGCCCTCTACAGAAGCCAGGATTGTACACGGAAGGAAATTTCTTCTGCTGTCTGGACTTCAGATTACACGCAAGTCTATCACCCAAGAGGTAGCTTGAACGAACGGAGGGGCACTGGCCTTTGGCACAGGGGTGACAAGAAGACGAGAAGAAGGAGTCCCTCGGATCCATCCCTGTGTCAAACACTGGGCTCTGTGCTCACGTCCGGCTGGGGAGAGTTAGAGGGGCACTGGTGGGAGTTCTTTTCCACAGGGGTCTGGTGCAACCAGGAGGAAAGCAGATGGAGACAAAAAGACCAGAAGACCTCTTTCTGGTCAGACACTACCTTACGCTCTTGGGACAAGACTGGAGACACTTGATAAGATGAGGCATTAGAAAGTGATTGCGCAGTCGCCCTGCCTAGCTCACGGAAGGACGTTCAGCGGGAAAACACCTGCCGATACCCCTTTGGAGGAGTCTGCTCTCACCGGGCCTTCGGCAGCGTGCCTCACACGTGTGCACTTGGTCAGAGTCGTCTCCTCTGACTCAATAGCCACATTAGCAGGAGCGTCTCCGTTATCCCCGTGTCCCAAATGCTGAGCACGGAGCTCGGCACGCGACGCATCTGGGTCGAATGAACTGAACGGATTCCCCAACGCGCATTTTCCGATGACGGTAGCCACGCGGGCTCTTTCCTCTTTCGGTTCTGCCTCTGTTCTCGCTGCCGCCACCACACTTACGTGCGCTCATCACGACGCTGTTTCCCGGCTGGGCCTCCTGCCCACTGCCCGGCCTGTTGGCCCCAAGTCCGTGCAACAGCCTGTGGCCCCAGCAAACCCCCCACCAGCTGGACGGGCACACCTCACTCTCCCGCATTTCTTACGAACTGAAGCTTTGCGGCCACGCTGCGTCAGTCAAGTCCGCGGGCTGCCTTTTCCAGCAGCGTCTGCTCGCTTTGTGTCTCTGTGTTTCGTTTCGGTAACTCTCGCCCTATTTCCAACGTTCTCTTGACATCATTCTTATATTGGTTATGGTGGTCTGTGCTCAGTAATTGTGACTCACTGAAAGGTCAGATGATGGTTAGCATTTTTTAGCAATAAAGTATTTTTAAATTAAGGTCGGCGCATTGTTTTTTTTTAGACACCATGCTGTTGCGTGATTGATAGACCGCAGTGCGGTGTGAACGTGACTTTTATATGCCCTGGGAAACCAAAAAATTCTTGTGACTCACTTTATTGCAACATTCGCTTTATTGCAGTGTTCTGGAAGGGACTCTGCACGTCTCTGAGGTGTGCCTGGCCTCTGCCGGTGGTGGCTTTGACTTCAGGACCTTGCGGTGGCTCTCTGCAGGAAAATCCCTGTCCCCCACGGTGGTGCCGGGGGCCCCTCGCCATCTCCCTCCGTCCACCTTCATTGCCCCATGGTCCTCTCTGGTCCTTTAGGTGTTCCCCGAGTCCCTGTTTCTGTGCTGGCTTCATCCTCCTGCCTCCCCAACCCCCACCCCTCTCCCGTACCCCCTCCCCCTCCCCCACCCCAATCTTTCCTTGGTTCTTTCAAGAGCATGGCCCAATCCTACCTGTTTTTCATATTATTATGTCATTTGAGCCTCACAAAATCTCTGAGTCCGTCTTAAAGTATTGGTCTTACCAGCTGATCCTTTTAAAAAGGCTTCCATGTTTGCAGGGGCGCCTGGGGGGCTCAGTCGATTGAGCGTCCCACTTCGGCTCAGGTCATGATCTCACAGTTCGTGGGTTCGAGCCCTGCGTCGGGCTCTGTGCTGACAGCTCAGAGCCTGGAGCCCGCTTTGGATTCTGTGTGTCCCTCTCTCTCTGCCCCTCCCCTGCTCATGCTCTCTCTCTCTGTCTCTCAAAAACAAATACATGTTAAAAATATTTTCAAAAGGCTTCCACGTTGAATTCAGCCGGGGCAATACTGTGTGTCATCACATCTTTGCGGGTTTATGACACCATGATGTCTGAGGTTCCAAGGCAGGCTATTATGAGGACACCCCTCTGACCTGCATTTCCTAAACATACTGACAACAGAGCTCTTCCCCACTCTGATCTATTAACACACTGCAGAGGATCTGGGAAAGGCTTCCTGGAGAGTTATCGGGGAGGTAAGCCTTAACCTGTTTTTATTGGTGAAAGAACCGAGGCTCTGAGACAGAAATGCTCACATGAGCAGAGTGAAAGGTGCATCAACCCCGTGATTTTCTTTACTATGCCTTGATGACTTCCGATATTTGTCATCCAGGGAGGACTCGAAAGCTTATCCTTGGGACCCCAGGACTTACTGGCTCCTAAGACTATAACTCAGTTCTCTTTCCTAATAGCTGAACTTTGTCCCACTTCTCTTTTCTAAACATGATCGCGTCCAAGTATTTCTTTGGCTTTTCTTTTCCCGCCAGATGTTTCACAAGTAAGTAACAAAAGGTTCCAATTAAATTTTTCCAAGGGTCTCATCAAAGCATGAAAAGAAATAGCAGATATGTTTTCTGGTATATACCTGGTCTACGTCAAAATCATAGTAACTGGAAAGGGGAAGGAGTGATGGCCTGATTTCAAGGAGATATTTATGGCTAAATAAGAACTGAGCCAATTTTATAGTGGCCAGAAAGGCATGAGTGTATCTCTGTTTTAACCTTAGCTTTGAGGGTTTTGGAGGGTTACGAATGAAAAATGTTAAATAATTATGTAGAAAATAAGCATTTTCTAATGTTTCAAAAATGAAAGTAAACATTTGGAAAAGTAAGAAAAAAACTTGCATGTTTGTTTAGCATTTTGTTATTATTTTTTTAATGTTTATTTTTGAGAGAGAGAGCAAGACAGAGTGCAAGTGTGGGGGAGGGGCAGAGAGAGAGGGAGACACAGAATCCAAAGCCGAGCTGTCAGCACAGAGCCCAGCACAGAGCTCGAACTCATGAACCGCGAGATCATGACCTGAGCTGAAGTCAGACGTTTACCTGACTGAGCCACCCAGGCTCCTTAGCATTTTGTTATTATTATCTGACCTGTAAACCCATCTGTTGTAAGTTGTGAGATGCCCTGTTATGGTACTTTGTTTATCATATTAAGAATCATTGGGGGGGGGGGAGTCAGTGCCCTCCTGAATGGTACCCCTGAATGGTGACATAAGAGGGCTGCACACTGCTCGGGGGAGGGGAGACAGGTCTCAATGAGCCAGTCCAACCAAGGTCGCCAAACAATAGGCACCAAGTGTGGAGGGTCATGCACAGAATTGGTATCGCACATTGCCGAAAATGTCTAGCTTCCAACAAAAGATTATGAAACCTGCCAACACACAGGAAAATGTGAGTCATATTTGGGGGGAAAAGACAGGCTTTGAGAGGGTCCAGATGTTGGACTTATCAGGGAAACTCTCCAAAGTGATTAAGAATATGTTTAGGGGCACCTGGGTGACTCAGTCGGTTAAGCGTCCGACTTCAGCTCATGATCTCACGGTTTGTGAGTTTGAGCCCCGTGTCAGGCTCTATGCCGACAGCTCAGAGCCTGGAGCCTGCTTGGGATTCTGTGTCTCCCTCTCTCTCTGCCCCTCCCCCACTTGCACTCGCTCATACACACTCTCTCTCTCTCAAAAGTAAATAAACGTTAAAAAAAATATGTTCAAAGTACTAAGGGAAACCACATTATAGAATTTAAGGAAGGTATGACATCAATATCTCATCAAATCCATAACACTCATAAAGAAATGATAAAAAAAGAACCAGGCAGAAATTCTGGAACTGAAAAACATTGTGACCGAAATGAATTCACTGGACAGGTGGAACAGCAGATTTGAGCTGGCGTAAGAAAAAGTAAGCAGAGGGGCACCTGGGTGGCTTAGTCGCTTGAGTGTCTGACTTCAGCTCAGGTCATGATCCCATGGTTCACGAGTTCGAGCCCCGTGTTGGGCTCAGTGCTGACAGCTCAGAGCCTGGAGCCTGCTCTGCTGCTTCGGATTCTGTGTCTTCTCCCTTTCTTTCTGTCCCTCACCCACTCACACACTCTCTTTCTCAAAAATAAATTAAAAAAAAGAAAAAGAGAACGTGAGCAGACTTGGAGATCAAGCAATAGAAAATGATGCAATCTGAGGGCCAGAGAGAAAAAGAAGGAAGAACAATGAATGTGGCCGTAGAGAAATGTAGGACTTCACGAAGTGCACCCACATTGCGTAATGGGAGTCCCAGGAGAAGAGGAGAGGTAAAAAGGAGGAGACAGAAATTCAAAGAAATAATGGCAAATCCCACATTTGATTCAAAAAGAAACCAGTCTACACGCTCAGGCAGCTCAGTGCGTTCCAAGAGGGACGAATGCCTGGAGATCCCCCCCCAGACCGCAATCAGTGACGAAAGCCAAAGACGCAGAGCATCTGGAAAGCAGAGGAGCCCGCACACCAACCTTAGCGATGGCACACGGACAGCCTGAAGACTGACGGCTGACTTCCCGTTGGAAACAGTGGAGGTCAGCAGGCGGTGAATGAAAGACAAAAGCGTCCCCATGGATCGCACATCTGGTCAGCTCCCTTACAGCACAGAGGGCAACCTAAGGAGGTGAGCAGAAGCTGAGAGAACGTGTGGCCAGACGCGCCTTACAAGAAACACAGAGGATGATCAGGTCGCAGTAGCAACGCGAGGCAGTGACCTGTACCTGTTATGCCCAGAATTCGCGATCCCCAAAGACCGCCGAGTCCGATGCAAAAGCAAAAGAGCCTTTATTCGAGCTAGCTGGAGCTCAAGCCCCTACCTGCACCGGCGCAGCGGTGAGATGCAGGGAGAGAGAGCGAGTTTCAAATGCACAAAGGTTTTATAGGGGTCTAGGGGCAGTTGGTGAGGTAATGGCCGTGGCCTCAGCCGATTGGCTGGGGAAGGGTCGTGGCCTCGGCGGATTGGCTGGGGAAGGGTCGTGGCCTCAGCCGATTGGCTGGGGAAGGGCCGGAGTCCCGTGACGCAGGTCGCCGGGTGTGTTTTGATTGGGAAGTTTGATCGGGTGAGCGGGAGGTTACTCAAGGGGAGGAGGCGTGGTCTGAGGTTTCTGCGATTTTCCCCGAAAGGGGCCATGTCGGGGACATAGTCACTCAAGGTGGAGGACACGGAACAAGATGGAGTCGGCCGACGTAGGTCCGCTCTTTCATACCCACGCGTGATAGCAGGGAGCATCAGCGACAAGGATTGCGTCCGTCATCACCCAGTTGTGTCCGTGGCCCAGGTCTTCTCCTGACTCATTTAATTTTTTTTTAACGTTTTATTTATTTATTTTTGAGACAGGGAGAGACAGAGCATGAACAGGGGAGGGTCAGAGAGAGGGAGACACAGAATCTGAAACAGGCTCCAGGCTCTGAGCCGTCCGCCCAGAGCCCGACGCGGGGCTCGAACTCACGGACCGCGAGACCATGACCTGAGCCGAAGTCGGACGCTCAACCGACCCAGGCACCCCTCCTGGCTCATTTAAAAAGCAGTTTCACAAACAGGATGTACATAGCGTATTGTTGCGCCCATAACGCGCAGAGACGCAGCATGTTCGAGGAGAGCGGCGCCCCGGAGGCGGGGGGGGGGGGGGCGCAGCTGCACTGGGGTAAGTTCTTACCAAATAACCGACTCATTACAACTTCATTAAGTTACACGGAGACCGGGGGGCCTGGGTGGCTCAGTAGGTTGAGCCTCCGACTTAGGCTCAGGTCACGATCTTTGAAAACGTTGGCTCCAGCCTATTCTAGCTTTATCAGGAATTCTTGCAAACCACAGTCTTGTCGGTCACTTGGAGACTGGGGAGGGGGGAGGCAGGGATGCCGTGAAGCCCAGGGAGCGCTGTCCTGCCTCAGAACCGCGTGAACAGAAATAGGCTAACATGACACGTTTCCTACTTCTGAGGCAGTGACATTGTAATTCTGCCTTCCAGCTTCCTTCGATGTTATTTGGGTTCCAAATTTCTGCACTGAGGATGCATCCTTTGAGGGTCAAGGTCACTGTGCTGCTGCTGCAGCCACAAGACAGACGGCGGGGGCGGGGGCGGGGGTGGGGGTGGGTTTCCATCCAAAAGCTCCTCTTTGTGTCAACGAGTGACAGGTCCTTTACCTGCGCCGTGTTTTCCATTCAGATTCGAAAAGTTAAAGGAAAAGGAAAATGATGTGGAAAAGGTGGGGGTTTGGAGCCAACGGCCAAGAAAGAATTCTTGAACTGTCTTTGGTGCAAAAAGGCGACTTTATGAAAGCAAGGGGACAGGATGGGCGGGCGGGCGAGCTGCACTGGGGTGGTGAAGAGTGGCTCCTCATATACTATGCAGTTGGGGAGGTGAAGGCCTAAGGGAAGCCTCCAGAAGGACTTTGATGTGCTAACGAGGACTGGGAAGATGCCAGGGGCCCTGCTGTTGTCAAGCTGAGGCTGGTTTCCCTCTCTTGAGAAGTTAACTCTAGGACCGCAGGGGCTTGGCGGGGTGGGGTGGGGAAGGTTCTACGTATTTGCCTCAAGTATCTCAAGGGGCTGCAGGTTTTGATGAAATTTAATGTCACCTGCCATTTCCTTCTGGTCTCTGTTCCCACATCACTGTGGAGGGGAGGGTGATGTCTGGGCTCCAGGAAACAGCCTATAGGTTTCTGGAGCTTAGGCTTTGGGCAAAGTTGCCTTTTTCTTGTAATTTACCAAGACATATGTAAACTGATGGGGACTCAGGTTCCCCAGGGCTGTGATCTCTATCAGTTAACCCTTTGTTTGCTTTTTTTCTTTTTCTTTCCTTTGTCCTGGGGCATCTGGGAGTGTCTGAGGAATGTCACACATGCCCCCCTGAGGAATGGGGGTGGGGTGGGGTGTCAGCTTTCTTTCTGTTCCCTCATGGAAGGGAGAGGACTAGGGGACAGACAGGGCCTTGAGGAGAGACTGATTATATACTTGGGAGTTGGGGGAGGTAAACACAGGGTGAAGCGTCCAGAAGGACTTTCATATGCTAAGAAGGACTCACAGGGTCCAGGAGGCCTGGCTATTGTCAAGCTAAGGCTGTTCTCCCCTCTGGCAAAGCATTAGCATTAGGACAGCGGAGAGTTCCAGAAGGAAAATCCTCCTCTGCCCGCCTCAAGTATTTGTCAGCGGGCTGCAGGTTATAAGGCAATTTGATTTCATCTACATTTCCTCTGCCTTTGGTCCCCACATCAGAAAATGGTTTCGTATTTATTTTCAAGATCTTGATCTCTACGCCCAAGGTGGGGCTGGAACTCACGACCCTGAGATCAAGAGCCCCACCCTTCCCGGGCTGAGCCTGCCCAGAGCCGCAGAAGGAAAAGGTTTGACATGTTTAACTCTTAAGAGGCCTGCCCGCTGGAGTTTCTCCTCCCCCCTGCTCTACAGCCCAGCTCAGGTAGATCTCCCCTGGGGGGTGGAAGACGCAGGGGGTGGGGAGGGCGACCCCTCCAACCCTCACCTACCCCCACCCTTCCTTTGCCCACGCCTCCAACCCTCACTCCTCCCCGCCCCTGGCTCCTGTGCTGTCACTGATTGGCCAGCAGGCCCCGAGCCTGGCCAATCGCGGGGGGGGGGGGGCGGTTGCCATGACTACGAGGCACGCTAACACCGCCGGTGTCCGGTGTCAGGGGCCGACAGAGGAGAGGGCGCCATGGCGCAGAACCTGTATGGTCCTGGAGTGCGGATGGGCAACTGGAACGAGGACATCTACCTGGAGGAGGTACGTCCCGGGGACCCCCCCTCCCCGCCCCAAGTCCAGCGTCCCGGGCTCCTTCCTCTCCCCGCAGGCGCCCAGTACCCCTCACCCCGCGCATCTCCGAACGCCCAGAAAGTTCACCTGCCGCCCGCTGACCCGGTCACACGTCCCGAACTCGGTGCCTCCGGGTTAGTCCAGAGCCCATCACGCTCCCTCCATCCTTACAGACTCAGGGGCTCCAGAGGCCGCTGTCCAGGCGGGGAGGGGGCTCTACGTGGACGCACTGCCCCCTGGCACTCCCCCACCCGTCACACACTGCCTCCTAGGTGTCCCCGTGGTGTCCCTGTCACTGACACTGGCTCAGAAGAGGCCCTGGGCCATCACGTGTCCATCTAGCTGTGTGTGTGTATGGGGTGGGGGGGGGGTTGGGGGGGTGGGCTTTCAGCGACAATCACCGACCAACCTGCTGAGACCTCAGCGGGGGACACATGGCCTCCAAAGGTTACTCAGGACTGTCTCTGGCTGGAGTCCTCCAAGGTGATGCTGCTTTTTCTTTTTTTCTTTCTGTTTTGTGCTTTTCTCATTTTTTTCAAACATCCTACAATGAAGCAAAAATATTAAAAAAATGCTAAGAGAATTTCCACCCTTCCCCATTATGCTCACATTTCTTTTGGTCAAATTTTGCTCTTTCAACTTGATGTGTTTCTGACCTACCTGTCACCAGCATCTGCATCGTTCAGGCCTGTTGTCCTTCTGGGTCACGTTCTCTCCCTCTTTCACCAGGAGCTCATGAAGGACTTCTTGGAGAAGAGAGCTAAAGGACAGCTTCTCATACAGAGAAACAGAAGACTCAAAGAGAATCTCTTGAGACCGGTAATTTTATTTTATTTTATTAAAAATTTTTTAAAAATATAATTTATTGTCAGGTCGGCTAGCCTACAGTGCATAAAGTGTGCTCTTGGTTTTGGGGGTAGACTCCTGTGGCTCATCACTTACATACAGACACCCAGTGCTCATCCCAACAGGTGCCCTCCTCAAGGCCCATCCCCCATATTCCCTGCCCCGCCCCCAGTCAGCCCTCAGTTTGTTCTCTGTGTTTAAGAGTCTCTTATTGGGGCGCCTGGGTGGCTTAGTTGGTTAAATGTCGGACTTCAGCTCAGGTCATGATCTCACCGATCGTGAGTTCAAGCCCCGCATCGGGCTCTGTGCTGACAGCTCGGAGCCTGGAGCCTGCTTTGGATTCTGTGTCTCCCTTTCCGTCTGCACCTCCCCCTTTTATGTTCTGTCTCTCTCTCTCTAAAATAATTAAAACATTAAAAAAAAAAACAAAAAAACGATGGTGGGGCACCTGGGTGGCTTGGTCAGTTAAGCGTCTGACTTCGGCTCAGGTCATGATCTCACCGATCGTGAGTTCGAGCCCGACGTTGGGCTCTGTGCTGACAGCTCGGAGCCTGGAGCCTGCTTCGGATTCTGTGTCTCCCTCTCTCTCTCTCTGCCCTTTCCCCACTCGCACTCTGTCTCTCTCTCTCTCAAAAATAAATAAACAATTAAAAAAAAGAGTCTCTTACTGAGACTGATAATTTTAAACTCAAGCACTGTTTTCAAAATTCTACTGAATTAAGTGTGAGTCAGGCAAGCAAAGGTTCCATAAATGAATTATCATTTGGAAAATACCAGGTGGTGTTTTTTCCTTTAGATCTGAAAACCACCATGTTTAAAATTCCCTAAGATTTTAGGAACAGAGGAGAAATCTGCCCTTAATTATGTTTACCCTCGTTTTCCGAGTGAAGAAATGAACGCATCAGTGCAGGAATATGTAAAACACCCTTTGGTTGGTGCTCAAGGCATTTCCAGTGAGTTTGAATCCATTAGTGGTGGAGTCAGCCTGAGTGGTTTTTCATCGGCTTTTTCTACCTCACTGGGGATTTGGGGGGGACTTTGGCGACAACTTGAGGGAGCCAGAGTGGTTATTACCCAAGTGGTCCGAGTGGTATTACCGCCAACGAAATGGGTCCTAGACAGTGAAGGAAGGAAGGTGCAGGTGGCAGTGAGGTGAGTCTGAAAAACTCCCATTTCCGTTGTAGATGCAGCTTTCCGTGTCGGAGGATGGGTACGTTCGCTGCGGCGACAAGGTGATGCTCGTGAACCCCGCCCACGCGGAGGTGGAGGCCCACCTGTTTCTGGGCGGCGACCTGAGCCTGTGCGCGACTCCCGATGAAATTAAAGCGCATCTGAGCGACGAGTTAGAGGTGCCGTGTGGCCTGAGCGCAGCTCAAACCGGGAACCCGGTTGGCAGAAACACTTTCACCATTTTGAGGTAGAGACGCTCCCGTTGTCCGCGCGTTTTTGCCATGAATGTGTTTGCGCGCAGAGCTTCAGGGTGCCTGGAGGCCAAGGCGGTGGGAACCTTCTCTGGGATTCCCGCCTTGCCGTCCCCCCCTGAGGACGCCGTTGGGGCCCTTTACACACCCTTCACCTTAAACCTCAGGGCAACTGCTAATTTGTGTTCGATTATAAAGGCTTCCTTCCGAGGTATTGGATCCAGAGAACTAAATTTACACTCCATCTGGACTGGGTTTTGCTAACAGCTTCTCGGGGTGCTCGGAGCTCATTATGGGTGTTTCTGTGGCTTTTAATCACTCTGTTGCTTTTATAGCGAAACTAGATAGCTCGGTGCAAGGGGAGTTGCTCTTTTTAATGAACTGTTTACCAAAAATGTGCCTGAGGTTTTCAAAATGAGCGATTAAATCCTCAGAGAGCAGATCCGTGATTACAGTAGGAAAGCCTTGCCTTCACTTTGCTCGTGAAATAAGGATAGCAATGTTTCTATTACGAAAATGTAGCCCGACCTCTTAGTCTTCAGATTTCTTTTGAATACCGGTAATTCATTCATGCTGAGACAACCAAACGCCGAGCACAAGTTCCGCGCCCCGGAGGGTTGAGGGGGAAGGCTGTGTTAGGTGTGTTCAAATCAATGTGTCACCCTGGATCTTTCTACAGTTGTCCGCGCACCTGACCAGAATTCCTCAGGGCAGGGCAGCGTGACGTGCTCTGGGCCCACAGATAAAGGGGCGTTGTGCGTTCTGGCTGTGGCGGGACGCAGGGACAGGGTGCCAGCCGGATCTGAGGGCCAACAGAAACGGCCATCTCGAAAGTGTGGACACGCATTAGCGAGAACGTGGGTCATAAACAGAGTTGCACGCACCAGAACTAGAGCGTGGCAGGGATCGCACTACAGAGACTTGACGTGATGCTTATTCTTGACACGCAGGGCAGACGGAAACGCCACGGGTCAAGTCCTCAGATACGGACAGGACTTCTGCCTCGCGACCACGGGAGGGTTTGAAGACAAAATGGTGAGTCGCGGCCGCCGGCTGAAGGGGACAGGGAACGCTGCAGGCGTCTCTGGCTTCGTCCCGGTCTCAGCCTGGAGCTTTGCACACGCGGTGTCGGGGGTCACTTCTTGCCTCGTCACGAAGCGAATACCCTTCAGGCGCTAAGGAGGAAGGGAGAAAACCCTCCTTTGCTACGCAGCTGACGCAAAACCAAAATTTACACTGCTCCACCTGTAAGTTAATGACTGGATTAATCAATAATCGTCTGACACCTGTCAATGTCACCAAAGCCAGCAAGGCGTATTATCTGATAACTTTCTTTTTTTCCTTTTTTTTTTTTTAAACTTGACTTTTCTCTTTCCACTGGGGATTAGAACCAGCTACATGTGGGTTTAACTCCAGCTGAAATGTCGATCTATGGGGTGGGGCTTTGGGTAAAGTTGTTGACCTTTCCTGAGTCTTTGTCGTCTATAACGTGGGATTGTTGCATCTTGCTACATGCTTAACTGCCTCACTTGTATGAACTCACTTCGATATCCGAACAAGTCTGTGAGCTAGGGACCGTTTTACGCCCATTTTACTGATGGGGACACCGAGGCACAAGGTCAGGTGATTTTGCCCCGGGTCGCTCAGCCGTTAAGCGGCGGACTGGGTACTCCGCACCGTCTCTCACCGAATCACAGCTTCCATCACTGTATCGTGTAGCATTATTGCCTCTTGTGCTACCAAGAAAAATCAGCGTTGCCAGTCGAACCCCTACACCACAGGTGGTCAGCTGCAGCCTGACTTGAAACGTAGAAAGTAGAGAAAATACCAAATCGTTGAAGGAGGGGAGTAAGTCACAGTTGTCCTATGCAGAGATTAACATTCCCAACATTTTGGCTTACTTTCTTTTATAGTCTGTTCTCTCCCTCCCTCCCTCCCTCCCTTCTTTGTTCCCTACCTCTCTCTCCTCCACTCTCTCCTTAACTCTCCCAACTCCTTTGTCTCCTATGAATTATCTCTTTTCCGCCTGTGCATTGATTTGCGTTTATTACCTGCCCTTCCACAGACGATAACGTTCTGTCATTTTGCAGGTAATGTTTCCTGCCACCTGCTATGTGGCTTTTATTTTTATTTTATTTTATTTTATTTTATTTTATTTTATTTTATTTTACTTTATTTATTTATTTATTTATTTATTTATTTATTTATTTATTTATCTTTTTTGGCTACTTGGCTTTGACATGGTAGTTGTTTTACCGGATTTTTGAGTAAACAGATCAGTGTTTCCCTTTGCAATTCCTGCCCCTGCCCCAGAGATACTATAGAAAGGGAAACTTGCATCGACTTCTTGATGGCTCAAGTTGACCTTGTGCTGGGATTTCTTCTTGCTTTCTTCTTCTTTTTTTTTTTTAATGTTTTTTTTTTGAGAGAGAGAGAGAGAGAGAACATGTGGGTAGAGGGGGGGCAGAGGGTCCGAAGCGGGCTCTGCGTTGACAGAAGACAGCCTGACGTGGGGTTCAAGCTCACGAACCGCGAGATCATGACCTGATCCGAAGTCCGATGCTCAACTGACTGAGCCTCCCAGGTGCCCTGGAGTTTTTTCTTCTTTAATTAATGGATTTATTTTTATTTTAGAGAGAGAGAGAGAATGGGGGAGGGGTCAGGAGAGAGAGAGAGAGAGAGAGAGAGAGAGAGAGAGAATCCCAAGCAGGCTCCATGCTCAGGACAGAGCCCCACGTGGGACTCGATCCCACAACCCTGGGATCATGACCTGAGCCAAAATCCAGAGCTGGAGGCTCAACCAACTGAGCCCCCCAGGCGCCCCAGGTCCTTCTTAGCCGCTTGAGATTTATTCTGATACAGGGTTCCGTGCAGACATGTGATTTCCCCCCAATGACTAAAGAGCCACATTTGTGTTATTTCTTGAATAATTACCCTTTCCTCACTGACACATGCCTTGCGTAGCACCCATTAAGTCCCCATACATCCACGAGCTCTCTCGGCTTCCTATCTGGACGCTTTGAGCTCAAGTTGTGTATTTTTGTCCAAGGGGTATACTCTACATTCGGACAGCTCTAGGGCTGTCTCTCTCTCGTCACACCTCTTCGTCTGCATCGTATTAGGAATGAACATCTCAGTTAGATGCAGCTACTGTTGCAGGTTTCTCTGCCCACCCCCACCCCCCGCCCCTGGATGGGGAGAAAGATCACGCGGCGGTTTTGATTGGCCACTAAAACTGCGCAAGTTCACGGATTTAGTAGCTCTATGACACGTATGCTCTTCTGAGATGCCCCGCCGCGTGCTCATTGATTCTTCCTATCTCTCAGTGAAGTTTTGTGGTTCTTCTCAAGTGGACCTGACGCCTATCCCCGTTAAGGTTGTCTCTTGGTATCTCCCACTGGGTGTTACCATAGTTGCAACAAAAATGTGACAAAGTCATTGATGTTCATGCTCTGATGTTCATGCTCGCCTTTGATGAAGTCACTCACTCCTATCGCTTCCGGTGGTTTTCCAGTTGGTTCTCTTCTTACTCTTTTTTTAAACGTTTATTTATTATTGAGAGACAGAGAGAGACAGAGCTCGAGCAGGGGAGGGGCAGAGAGAGAGGGAGACACAGAATCCGAAGTGGGCTCCGGGCTCTGAGCTGTCAGCACAGAGCCCGACGCGGGGCTCGAACTCACGGACCGTGAGATCATGACCTGAGCCAAAGTCGGACGCTCAACCGACTGAGCCCCCCAGGGGCCCCCCACTTGGTTCTCTTATGACTTCTGGGCAGACAGTAGTTTCTCTTTCCAGGGATGACGACTGCCTCTCTTCCCAAATTCCCATATTTCTGGACCTTGTCTTTGAATTAGCAAGTGTTTCCGGGGCGTTCCTAAAAAAATCTGGTAATCGCCACCTTTTAGACTTGTTCCTGAGCCGTTATCATCTTTCTTTGACAAAGTGGGGTTTGTGGTTTGACGTCGGCATTGTCTGCCTGTGTGGGCCCGGCCAGCTTCCCTGCCCACATCTAGCTTGTGGTCAAGCCCACGGTTCTCCCTTTGCAGTGCTCCTGGCCCTGTCTTTTCATCCCCAGTGCTGGGACCTCAATCCAGGCCCCCCGTGGCTTGACCCCTCCGGTCTGTCCTGACTTCAGACCACAGCAGATGCGTGCTGCCAGATTGATCCTTTAGGGGCTCAGGCTTGGTAAGTGCTGCCACCACGGTGGCATTTAAGGCCCTCTGTGACATGTCCCGTGTCCACACGCGGTCAACCTTGCCCGTGGGCTCCCAGCACCACACTGTTTCCTCCTTAGAGCTCTTGTGAGCCCCTGGGAGAGCACATGTCCCCACGTGTGCCCGCCTACAGCTCTGCACGTCCTTCTGGCCACCATGCCTCATGGGTGCTTTCCCTTCACCTCCTCCGTCCCCTCTCCTGCTCGTCAGGAAACACCTTCACGATGGCAACCCGTTGCTGCCTTCCCCGTAGCGCCTCACGGCACAGCTTTGCACATGAAAACCTACCGAAATCTGCAGAGATGGCCTCCAGGTTCAGGGTCAAGGGGAATCAGTAAAGGACTAACAAACAACTAACGTTTTGGAGTTTTCTGCAGGATGGCGTGCTTCCTGACCCAGTTACAGGTGGCCAGAGAGCGGCCTAAATAAATCCCAAGTGTGGACATCAGCTCCACGGGGGCGTGGGCCCCCCTCCGAGGCTCACAGTAAACGTAGCTGTGACAGTGACGGTTTTAAGGACGCTTGGCTTCATGGAACAAGTTTCATGCATAATTATTTCTCAGAAGAAAAATAGTGGTCCAGGCCTAGGTCCTGAGAGTGAGGAGAGGGGGCGGGATCAGGAGGAGACAGAGGGTTTGGTATTCAAAGGAAGGAAAACCCCGGGCAGATCAGTCGGTTGAGCGTCCGACTTCGGCTCAGGCCATGATCTCGCAGTCCGTGAGTTCGAGCCCCGCGTCGGGCTCTGTGCCGACGGCTCGGAGCCTGGAGCCCGCTTCGGATTCTGTGTCTCCCCCCCTCTCTGCCCCTTCCTGCTCATGCTGTCTCTTTCTCTCTCAAAAATAAATAAACACGAACAAAATTCAAAGGAAGGAAAGGCAGTGGAGCTGATGCGGGCGGCGGGCGACCTCAGCATTCTGAGATGGCGTCTCGAAGGCAGAGGAAAACAGAGTATTCTCAAAAGTCGGCAAGAACGGGGTTTTCCGAAGCTGCTTTTGAACGCCCTTGACGTCGGCCAGCTAGCTGTTCGTGTCCCCAGCTTTTCGAGCGTGACGCAGCTCATCTGTGCGCTGTCCTTTTCAGCTGTATTTATCCAGTGACCACAGGACCCTCCAGAAGTCGTCCAAGAGATCTCTGCTCCAGGAGGCGTACCTGACGGATGAGGTCTCCTACCTGAGCTGCTGGCAGGCCGCCTTCCTGGACCCCCAGCTGCGCCTGGAATACGAAGGCGCCCCCGTTCCGGTGAGCTCTGCCTGGGGGAGCCCCGGGCGCTGTTCCGAGGATGCGATTTTCTCCCGTCTGTACACCGGGGCTTCTCAGCGCGCCAGGGCCTAAAGTGACTTGTGTGCTCTCTCCGCCCAGCCCCCGCCAGCTGTAGACGCACACAGGCTGGGCGCCTGCCCCTGAGTCAGGCTGAGAGCCCCTCACCCGGGACGGTGAGGGTCATGACCTGCTTCCTTCCAGGAAGAAAATTTCTGCAGGGCCTGGAAGCTTGGGTCCTGCGGGGCCATCCTTCCTGTTCCCACTGCTGACGTTTTCTCGGGAGCCCGGGCCCTGCGGGACTGGGGCCCCACGCACGGGCCTGACGGGAAGGCGAGTCCGCTGGGCCAGGCGCTTTGCTGCTGGCTCCTGACGCTTCCCGCGGACGCAGAGTGGGGGTTGCTGGGAGTCGCTGGGAGCGTGCGGAACCCCAGCGGGCAGGGACTCGAAGGGGTGACCAGTGGGGTGGCCTCGCGGGAGGGGGCCCCCAGCTAGGGGCCACCTGCGCCCGCCCGGCCCCGTGCGCCCCTCTGCCGGGCTCTGCAGGCGGACCCGCGCTCACCAGGGTCTCTCCTCTAGCACGGAGAATGCACTTGCCATGATCTCAACCGTTAGCGTCTCGTTTTCCTTCCCCGTGGAGCGCGGGTGAAGACGGCGGCTGCCTGACGAGGTGTGGGGAGGAGTAGGTGGCCAGTGCGTCCCCTGCGCTCGGGGGAGCAGTGCCTGGCTGCCGGCGGCTCGCGCGTGGTCGTGCCGCGGTCCCGGCTGTGCTCGTGCGAAAGCGGGGCGCCCGGCCCGTTGCTGACCCAGACCCCGCTTGGCGCCTCACCCCTGGCCGGGCTACAGTGCCGGGCGACGCCGTCCAGCCCACACGGCCGGTGCCCCCGGGGTGGAGCACGTCCGCCGTGCTGTTTGCCGTGGCGCATCTGAGCGCATCTTAGCGACGGACGGGGCGGGCCAGAGCGAGGGCTCACGCTGTCCTTGGTCCAGAAGCGGCAGTCGCCCGCGGTGGCCCGGAGGGGCGGACGTTTGCTGTGCTGGGGCTCGGACCGTGCTCACGGCTCGTCCATGTTCGGACGAGATCACAGACTGTCTTGTTTGTGCCTCGACCGTCCGGGTTGCGGAAGTGGCCTGGTCTGACGTGGGCACCCCGCGGCCGGCGACGTCCCGCGGGAGCGCGAGGGCCCTGCTGTGGGTGCCGGGCCCGTCCCCCCGGGGGTCAGGGGCCGCTCGGGTCTCCCTCCACAGCGTTCAGCTTACAGCGGCCAGGAGTTTGAAATGATAACATTATTTATTTATTTATTTATTTCTGATTCTAAACATAATATATGCTCCCTCAAGGAGAAATCAGAGAAGCACAACGAGTAACACGAACATAACCAGCGAAGTTCCACCTCTCAGAGGAAGCCACTGTCATTTATGATTTCTTTGCCCACGCCTGCTTTTTGTTTTCATTTAATTTTTTTCCCAATAGAACATCAGGAGTATCCTTTTCTTCTCCACTTAAAAACACCCCTGATTATTTCTCGCGTTGGGGGAAGGTCTGCTACCACGTGGCTCTGAATGCCCTACGACATTCTGCTGTGGGTGCACCTGCAACGACGTGTGAGGTTGATCCAGTACGCTTTGGCTTCTAGGTTATTCCATCCCAATCCCTCTCTTCTTCTTTTTTTTTTTTTGAAATGAAATTCAAATGAATATATAGTATGTTTCCAAATTTTTGCTTTTCAGGAATCGGAGGCCTTAATGCATAATGCAAACAGCACTGTCTCTTCCTCTTTAAAGGCAAATGCAAAGATCCTCATCTATCACTGCCGCACGAATCGGGGGCTGGCAGTCCACAGGCATCTTTTCTTGAGGTACGGAAGGAACTTTGCTGCAGGGTTTCGCATCCACGATGGGCGTGGAGGTTGTGCCTCTGAGCGAGGCAGCTGGGGGAGGGTGCCCCCCCCCCCCCATGCAAGAAGTCCTTCGATGATGAAATATTGTCACCAAGGACTTACTTGGTGGCGTGGCAAATCCTACCGGAGCCCCTTGTGTCCCACAAGCTTTTCCCTGACAAGAGGATTTTGTTTTCAAGTTTATTTGCTGATTTCGAGAGAGACAGAGACAGCACACGTTGGGAAGGGGCAGAGAGAGAGGGAGACAGAGAATCCCAAGCAGGCCCCGCACGGCCGGCACAGAGCCCGACGCGGGGCTCAAACCCACGAACCGGGAGATCATGACCTGAGCCGAAACCAAGAGTTGGACCCTGAACCACCAGGCGCCCCTTTGACAAGAGGATTTTAGCGATAATGGGACCCCAGGCGCTTCGGCGTTGCCCGAGCAGGTCAAACGTCCAGCAAAGACGTATTGTAGAGGCAGCCCTGAGCAGAGGCTGTTGAAGATGATGTGGACAGCTTACCCAGGGCCGTTACCCCGTTTCCAACCCGTGTCCCTTCTCTCTTGCCCCAGTACCTATTTCGGGAAGGAAGCTGAGGTGGCCGTCCACACACATCTGGATTCACACAGAGTCGAAAAGCCGAGCAACCATTGGATGTTGGTGACCGGGAATCCCAGGAAAGACTCGTCCGCCATGTTGGACCTGCCCAAGCCACCGGCCGAGGACCCCCCAGCCCTGGAGCAGGCCACGGACCCCGGGGCGCAGTGACTCCAGGTGCGTTCTGGAAAAACGTAGCTTTGCTAGAAATCGATGATCTTGGCCGTGCCCCAAGCCATTTTTCAGTAAGGCGTAGAAGTCCCTGAACACTCTATTAAAACAAAGGCTGTGTGAAGATTCTTGAATTAGCGGTGGGGGTCTGGGCCACAGAAAGAAACTGGCTCTGGGGAGATGGCTCCTAGGTGGCATTTGAAGGTGACAGATGATACTCTTTGTTGATCACTAGTTCCTGAAGAACTGTAGATCCCATGTAGTGGCAGCTTCTACGAGGACAGTGTGTTCCCTTTGAAAGCTATGTGTGTGCGATAAAGCTATCAGAACCACACGGGATCTTTGTCACCCGCCGCCCCCCCCCCCCACCCCCAACACCGGCCCCACCAAACAACGTACTAAGAAATCAACAGTGTGGAGCTGTGAGCCGTGGCCTTGGAAATGAATGCTTTCCCCCTTGTATTTTCATTTCTACCTCTGACTCGGGGGCGGGGGGCGGGGGGCGGGGTGGTCAGGACCTCTACCTGCCTGGTCACGCTGTGGTGTCATGATTTTCAAACCGCTGAACCCCTTTACTCTTTGAAACGGGCACTTTAGTCGTGGCGCCCGTGCGATCAGTAAGTTCCTGATGAAATAAACGTGTTGCCTTCCGCGTGTTTGCTCGTCTCCTCACCCTTCGTGGAGGGCCCGTGACGTGTGGGGTGTTTTAATGGGATGAAGACTCCCCCAGCCCTGTGGGTAGCGATGAGCCGGGAGGCTGTCTCCCACGTAAATCTACCAAGAGGCAGACAGGAAGCCACAGGTGGTGTAGACGTGTTTCACATAGACGCTCCTTCAAGCCGATGTGGGTTGACACTCTTTAGGGAGGCCTTTGCCAGCGAGTGCTTTGGGAGTCAGGGTGGTGGTTCCCGTCCGCGGCTGTGTGGTGGATGTACCTGGAGAGCTCTGGCAATTACTGGTGCCTGGGCCCCAGCCCGGAAACTGATTTAATGCAGCCAAGGTTGAGACCCACTGCGTGAGGAGGAGTGCGAGGGAGCGGTGCTTCCTTGAGGTGGTCGGGGAAGGCTCTCCTCGCCGTTCTCCGCCTGGCTGCACGTCTGGCTCCCCTGAAGATCAAGGAGGAAGCCCAGTGCCCAGCTGCCTGCCACACCACCAAAGCACCATTTCTGGGGTGGGGCTTTAAGAAACACAGATGCTTGAGCCCACCTCCAGAGATCTTCATTTAAGTGATTTGGAGCGGAAGCAACACTCTTTTTATTTTTATCATTATGTATTTATTTTATTTAAAAAAAGGTTTCAGTGTTTATCATAATTTTTTTTAGTGTGTATTTACTTTTGAGAGAGAGAGACACACACACACACAGAGTGTGAGCAGGGGAGAGAGAGAGGGAGACGCAGAATCCGAAGCGGGCTCCAGGCTCCGAGCTGTCAGCACGGAGCCCGACGCGGGGCTCGAACTCACGGACCGCGAGATCACGACCTGAGCCGAAGTCGGACGCTGCACCGACTGAGCCCCCCAGGCGCCCCACACTCATTTTGGTTTTTAAATTAACTTACTTTTTAAAAAATTTTATTTAAATCCAAGTTAGCATATAGCGCAATAATGATTTCAGGTGTAGAACTTAGTGATTCGTCACTTCCATAAAACACCCAGTGCTCATCCCAACAGGTGCCCTCCTCAGTGCCCATCACCCGTCTAGCCCATCCCCCCACCACCTCCCCTGCCGCAGCCCTCAGTGTGTCCTCTGTATTGAAGTCTCTGATGATTTGCCTCCCTCTCTGTTTTTATCTTAGTTTTCCTTCCCTTCCCCTGTGTTCACCTGTTGTGTTTCTTAAATTCCACGTATGAGTGACGTCATGTGATACCTATCTTTCTCTGACTTACTCCGCTTAGCGTGATACCCTCTAGTTCCAGCCACGTTGTTGTAAATGACAAGATTTCATTCTTTTTGATTGCCGAGTAGTATTTCATATAGTTATATATATACCACATCTTTTTTATCCATTTATCAGTCGATGGACATTTGGACTCCTTCCATAATTCGGCTATCGTCGATAGAGCTGCGGTCAACACTGGGGAGCGTGTGCCCCTCCGAATCAGCATTTTTGTAGCCTTTGGATAAATACCTAGTCGTGCCATTGCTGGGTCATAGGGTAGTTCTATTTTTAATTTTTTAAGGAACCTCCCTACTGTTTTCCAGAACGGCCGCACCAGTTTGCATTCCCACCAGCAGTGCAAAAGAGATCCTCTCTCTCCGCATCCTCGCCAGCATCCGTTGTTGCCCGAGTTGTTCATGTGAGCCATTCTGACAGGTGTGAGGTGGTATCTCATTGTGGTTTTGATTTGTATTTCTCTGAGGATGAGAGATGTGGAGCATCTTTTCACGTGTCAGTTGGCCATGTGGATGTCTTCTTTGGAAAAGCGTGTGTTCATGTCTTCTGCCCATTTCTTCACTGGATTATTTGTTTTTTTGGTGTGGAGTTCAAGTTTTTTATAGATTTTGGATACTAACCATTTATCTGATATGTCGTTTGCAAGTATCTTCTCCCATTCCATAGGCTGCCTTTTAGCTCAAAGCATACTGTATTTATTTTTTTATGTATTAAAAATTTTTGTGTGTGTTTATTTACTTTTGAAAGACAGAGAGACAGAGCGTGAGCAGGAGAGGGGCAGAGAGAGAGAGAGGGAGACACAGAATCCGAAGCAGGTTCCGGGCTCCGAGCTGCCAGCACATATCCTAATGTGGGGCTCGAACTCACAAACCGTGAGATGTGACCTGAGTCGAAGTCGGATGCTGAACCGACTGAGCCCCCCAGGTGCCCCAAAGCTATTTTTTTTCTATAGAAGACACCCTGTGTGCCTTTAAAGGTAGCTTCCAGCTGTATGAGTAATCTACAGCATCTGATCTGGGCTTTGGTGGACACCTAGACTTTTCTGTGCAGAGTGACCTCTTGTTCTGGATGTAGTTACAGTGTCCGAAAGGCACACAGCACCTCAGCGGTGGCTTCCAGTGTGGGACACACAACACGGCCCATTGAGATGTGGAAAGAAAAGCTTAGAACTTCTATGCCTATCATTTTCTTACTCTTTAAAGTGCATTAACATGTGTTTTCTAATGTTCTAAATGTTAGTTTTTAAACGTACGTAAGAGTTTAGGGGCGCCTGGGTGGCTCAGTCGGTTGAGCATCCGACTTCGGCTCAGGTCAGGATCTCTCGGTCCGTGGGTTTGAGCCCTGCGTCGGGCCCTGTGCTGACAGCTCGGAGCCTGGAGCCTGCTTCGGATTCTGTGTCTCTCCATCTCTCGGCCCCTCCCCTTCTCATGCTCTGTCTCTTTCTTTCAAAAATGAATAAATGTTAAAAAGATTAAAAAGTGTACATAGGAGTTTAATAGGCATGTGTAAAATTTAGAAGCACAAATTGTGTGTGTGTGTGTGTGTGTAACTCAGAACTTCCTGTGCAGGTTCACAGTAGCAGGTGGAGAAGGCGGCTGCGTGCTCGGTGCCTACGTGGGGGTTTTACACGGGACGAGCCGCGGGCTCACGGCTGCTGCTTAGCGTCGTTGCCCTGAGTCTTGGCCCCCAGGCTCCCCCAGCCCCATCGCTCGCTGGCTCAGTGGTTGTGGGCCACACCCGGTGTGCCGCCTCTGTTGTTGGGGCGGTGGACACAGTGAAAACGGGACAAGATCCTGCAGCGAGGGAGGCAGGAGACCAGCCTCTGCGCAGAGTGCTCCGGCCCGGCCGGCCCTGGAAGAGTGGGGAGGTCACTGGCGCCTGGGGACCAGATGACATCTGAGCTGGAAAGGACATGGAGCATTCCAGGGCCGGGGGTGGGGGAGGGTGGCATTCCGTGCCCCTGGGTTGCAGCTTTTGTCTCTTTGCTGAGAGGCAGGGACTTGGCAAGAGGTGGCTCCTGCGGGCCGGGCCACGTATGGAGCTGATGCTTAACAGGTGCCCCCGGCAACCCCGGCGTCTCCCTGGGGGGGGAGGGGACCCCTGCACTTCACTACACCCCCCCCCCCAACTGAAGGAAGGGTTCTCGTCTGGCCCAGCAAGGGGCCTTCAGGACACTGTGGCTGGAGTCTGTTTTGTTTGCTTGGTGCCCCGTGATTTTCAGGGAAAACGGGGCAGGTCGTTAACTATTTTGAGTATCACTGGTGGCTGTGCGAGTCAAATTGTTGAAGTCGAATTGCAGCTCAAAGGCGACGGTCCGCTTTTGAAAGAGTTTTGAGGAGGAAAGTGGCATGATTTTGCTTTAGAAAGATTATGGAAGCAGCAGGGAGGGAGAGGGGTCCTGGGGGGAGAGATGAGGCTCTGAACTAAGGCAGGTGTCAGGAGGCCTGGGGAGGGAGGATGGGTGAGAGAGATGTCCAGGGTGGAGGGGGGGGAGGGAGACAAAGAAGGAGAGAGAGAGAGAGAGAGAGAGTGAGAGAGAGAGGACTCCATACTTGGGTGGATTAAGGCCAAGAGAGGACGAGAAGGCAGAGCCCAGGTTTGGACAGGGGCCCATCCCCGAGATTCAGAGCACAGGAGGGCGGGCAGGAGAGGTGCCTGGGGTGTGTGACCCCGAGTGGAGGCGGGTTTTCCGTGGATGTAGACACATCCCAGCCGCAGTGCGGTCCTCTGCTGGGGGGTCGGCCCCGCGGGAACCGAGCTTAGTAATTGGTAGCAAATACAACTTCAGGACTGAGTAGTACCTTTGACTTCCTGGCACGGGGAGCACGGAGAAGTCCAGCAAGCCCCGGGGCTGGGACCGGCCACTTGCCACCTTTCGGGGAATCGGTGTATCACCTGTGACTCGAGGAGAGTAATGGCAGCTCTGGAGCAAGCAGCCTGGTTACGAGAGAGCAGGTGCTCCGCACGTGTGAGCGTGTGTGTGTGCGTGTGTGTGTGTGTGCGTGTGTGCGCAAGCCTCCCCCGTCTCCCCTCGTCCTTCGTGTGGGAGTCAGGGGGGGCGTCCAAGCCAGGAAGTGATTTTGTCTCCATCACCCCGCTCGGTTCCAACCTGGGACCGGACCCCACTTCCTTCCCGCTCGCACCCCACACCCGGTGCCGAGCTGGCCCTGCGTCGGCCGGAGCGCCTGCCCTGGGGAAACGCGGGCTGTGTTTGGCAAGCTGACGGCAGCCGCCTGTGGCTGGGACGCGGAGCCAGAGAGGGGCAGAGGGACAGAAGACAGGGACAGGGACAGGCAGGGTGTGCAAGTTTGCGTTTCCCTCGGCGGGCGGTGAGGGGTCGCTGCGAGACTCTGGGCAGGAGAGGGACGGACGAGAAAGGAAGGCTGACCCAGAGGGAGCGGTGCGGGGAGACCAAAGACCAGGGGACTTCTGAGTCTGTAGTCACAGTCCCGAGAGTCTCCAAAGGCCCGAACGTGGGGAGGGCAGAGCCGGCCCTCTAACGGGTTTAGCAGACAAAGTAATTTTTTTCTGCTGTCCCTTCACCAAAGGCAAAAAAAAAAAACCCCAAAGCAGAAACCATTGCTTTCTCCATCAGTAACTTCACACAGTGTCCTTTGGTACCACTCGGAGCATTTAAAAAAGGGACGTGGCCGCTTTATTGGTAAGAATAACCATTTAGCGTCATCGTAGACGCGGTAATAATTCAGCATTAACTCAGTTCGCGTGAGGAGAGCCTGGCTGCATTAGTGGGGTCCCTGAGGGGACACCATGTGGTAGGAAAGGCGACGTGGCTGCCCGCTATGCAAAGTGTCCTTCACGGGGACGCACAGACACCCCGGCAGAAACACCAGGCCCAGGGCTTGACCTGGCGCTCATGGAAGAAACCCCGCGAGGGTCCGCCAAGCACCGCAGACTGTGTTCCTCTGAAGGCTGGGGTGCCGACTTGTCTCCCTCCGACCGGAAGGCAGTGAGCGACAGTGGCCTCAGGGGTCCCAGCTGGTTCGGCCTCGCCTGGACCTCTGACGGGGGAGGGAGGGGGCCTAGAGCAGAGAAGGGACGCGCCCCAGGCTGCGGGGAGGACGAGGGCTGGGTGCTGTGACCGAGGACAGGTCTGGGCTGGTCAGTCTCACCCCGCCCCTGCCCCTGGAGTGGAGGTAACAGGGATTACCCTCCCCCCCCACCGGAGGAGGCTGGGGGTCGGTTTCCTGGAAAAGCCCCCGTCCCCGCCTGCAGTTCTCCGGAATGGCCACCAGGTGTCAATGTGGAAACCGCAAACAAGTCAAGGCCGGGCCGTTGCTCAACCCCGAGCCTCATCTCGAAACACCAGGGAGATTCCAGTTTTAAACGTGTAATTTTAAGAGAGGAAAAAGCGTAAAAGCCCCGTGGCCGTGGCCGGGGTATCCGTTCATTTCCTCCCCCGCGGCGTCCCGGGCACCTGCACCCCACCCCCCCACCCCCGACCCGGGGCCAAGCCCAGCCCCTCCGGGACCCCGGGCAGACATTCCCTCTGAAGTCTGGAGTTCTCTCCAGGCCCGCGGACTCCGGAAACGGCCCCGAGTGACGGCAGCCTGTCGCGGGAGCCGACCCAAGGCCTGGCTGCTACTTCTCAGCCTCGCCCAGTTCTTGGGCCTCTGGACTTCCTCTCCGAGCCGCCCCCCAGGTTACATGCACGTGGGAAAGGCAGGAGCAGGAGTGGTTCTGGGCCCGGCTCCGGGGCTGTCAGCTCCATGTGGACGCTGGTCACCGCCCGCCCGGGTGGCCTTGGAAGTCAGCATGAGCCTCTGCCTGCTCCTGGGGTAAAGAAGGGCCCCCCATCAGCCGTCCCCGGGGCCTGCCGTGCACCTCAGGTGACCTGGTGCGTGCCAGGCGCCCAGGCTCGGGGCCGCATTCCGCCCGTAACGACGACACTGACCACCGTGCCCTGGGCATCCCCGCCGTCTCGTGCGCCGTCTGGCATTGCTGCTGACTGGTTCGCATCTCCCACGCGGCTGTGAGCTCTTCAGACAGAAGCTGCGTGGGCACATGCCTCATTTTCTAAAGAGTTTATTTATTTATTTTGAGAGACAGAGAGCAGGGCAGGGGCAGAGAGAGAGAGGGAGGGAGAGAGAGAATCCCAAGCAGGCTCCATGCTGTCAGCACAGAGCCCGACGCGGGACTGGAACCCACGAGCGGTGAGATCGTGACGTGAACTGAACCCAAGCTGAGCCCCCAGACGCCCCTCCAAGCACGTTCTCGCGTATCAGCCGCTCGGTTTCCCACACACAGCCCCTGAGACGGGCCCCGTCATGAGCACTTGACAGAGGGGGGAACGGAGACATGCAACGGTTGACTCAACGTCCAGCAGCTGAGCAGGGGGCCCCAGACCCAGGACCAGAGCACGTAACCAGGAAGCTGGACGGCCTCCCAGGCAGGAAGCCCTCCGTGCGGTTTTGTTGGCTCGACGTAAACCCGGAAGATTGGAAATCGATCCGTACAGACCGCGGTGTACGTGGGGAGCGACCACGGCTGTGTGTCTAAGTTCTACGTTCAGACCTGCTTTAGACGTGCCGTGGGCGAGGGGGGCAGGAGAACCGAGCCTGCGGGTTGCGGCGGCATGAGTAGGGGGGAGGCCGTGAGGGGAACCTCTCCGCTCTGTAGCTGTCCAGTCCCGGGCAGCGGGGTGCAGTGGCAGGGGCCACGGAGGAGGACTGGAAGGCGCCGGGAGCCCGTGGTGGGACCACGGGCAGCCGCCCTCTGAGAAGGCCCAGCCCTGGGAGCTCGGTCACCTGTTGCACCTGCACACCGGATGCCGGGTGGGCTTCGTCTTGGGCACCAGCCCTGTGGGGGTGGGGGGGGGGGCGGGCAGGGACTTTCTAGAGCTCTGTGCCCAGCAAGACTGGGAGTGTGTCCGGTCCAGTGGAGCGGGCGTTAGAGGTGGCCCCCTGTATCCGTGAGGGGGCCAGTCACTTGGGTCCCAGTGACTTTCTGAAAAGACCCCCAGTTCCTGCAGCCCCTCCGGGCCCCATAGGGCCGTCGGGGGGCCCGGCACTGGGGTTGCGGGCTCCGTCTGGGAGCCGAGAGCAGCAGGCTGACCGAGCCAGGGCTCCAGCCCAGAACGCTGGCCCCGGGTGCTCCCGGCCCCACCTTACGGCGGGCACTCCCTCCCCCAGAGGGAGTGGGCACGGAGTGTCCTGAAGCTGTCCCCAGCTGCTGGGCAGGAGCCTCCTCCCTTCCCCCCTCCCTGCAACGTCTCTGCACTGTGTTATTGTTGGCTGACGTGAGCAGGGTTGAACACGGGCCGAGCATCTGCTCATGTCTCCTGAATGTGCTCCCGAGCAGACGGGCAGGAAGCGTCACCACCCTTGAGCTGAAGCCCCGGGGCCGGGGAGCAGCCACACCAGGACGCTGCCCGGCTTGCTGGGGGGCTGAGGGGATCCCCTGAGCTGGGGGGGGAGCGCTGGGAGGGAGGCGGGACAGCCCTCTTGGCTCCGCATCCTTCCCCTCTTCCCCAGAAGGGACGAGGCTACGTGTCAGGGACGTTCGACAGAGGACAGGGGTGGCCTGGGTGGGCGGGAGGGGCCGCGGAGCCCCCACCCCTACTCCTAGGACAGGCGTGGGCGCGGGGCGTGCCCGAGAGTGGGTTCCTCAGGAAGCAGAGCCTGCGACAAAGATGTGAGCGCGAGCATTCATCTGACGTGCGTGCATCCGCGGGGCTGGGAAGCCGGGGGAGCGGAAAGTCGGTCGAGTGCCTCTGAGTCAGCAGGTGATGGACACGGAGGGCCACCGGGACTCCCTCCCACTGAGGGACCTGGGAGACGGGGGTAGCCTCAGGGACCCCCCCGGGGGCGAGCACGGTCCCGCACGCCCACCTGCCACCGACTGAGGGCAGCTGCTCCGGGCATCGGCTTCCCGGCTTTCCTGGCCCCGCGTGCAGCAAGTGGGGAGGGAGCCTAGGGTGCTCGCGGTGGGGACACACAGGGACGGTGGGCAGGACGGGACAGCCCGTGCCGCGAGGGGAAAGGCCCATCGGGTAGTTGGGGTGTTGACCTGTGGTCAGATCCCCCCATTCACGGTCTCCTGCCCCCCCCACCCCCTTGCAGGACGTAAGCTCCTGTCTGCCTGGCTTTGCCTCTGTCTTCCTCTCCTTTGCCCCTCGTACCTGCCTCTCCTCTGCTTTCACACGTAGCCCAAGCCCCGGCATGGGGCTTCCTCCTTCCCTTCATCCTGTCCTGCGGGCTACCTCCCTCCTGTCCCCTGGGGGAAGACTCCGAGGCTCCCTTGGGCGGGGAAAGTGGCCTTCGACCGCTGACCACTCGAACGCAGACTCAGTCGGGCGGGCACAGTGTTACTTTCCCTTGTCACACCCAATCCCTGCCCGCTCTCTGCTGGCGGGACTTCCTGGGGGGTCCTCTCCTCCTCTTTATCGAGGGACAGTCCCTCCCTGAGAGCCACTGCAGGGAGACAGCTCCCGGGTTCTCCGCCTTGGATCCGTCTGCCTTGGGGTTTCTGCTGAGACCTTTGGGGGACCCCCCCACTCCCGGGGACTCACCGGGACGCTGCTGCTGAAGGAAACGTGTCCCTCCTCCCACCGAGGCTCACTCTCAGCCCCCAATCAGCCCCCCTTTCTTCTGGACTCTGCCTGCCGAGGTCTGCGTGCTCTTCTGGGACCCCCGCCAAAGTGACCCCGCACCCCGTTTTCGTGCGTGGTTTCCATCTGGCCCCCAGGCCGCCGTGGATGCTTCGAGTCCCTCGGACTCTGGGAGTGTAGGCCTATCCCAGGGTGGCTGTCTCTCGTTACCCTCAAAGCAGGCGGGTGCTTTCTCCTCAGTGCCCCCCTCCCCAGGGGCCCCTCCCCTGCCTGGCACCCAATACAGGACTCCAGGGTAACTCTCCGGTCTAGCGAGGGGACACCATGAGCCGTCACGGCGGTGTCCCTGGAGAGCATCCCCGTGCCCGGTATTTAGCTGAGGCTCAGCACGTGTTTGCTGAGTGGCTGAACGAGCCCTTCGGGTTTGGCCAGGCGCCAGCTGGGGCCAGGAGGGCTCCCTGGGGTGTGCCTGCTGAGAGGGACGCTTGCACCAGGACCTCGGAGGAATCTGTAACTGAGGCTGGTGTTGAGGGCCGGGGCCAGCCCCCCGCCTCCTCTTCGGTGTTTGTGGATTATCATACTCAGGGGAAACGGGGGCTCGGGGCTGGGCCAGTAGCCTTGAGTCCAGGACGGCGGGGCTGTGTGTCCCATGTCTGCGGAAGTCAGCGTGGACCAGGGGAGGGCACTTTAAAATGAAGTGCGGGCGCCTGGGTGGCTCCGTCGGTTAAGCGTCCAACTTGAGCTCAGGTCATGATCCCACGTTTCATGGGTTCGAGCCCCGCGTCAGGCTCTGTGCTGACAGCTTGGAGCTTGGAGCCTCCTTCTGCTTGGGATTCTCTCTCTCTCTCTCTCTCTCTCTCTCTCCGTTTCTCTCCTCTCTCCTGCTTGCACGCTCTCTCAAAATAAATATTAAAAAGAAAAGAAAAGACAAGTTGGGGACGAAACGGCTGTTTCAACGAAATGGTTTCATTTTGAGGCTTGTTCATTGACTCACTCACTCGTTCATCGAGGCCCTGGCTGTGGCCCAGGTATTGGGGACACAAGAGTCAGGCAGATGGACCCTGGCCGGCGTGTTCCTTTCGGACTTGCACTTGGTGCTGGCCCCACGCACGTGCACCAGACAGAACAGGGAACGCTTACTCCCCACGAGTGACTCCTCCCGCAGCCCGCTCGCTCCGTGCTCCCTTCGGACCACCGGCTGCGATGCCTACCTTTAACGTGGGCTCCTGGCCACGGGGATTCCGAGAGCGGTGCCTCGGTGGTACAGTTTGGAGAACTTCGCAGCTTCTGTGATTTTCTTCACCAAGTCCTACCTTCCCGTAAAGGGCTGGCAAGGAAGGGGCTCGTCAGTTGGCCTCCAACCCTGGATTCTTATTCTAACGCAATGATTCAAATAGTCCCCTTTGGTAAAATTGTTGATCTCTGGTTTGCCCCCACCGTCTTTCCCTACCCCCGCGAGGGCATCTGGGGTGCACGGGGGCTCCCCAGGTGTGCCTGACAGCAGGGACCAAGAGGGTGTGACTGGATGTCCTTGCCTCGGCGAGCTGCCCTGTTAGATCGTCGCTGAGCCCTACCCCGGGGACCTGGTCCTCCTGGGCTGGCGACCGATGAGGGGTGACGCCCCCCTCCCCGCCGACATCCTGCGGATATGGGCGATGGGAGTGTGAGGCCACAGTGATTAGTGATCTGGTGTCTCTGCTGGCCTGGTCAGGACGTCACGGTCCTTGCTGGCTGGCCCAGCGTCAGCTCGGATCTCGACAGAGCTGTGGCTCTCCTGGCATCGTCAGGTACAGGCTACCAGCCAACTTCTGCTTGTCCTTTTCCAGACATTGGAACTTTATTTTTTTTTTTTAATTAAAACAATATTTTTTAATGTTTATCTATTTCTGAGAGACAGATCAAGAGAGAGAGAGAGAGTGCGAGAGAGACAGAGTGTGAGTGGAGGAGGGGCAGAGAGAGGGAGACACAGAATCCAAAGCGGGCTCCAGACTCTGAGCCATCAGCACAGAGCCCGACGCGGGGCTCGAACCCACGAACCGTGAGATCGTGACCTGAGCCAAAGTCGGACGCCCGACCGACTGAGCCCCCCGGGCGCCCCAGGACATTGGAACTTCTGGGTGGCGTAGCACAAGGGAATGGGAAACAGCTCATTACCACTAAGCTCGAGGACCATGTCCCTAGTCCGGAGACAGCTCCCATTCACACTGATGGGGTTCCCTCTGGGCCGTGCGGACCGTGACTTCCCGATGGCCAGACGCGGGAGGAGTCCCGCGTGAACCGGGCAAAATTACTTTCCTCATCTTCCCTCAAACCTCAAGACCAACCTATCAGCCCCCTCCCCCCTTTCCTGGCCCGTCTCCCCTCACGTCCATTGTCCTCTGGGACCAGAAGCGTGGGCTGCAGTTTCCCTCCTTGCCCGCAGCGGGCTCTGTGCTTCTGATTCCGTGTCTCCCTCTCTCTCTGCCCCTCCCCCGCTCACACTCCCTCTGTCTCTCTGTCTCAAAAATAAATAAACATTAAAAAAGAAAGAAAGAAAGAAAGAAAGAAAGAAAGAAAGAAAGCAAGCAATCAGTAGCGGAACTGAGATGCTGTTGTAACAAGATTCAGAGACATGTGGCCCTCCACACGCGAGGAGACCAGCGGCCCCGGCCCGCGGTGGTCAGATGCCGGTGAGACCGGTTGCCTGCGGTGACCTGGAAGGTGCCTGGGCTCCCGATGGGCTCGCAGATTCAGGGGAGGAGGTTGGGTTGGGACGGGGTCCGCTAGTCCCAGCCGGTTGTCCCTGGCCGCTTAACAAGGTGCGACTGGGGAGACGTGGCCTCCCGAAGGGACTGATTTCCCATAGCAATGCGAGGGAATGAAGGAGATCGGAAAAAACTAACTGCCTCTCGGCCATAAAGTAAGAAACTGGATGAGGCGAGACCTTGAGGGTCCAAAGGGAAATGTCAGATTGAGGGTGCGGTGCCCTGGGTGGTGCCCAGTCGGAACCAGGGCGGAGTTCAGATTCAGGGTGAGGCTCTAACACCTGTTGAAACTCTCCCTCCCCTTCCCTCCCTATTGCCTTAGAGCAGCCACTCTTGCACGCACGGAGGGAAGAGGCTTAGGGGCCGGGGATGAAGGAATAATGCCGATCTGGGAACCAAGTCTTGAAAGAACATTGGGTGTGGTTCCTGGACTTGAAACTACCCCCGAGTTTCAGAGTTGTACTGCCAGAAAGAAAGAACCTTCCTTACAAAAGCCTGCGATTCTTGGAGACCGTTAACTCTCTAGCTGCCCCGAGACCCCCGCCGTCCACGGGCGGCGCGCAGGCTGGGGCGTCTTTGCGGCCCCCGTGGGGGACGTGCTTTCCAAAGCCCGCCTCGGATGAGGCCGAGGGAGCAGAGGAAGAGGAAGAACCTTCCAGAATGTGTCCTTGGAGAGCAGTGAATAAGGCAGTGCCCTCCCCAAAGCAGAATGAAGGGCTAATCCCGGAACATTCTCCATCCTCAGGTCGGAAGGCTTCCCAGTGGCCGCCCGGTAGGATTTCAGAATTTCTGTGGACCAGTGATTACTGGGGGTCTCCTAGTTTTCTCTGCTCTGAAAGGGACTCTTTCTGGATGTTGCTGTGTCCCTGCAGCATCACTGAGTACCGGGTGTGTGGGACAGGCCTGAGCGTCTGCAGCAGAGACCTTTCGGCCCACAAGCCTGACATACTGACTCTCTGGCCCTGTAAGGAGAAGCCCGCTGATGCTTGTTCTAGAAAGATAGGCCTCTGGACCAGGAGGAGCCACAGTCGACCTGATGCATCGGCCGGAGATTCTGATCTCCCGAGCCGGGCGCTGAGGTTGGATGGGACCGTGGGTTGTCGTCCACGGAGTGGGAGTGTTTTGTTTGTGGGGAAAAGAGGGCAGCAAGGGGTGTCAGTGACCTGACACGGGGACATTGGGTGGTCACTGAATATCATGTGCTCTTTTTAGCTGCCTTGAGGTTGGGCCTGGTTGGGGGGGGGGGCGGTGTAGACAGTAAGTCACGAGTAGAAATGACACGCATCACTTCAACCTGAGACACTGAAAGGCCCCTGTCTGGTCCCCCATGCTGTCTCGTCCCCGTCGTGGAGCTCTGGAGGGGACACGTCGTGATGGTGGGGGCACAAGAAAGGGACGGTCTGGTGCCCTACGTGCTGCCTTGAAGAGGAGCATCAGACTCTGTGGGATGAGGAAGAAACTTCTTTGGGGTTACGTGCTGAGATTTGAGGGTTAACTTCTCTCCAAAATTGCCATTCTGACTGGTAGAGAGTACATCTCACCCACGTCATAATTCAAATAAAATTGAGTTTATACTTGTAGACAACTGGTATTCAGTGACACAGTTTTATATCTGTCATTAATAGCTCCTGTCCTGCGTAAAACGGTCTTTGAAAAGGCGACTTATAACAGCTTCCTTGTATTTCCCTGGGTTATTTCATTGATCGTGTACCGTGCTTGGGAAGGTATGGTGAGAAAGACAAGTTCGTTCACTGCCGGTAAAAGAGGAATTTAATGTAGTTTTTCAATTTTTTAAATGTCTATTTATTTTTGAGAGAGAGAGAGAGAGAGAGAGAGAATGGACGAGCGGGAGAGGGCCAGAAGGAGGGAGACAGGATCTGAAGCAGGCTCCACACAGTGAGCACAGAGCCCGACATGGGGCTCGAACTCACGAACCATGAGATCATGACCTGAGCTGAAATCAAGAGTTGGCCAGTTAACCAACTGAGGCCACCCAGGCGCCCCGATGTAGTTCTTCTGATACGCAACTTAACAACCTGCGTATCCCCTTTGACCCAGTAATTCTATTTCTGGAAACTCACTCTAGGGAAGCAGGGGATGTGGGCAACACTGGATGGGTGACGATTTTTGTTCTAGCTTTATTTATAATGTCAAAGCTGGGAAGGATCTAACTGTGCAACGGTAGCCAAATAGTTACATAAGGAAGACCCTGTCTCCGGCCATTGCCTGCTCGTTGATGTGGCTTGTTTAGATCAGACGCCTGCGGCCGGGACACAGAACGTGGATCCGATGTCACAGCTGGCGGATTGGACGTCTCCGCCTTCGCACCACACCGATTCATCCCTTGCCGGTGGCCTTCGATCACGGACGAGGCGGGCCAAACCCCGTCCCCTTCTCGTCCCTTGGCAACGCACGACTTCTGGCTGCAAAGAGTCTCCACATGGTCTCTTGGACATCAAGCGGCGACAGCCCAACATTTGGTTACATAAAGTGCAAATGAATCATGAACACATGGATTATATTTCCGCTCAAGTCGAACGGGGATTTCAACTTATGGGAAATGGACTGTGGGCTGCACAAGTGAGCGCTAGGTTTTGGGAAATCGCTTGAATGGCTGACCTGATCTTCAGTCCGTTTGTGTCCATCTGCCGTCCCTCCCCGCCCCCCAGGTCCCCTCCTTAGCACCCTAGAAATGGCAGCTGTTCAACTCCAGGGGCCTCCGGGAAAGAAGGGAGGCCAAGTGAATTTGCCAGAGGTTCCCGGGGTTTGTTTGTTCGGACCCAAAGCCAGTGAAGATTAAGTAAGATGCAGAATGGACCCTCCCTTCCCCTTGGCTTCTGTGCTGGAACTTCTAAAATGTTTCTATCTCTTTCTTCAGTGTCTTTCCTGCCTTGCTGTTGTGTGTCTCGTCCATTCCACGGCTCCCCCGCCCCTGTGGTGGAATTTCTAGGTTATTTTCCACCTGAGCCCTTGGCTTTGACTGCCGTCTATACACTGATGATGGTCGGATGGCTGTCCCCCAGCCCCCGTCTCGCTCCTGACCTCCAGTCCCTGCGTCCACGTGCCCACCAGATACCTCTCCCCTCTGCGCTCCCCCGGAAGCTCCAAACCCCCTCATGCAAACCGCCCTCATTCCAGCTGCTCCCCTGCGCTCGCTATTTTCGCCACCGAAAGCACCGATCGTTCAGACACCGGCCCCACTATTTAATTCGCTCAGAGAAGTCTGAGTTCTCCCTGTGTGCCAGCCACTGAGTTAGGTACGGGGACACAGAGGGGAAGAACGCCTAGTTCTTGCCCTCAACATACTGACAACCCGGTGGGGTGGGTGGATATGGAGGCCGCGGCATTGGGAGTGCACAGCGGGTCTCACGCGGCCCAGATCACACTGGTGGGGCGGCGGGGTGGGGGTGGGGGACCAGGGGTGCCAAGGGGGGATTTAGAAAGGTGATGCCCAGGCGATGGGTGAAAGGATGAGGTAAAGAAACTGGGTGGCGTGGAGGGGAGGGAGCTGTGCAACATCCCGGAGGTGAGGAGTAGTATGCTCGGGGGAGCGGGCCTGGGCAGGGGTATCTAGTGGGGCTGCAGGGGGCACAGGGGCCCGAGAACGGAGGTCTTACGTCCCCGGCTCATAGGTTTGGGTTTTACCGGGTAGCTTATGTGGACTCTCGGAGGAGTGTTACGTACACGGCGTAAAGGCTGAGTTTCTGTGTCTGTGGGGGAGGATATGCTTGGGGCAGAGGAAGGTAGGGAAGCCAGGAGACTCTGGGGGTACCCTGGCCCCATGGTAGGGGAGCCTCGGCCAGGAAGCGGCAAAGGGAACCGAGAGAAGTCACTGTGCCTGAGAGCTGTTCAGAACACACACTGGCGAGACTTGACTTAAAAGTAGAATTAAGGTGGGGCACCCCGGGGGGCTCCGTCGGTGAAGCGTCCGACTTCGGCTCAGGTCACGATCTCGCGGTTCGTGGGTCCGAGCCCCGCGTCGGGCTCTGCGCTGACGGCTCAGAGCCCGGAGCCTGCTTTGGATTCCGTGTCTCTCTCTCTCTCTGTTCCTCCCCCGCTCATGCTCTGTTTCTCCATCTCTTGAAAACGAATACACGTTAAAAAAATTAGAAATAAAAAAAAGTAGAAATAAGGAAAAGCAGGAGTCGGGGTTAGTTGCGGGTGCTCGGCTGGGTGATGGGGAGCACAGTGATGGTGTCAGGAGGGAAGGCACCGGGGGTGTCAGATACGATCTCCACGTATCGACTGGTGCCTCCTGAAGGCATCCTGTTTCCAGCCCCGTTCCGCGGTGCACTCAGTCCCTCGGTTCAGACAGGCCCGCCTTCCAGCTCTTCTGACCTTCGGAATCAACCCACGAGCCCAGGGCTCCTCTGACCTGACGGTGTGGGGTCTGTGCCTGCTTCTGTGCTCCCAAATCTCCCAGGGAGAGACGTATCCTAAACCCCACTCCACGACAACGTGGCAGCCTCTGACCCCTCCCTGCCCTGTCATTCTCCCTTCGAAAACTCCCTTGGACGCAGCCCGGCTGCCGTTCAGTGGCTGTCTGCTGAATGCATCTTGGGAAGAGGTGAAAATTGTCCTTTCTGATTATAGAATGGAGATTCGATGCGTTCAAGAAACGAGGACACCCTAGAGGGCATTTGAGCCTTGACTCTGTGACACCTGTTACCAGCGTGGTCTCAGGCCATCTGCTGGTATGCTGTAGGGCTGTATCGACTTCTCTGGGCCCTATCTGCCTATCAGGTGAGCGGGGAGTTCTGCCTGTGGTGCAGCAGCCTGGAGCAGGGCCGGTGACCCAAGGTGGAGGCTCAGGCCTTCCAGAAGCGAGTGCGGGGGAAGGGCCGTGAAAACGTGGGCAGCGGTGGGAATGGCAGTGGGGGGCCGTGGCAAGGAGCCCAGATGTGAGGCCGTCCTCTGTTCGTCAGCAGGGCAGAATGAATGTCAGCTGCAGGTGGGGTCCTCGCGGAGGCCAAGGACAGAAGGAGGAGACACAGGTGTCGGGGACGCGGGCCCTGGGCTTTACGACTCGACTCTTGGGCCTTCCTTGAGAACTGAGCTCTGGCCTTTGGCTCCAATCACCTTGGAGAGGAGACCTGGCCCGGGGGGACCGGTGGCCTCTTTCGGGTTGGCATCCATGCAAGTACGAGAAGTTGCCCTTGGAGAGGGGGGGCTCACACAGTCGTCCTGTGTCCCCGGCTTGACATTCTCTGTCCAAACTCCATCTCAGCGCTCCCGCCAAACCTCTGCCTCCCCCGGGCGTCCTTGGCTGGGCCCACGGAGGATTCTCTCCCCGCAGGACTAAACTGACTTGAGGCGCTGAACCGACCGGATCCTCTGGGTGGCGGTTCCTTCCCTACGCATCCTGGCAAGGGAGCGTGAGGACGTGAGGGCCCAGGGCTTACCGTGCTGCTTTGGTGCCGGTTCAGGCTTCCGGGTCATTCCTGTGCCCGTCCCCTCTCTGCGGTCCCCTATGCTTCCCGTGCCCCTGCGCGGGCTGGGACTGGAGTCACTGTCCTTCTGGCTCCCTGTGCTACAACAGATGGCCTGGGCGCCCCTCCACGGTCGGTCAGCCAGCCAGAGAGCGGCCACCGGTACCTGCTGATAACTTGTCTGTTCCTTCCCTGCCTTCCGGGCCAAGTTGGAGGACATAGCCAAGCCTCGAGGGACGCATTCTGCCACGCGGTGCTGACCACGTGGGCTTAATGAAGACAGGTGAGGGTCAGGAGTGATTGGCACAGAACGGATACTCAGCACTAAGTAACTGTCACCGCCGTCACCACCACCACCATCGTTCATTACAACTACTTGTCTATCACCCCTCCATCTCGCGCGGTCCGGGCCTGGTGTAGACGATCCCGCCATCATATGGACTCAATCACTGTGGCCGACAAGTGCGTCTAGAATCCAAGGGCTCCCCCTCCAGAGCGGAGGAAGCATGCTTCCTACCTGGAAAGAGAGAAGACAAGCTGTGTCGTCCGGGGGGTGGGGGGAAGCCCTGATTTCCGAGGGTCGCTGAGTTCGGACCATCAGTGGTCAGTCTGGAGCCGGGAAGAGGTTGGGGGAAAAGAGTGACGTGGGACCGCAGGGGCAGAGCTCAGGGGTCCTGAGAATGGCCTCACGAGTGCAGTTCCTGTCCTGCAGGAGATGACTCGGGTCAGACCCGGGAGAAGGGGAGAGAGGGCTGCTGGTACGTGCTGTGCCCGGCTTGGTGCACGGGTCTGGTGGGGAAGACCCTGTCACCTTCCACGGACGTCCTGGTGCCAGACAGTATTGTGACTTTCTTCCCTGTGACCTACACTTGCTTCTGGGTTGCTCCTGGGGGCTCACACATGGCCAACTTAGTGATGGCCACAGATAATGATAAAATGATTATAATGTGTATCATGTGCGTGCACACACACACACACACACACACACACACACACGGCAAAGCTTTTACATTAAAACAATAGATGTCTTCCAGAATAAAGGGAAGCTTGTATACCTCTGGGCCCGCAGAAAATATTTCAGGATAAATTAAAAACGTAAGAGGTGGGGAGATACTTCGGGATGTGCTTTCAAAAGCACAGAGCGTGTGAAGGCTTGACGGAGCGGGGTCCTGCCTGTCTCCGTGACGTCCCGGGATGTGTCCCTGCGTGGGGAGACCGTGAACAAAGCAGACCGACCGGGGCATCGTTGGGCTTCCCTCTCTGATGTTAGCGCGCGGCAGAGTGGTCACCAAGGGTGGTAGAAAGGGATCCTGGGGACAGAGGACTGGTCGGGACGGGTGGTCTTTAGAACCCTGGCCATCGCCGTGATCGTTCGTCTTTGGACGCGTCATTTTCCCTCCCGCCTCGGAGTCCCACGCGTGGATGAGAGGGGCGCTTTAGGACAGAGGTTTGCAGACGTGCTCGGCTGACCTCGGGGTGGGGGGCTGCTGAGGAGTGGTAAGGGGGGGGGCTGGGGCCAGAGATACAGCCTAGCCATCCGGTCCTCAGCCAGACCAACTTCACGTCCACCGTCGTCGTTTTATCTACTAACGTTCCGTGTAGATGTCTGAGAAACGGGGATCTGGTCCTCCTAGAAGTTAGCAAGCCACACAGCTTAGCTCGTCCCTCGTCCCTCCGGCGTGTTCTCTCGGGCTTAGAGTGGGTTCCCATCTGGGGGCCCAGGAGCAAGTCCTCTGCCCATTCGTTCGTGATTGAGAACCGGACAGGCACTTTTTTGGTCTTTACCGAAGAACGATGGGTGTGTCACCCCCAACGTGTCCTACCTCTGGGACCCCAGCAGGCCCCCCGCCCGCCTCTCTGAGGCCTTCATTTCCACACCTGTAGAACGGGGAGTCGGCCATCACGTCAGGTGGTTAACAGTGAAGCGGGCTGTGTGGTTTCCGGAGCTGCGACAGACGACCTGACAGGATTTCGGGACCTGCTCTTGGTATTTGGGAGCCCCAAAGCTCCAGGCTGGAGAATCACTGGGTCTTTTGTCCTTCTCTGAACGGTACAGGAGGCTCATTTTGTCCCTAAAATAGATGTCCAAAAACTGTAAATGCCCTAAAGTGGTATATTAGGCTGTCTCCAGAATTTTCTGAGTACAAAAGTAAATTTCAAAGCCAGTGAACGTTTCGAAATGAACGGGCTGCTTGACAGGGACGTTTCATCCTTGGGCACAGTTACCGTCCCCGGGGATGGAGGCGTTCAGGTGAATAATTACACGTTAGGCTGAAAAAAGAGTTTGCTGGCTTTCACTGAGCCAGTCCAGGCTCCCTTGGGGTCACCGTCGTGCAGGCGGTCCCATGTCCCTCTACGCAGCGTGGCCGCACCGTCTGTGAGGATGTGGGGGCGGGAATGCCGAGCTCCTGGGGGGACACAGCAGGCCACGTGCTCCTGGGGGCACTGCTGGAGGGCCAAGAAGCAGAGCCCGGGAGGTCTGTGGTGTCGGGGTGAGGCCGGTAGGCAAGGCTCGGTGCCTTATTTGTTCTTAATTTTGTTTTCATGTTTATTTATTTTTGAGAGAGAGAGAGAGACGCACACACAGAGAGAGATCATGAGTAGGGGAGGGGCAGAGAGAGAGACACAGAATCCGAAGCAGGCTCCAGGCTCCCAGCGCAGAGCCCGACGCGGGGCTCGAACCCACAAACCTCGAGATCATGACCTGAATGAAGTCGGACGCTCGACCGACTGAGCCCCCTGGGATTTGACACAGTCAGTGGGGGACTTGGAGGGAAGAGGGAAGTGGGAAGAAGTGGTCCCGGTTTGCTGGGGACCCGGCTCCAGGGAGCAGTGGGAGCGGACAGTGTCGCGGGGAGCTGAGGAGCTGGTCGTGATGGGGCCGTGGCCCCGGGAAGGTGCCCGTGCAGGAAGCGGGTGGCATGTGGGTGGGAAGAGAGGAGCGGGGCAGGCCGCATGGCCCGGTGTCCGAGTCGGAGGGCGAGAACCCGAGGGAGTGTTCAGGGCAGGTCCCACGGGGGCGGGACAGGCCAGTCTGCGGAAGCAGGAGGCAGGCTTTCCGGACCGGACCGACACCCGCGGGCAGGAGGCCCAGGGCTCCCAGGGGGCAGGACAGGCCCTGAGTGCGCCCACCGCAGTGAGCGTCACCGGGGGCTCACCAGCCACTCTCGCTTGGCCGTCTGGGCAGGATTGGCTCAGGACCGGGTAGGGCTCCCTTTATAGTCTGTGTCTACACCTCTGAGGGGCTGGGGTCACAGGACCAGTCAAGGAAGGGGATCCAATCCTCTGAAGTGGGCACACCCCAGGGGGCCTGCAGAGGTGGGAGTGTCACATATTTCCCCGTCCTACGACCCTAGCTCTGCTGGCCGGAGCAGAGGCAGAGGCTGAGAGAGGACAGAGGGTCGGAACGTGGGCGGTTGAGGTCACCTCTCCCCCCGGGTGGTTTGACAAGTCAGAGACGGGACCCCCGTTCTTTGTTGCAGACCTTGTCAGGCGCATTGAGGGTGGTACGGCCGTAGACCAGACGTCGTGTGACAAACAGAGACTCCTTCGGTCCCCCCCCATAGCAGGGAACAGGGCCAAGGAGGCGACTTTGTTCACGGGAGGTGACTACATGGAAAGAACCGAGGACACGGAGAAGGCCCTGCCCCAGATGTGAGACACCCCCCCCTCCACCCCCGACATCCCCTCTCCTCTCTCACCATCTGTGGTTCTAACTGAAACAGTGCCGTGTGGCCCCCCTCGTTCTCCTGGCTCGGGCACCTTCTGAGCACATGTTGCTGTGTGAGGAAGTCTGGAGGCTTGGGGGCTTCCCGGTGGGGCTGGTGGTGGACGGCCCCCCCCCCCCCCCGCCAGGGACCAGGGTCAGGGCCCCCCGTGGGGGTCTTAGCTTCTCCCCTGCCGCACACTTTGGAAATGTGAACCTCAGAGGCCACGGCCCCCAGCTGCTCCCTATGCAGCCTCTCGAGCTTTCCACGGAGCCCCCGGGGACACAGAATAAGATGAAAACTGGTCATCGGGGCAGAAAGCTGACCCCAAGGTCGTCTTAGAGCCATGAGGACTGGCTGAGGAAGTCACCCAACAAATAGGGCTTCCTGTAAGGATATCGCCCCCTGGTTTTTGCTAAGAAATAAACTTGTTCTTTTTAGGGGGGGAAAAAAGCAAACTAGGAAATACAGACTGAAAGAAATAAAAAGTGCTCCTAATCCCGCTGGCCAGAGATAACTTCTGTTCGCGTCTTGACACGTAGCTGATAGGCTATTTACAGAAAAAAAAAAGTGATGTATAAACATCCAGCCTTTTCCTGTTTCTCTGTAACTGAATTTAGTCGTAACCCCTCACTTCTGCAGGTGATGGAATATTAACTTCGCCAATGCAAAGTGAGCTTAGTCATTCCTGATTCACCCCTGATGCCACTCAGTCCCCTCTGGGACCTACTCCGTGACTTCCGATGTCCCCCACGGGGTTGCTGAGTGACACGAGGTGGGGGGGGGGCGCCTCTCCGCGGATGGAGCCTGCCAGCCTCTCCTTGTGCGGGGCACCGGGTATGTGCTTCTCAAGGCCACGCAGCTCACTCTCTTCCCTCCGCATCCACCTGTCCGGAGCTCCCCAGCTGAGCTGGCACGCTCAGGCCACCCTGGGTACCTTGTCAAGCACCGGGAACTTGCAGCCACACTCCCTCCATGGGAGGACGTGTCCACTCGGCAGGCGTCTCGGGCAGGACGTGTGTCCTCTATTGTCCCCTGTGCGTCCTGCCCTGGCGTCTTCCTGTCAGCCAGCAAGGAACAGAATGGGGGCTCCTTGCCAGGCCCCCAACACACGGCCCTCGAGCCCCAGACTTCCCCCCACTCGGGCAGAGACTTTCATCTCCCTTCCGATAGGACGACAACCGTTCTTTTATCATCACACGCTCTTCCCAGATCTGTGAGTTGACGGGATAAATGTTGTGCTTTGATAAACGTTGGGCTTTGCTGCCTGTGGTCGAAGGCAAGCTTTTGGCCTCGAGGAAACACACAAAATAAGAACAAACTCAAACGTGTTGGTCTCCCGTTGCTGCTGTAAGAAATCACCACAGAGACAGTGGCTTAAAACAGCACAGAAGCGTGATCTTGTCCTTCTTGGGGTCAGGCGTGCGAAAGCGTCTCACCGGAGCTGAGGCCAAAGTGCGGGCGGGGCTGCGTTTCCATCTGGAGACGGGAGGGGAGGCCCCATCGCCTTCCTTCTCCAGCTTCCGGAGGCCACCCGTGTCCGTGGCTCGTGGCCCCTTCCTCTGTCATCACAGCTGGGGATGCAACTTCGTGGGCTCGGACCCCCTCTTCCGCCTCCCCTGTGATTTCCTGGCGCCCACCTGGATAATCTGGGACGATCCCTTGATCTTAACGTCCGCTGATTAGCAAGGTCTGTTCCGTCTGCAGCCTTAACTCCCCCCTCATGTCCTAATACGACATACCTGCCCAGAGATTCCCGGTACGGGCCTCGGACCTTTTCGTAGCGGCCCATATCCCGCCTACCACACCAAATAAAAATCCCTTTGTCAAAGGCTGAATTCCTATGATCAAAAGCCATGACTTCCGAAATGATCGTCCTTGCTGTCGACTTCACCAAATCTACTTAGGAGTTCTAAAGCCAGTGACTCAACTGAAAAAAAAAAAAATTCTTTTCGATTAAAAATTTTTTTTTCTATCATCCTCCAGATGGTATGAATGCAAAGCTATTTCCACTGCCTACATTGTGGGCAAATCACCACGGACATTGGCAAGTTCGTAGAGGAAAACACCCTCAATTCGACTCCCCGAATTTCATCTTCCTTCAAGCATATAGATCCTACCGATCACTCTGCAATTTGTAACCAGTTTGTTCCCTCAGTAACGTGGTGCAGACGTCTTTCCATGACAGCGCGCCGTACTTACCACACCGTTTTGATTTCCGCAAAGCGTTGCGCGCTTACGTGGCCCCGTCTCTCATCGTTGCCACAGCGGGTCCCGCTAGGACGAAGGCCAGGGTTCTGGCCCCCGTGCTGCTGGCGGCCGAGCCGAGGGTCCTGCGGTTTCGCGGCCCCGGGCGGTCACTCGGTTATTCAGAGCAAGATAGGCCTGGTGGTGGCAAAGTGCCAGCTCTGGCTCCCAACCCCCAGCCCAGGATGGGGATGACTCTCAGGGAGCTGTTCCCGCTCTAGGTGCTGATGGCAAAGGTTTTTCTGTCAACCTTGCAGCACGGGCCTGAGAAACGGTTTTTTCGGGCGTGTGCGGGGCGTGCGTGTCTGCAGAGGGACCGCAGTGACCCGGAGGTGGTTCGAGCAGAGTGATGCTGACTCAGCAGGCTTTGATTCCTCAAGATCCTGAGTGGTGGTGGCACTGAGTCTGGTCTAGTGGGGGCTCCTGGCGGGGGTGGGTCACCCCGGGACCGGACCGCGGTCTGTGCCACTCGCTTCCTGGTGAGGTTTGCTCTCTATCGGATGGAACAGGGTCGCCTTTCGGTCCTGTCATCCGTTGCGGCGTCTCCAAAACGGTCACATTCTCCCCCAGTTTCCAGCTCTGACTGTTTGCCTACTTATTGTATATTCTTTTGGTCTTTTCGGTGGGGGAATCCAAGGATTTATATAACCCAGCAATCAAGTTGGTCACTTAAAATAATAGTACATCTTGTCCAAGTCTAAAAATAAAATCTCCTGGTATGAGAAGACAAGCGGGGGGAATTGGGTACAGTCGGCGGAACAGATTTTACAGCCCGCTCAGCCGGGGCTCGCGCCCACTTTTCTTTTATCCCTGCTTGTCCCGGCATGGGCGGGAGTCAGAGCGCCTTCTGTTTGTCCTGATTAAAGTCAGCCTCCACCTTCCCCGGAGCCCAACTGCCCTTCTGGGGACACAGGCTGCATTCACCAGCAGCCGCTCTGCCCCAGCCCTTTGCAGATTTTATGAAAGGCGTTTTCACTTGGATTAAACAGGCGCTGTGTTTGTGTGTGGTGTGTGTGAAGGAGAAAATGAATCACTTCAACTTTGGGCAGAGATTTTAGGTGTTGTGTTTGTCCCTTGCAATTACATAAACACACCAGAACTCATTAAAAACAAAAAACAAAAAAAGTCCGGGGGGAGGGGAGCTTGTAGTGGGGAGCAGTCTAGCCCTTGGGACGATCTAAACAGTTTAGCACATTTTCCATACGTTCGACCTCAGAGAGGGTTGTGTTCAGTCCTCTCCCAGCAGAGTCTGAGTCCAAAGGAAAGTTTGAGGTTTTACATTTCTGTTTGTGGTACAGGAAAAGGCTTATGATCTGAGGGCTCGATCCAGTGAAATAACATCGCCTTCATGCACAGTTGCTTCGCAAGAAGGGCAGGGGTGGGAAGCAACCGTTCTGAGACGCTCGAGATTTGCTGGCAGCTGGAAAGGGCTTCTCTCCCTCCCTCCCTGCCGGGGGGGGGGGGGGGAGAAACAGCTCTAACGACGACTTACTTCGTACTTCTAACTCCTGTTCAAATACTCCCCGCCCAGAAGCTGCCGGTGATCCCCGGGGCTTGTCGAGGGAGCTGAGCGGGCTGGGGCTCTCGGGCTCCCGGGGACTTTTCCCGGCTCAGCCTCCTCCTTGAAGCCCCGCGGCATGAGTTTGCAGAAGAGAATCTTCCCCCGCAGGGAGACCGGTAAGTGCGGCTTCTTCTCAGGGGGTCCCGGGGAGCTGGATACGGAGGGGTTGACCCTCCTCACATCCTCAGGGAGGGGCCCGCTGAGCATGCTTTTGGTTACGCCGCATTGTGTGTGTGTGTGTGTGTGTGTGTGTGTGTGCGCGCGCGTGCACGTGTGTGGAGCAAGACACATCCCCGTCTGTCCGCGTTGTCTTTGCAGAGCCGGGTGGATGCTCAGTAGTCTGCTGGGCAGAGAGGAGAGCCCCCCTGCCCCCCCAGAAGAGGAGAGGGAGCCCTGACTGGTGCCCTCACTTCCTCTGTGAGCGTTGCTGGCGACCCTCAGGGAGCAGGGGCATCTGAGCAGAGCAGTCCGGGTCCCCACCCGCTGAGCTCTGGTCCTAGCAGGAAACAGAACAGAAGGGGGAGCTCCTGGGTGTCTCCGGAGAACAGAGCAGGGGCCCCTCTGAGTCTTGCAGGGCTGGGCACGGGGAGGGGGGAGGTGAGGCTGGGAGGGGCCTGAGCGCCCTGGCCGGACTCCCTGCCTTGCCGCAGGTATAGATCCGGTAGATGGTTTCTTTGACCACCTCCGTTTGCTCTGGAAACATGAATAAACAGGCACCAGGGGAAAGGATTTGAACCCCTCTGCTCAACTTTTAAAGTCAACACTGGCAAAACTTCAGTTCTGTTGTAACTTTGGCATCGGAGAGTAAACACATGGTTTTCTTTAAAAAGGGGAATGAGGCAAGTCAAAGGCACACTCTGACTGTTCCGGCTCCAGGAAGATATGGAAGATACGGCTGGAGCCCTGGGCTCCCTTGGTGAGGTTTCACTCAAGCGTCGCTGGGGTCTGAAGAGAGGCAGTGGCACGTAGAGACCAAGAGCCGGGCTGTGGGGTCCAGCCACCTGGGGTGCGGTCTTGGCGCTGAGGTGAACAGGATAGTTGACTTGGGGCAGGGTGTGTAACCTCTCCAAGGCTCGGTTTCCTCCCCTGCGGAACGAGGGCCATGGATTCCTACCTCACAGGACTACAGAAGCAATAAAGGAGATAACGCCTGTGAAATGGCCTGAGCATCGTATGCATGATGCCCGGAACACGGGAGCGTCTGGTTGCAGGCCCCTGCCCTGTTGTGACACGGGAGCCCTCACAGAGCACCCAGGGCTTGGGGATAAAGGGAGCGCTCGAGGGCCGGGCCGCCATGCCTTCCCTCTCTTACAGCAAGTGGGCCGAGCCCTCAGAATGTCTCCCTTTGGCTGTGGACCATATGGATGCACTTACTGGGGGGTCTTCAAGAGCTGGGCTCGACCTGGTATTCAGTAGGTGCTCACAATTTGGTGAAACCATTTTATTTCTGGGGACGTCTTGCCACTTCCTGCATCGCCTTGTTTGGTTGGGTGTCCCGGTAAGAAAACAGAGATTTGCGTAGGAAGGTCATCGGGGAGTGTGCCTGGGGACACCACCTGTGAGGGGTAAGGGAGGCAGAACTGGCCAGAAGGAAAGCTGGGGGGTGGAAGGCATGGTGATCCACCGGATGCCACGGCTTCTGTACTCCTGCGATGACCCATCATTGCCTCCGGGCCGCTCTACGGCCGGGGTACGACCTTGGACAAGGTGGCTGTCTTTAGCAAAGGGTAGTTCTTGGAGAGAGACTCAGCTATGACCATCACGGGGGTGACCCTTCTTCAGCCGTGGGAAGGAGTGCCTCGGTCCTGGGTCTGGGCGCTTCTCTGGGGCACAGCCTACAACATCACTTCACAGTGATGATTAGGGGCGCCTGGGTGGCTCGGTCGGTTGAGCGTCCAACTTCAGCTCAGGTCATGAATTTGCAGTTCATGAGTTTGAGCCCCACATCGGGCTCTGTGCTGACAGCTCGGAGCCTGGAGCCTGCTTCCGATTCTGTGTCTCCCTCACTCTCTGCCCCTCCCCTGCTCACGCTCTGTCTCTCTTTCTCTCTCTCAAAAAGAAACGTTAAAAAAAAACAACAAAAAAAATAGTGATGATTAAGTCCCCTTTTCTCTTGAGTTCCGCTATAGGATAACTGGGGATTAAATGCATCAGGCTCTGTCCAGTTAAACCCTTACACTGTAGCGTGACCCGGGAAAGCCCCTTCCCACGGTGGGGTCGCTTGTCCCCGTCTAGACGGCGGAGGGACTGACGGAGCAGCGTCGGCCTCGAGGAAGACTCCCAACTGTGCCGTTTCACACGTGCACGTTCTGAGCGTGTGACCTCGTGGCCGCTTGGATCCCCAACGGTAGGTCACGTGACGTCCTCCCCAGGCGCCTCGACGACTCCTGCTGGAAATGGAGCCCCAATTCCCCGGGGGCCCTCGGGACTCCCCGTGGCCAGCCGTCAGCAGGAGGGCTGGGCCTTGGAGACGCAGAGGGCAGCTCCGCGTAGGGCTGGAGCGTGGGGAGCGGGGGTCTGTGCTGCTTCTCCCCTGCAAGCTGGTGTTTCTCCCGAGGAAACAGTAGAACCACGTGAAGGGTCGCCATACTCCTTTGGTGGTTAAGAGCTGCATGGGGCTGCCCAGGACCACGAGGATGTACTGGGTCTGTTTTATCGCCCGCCTCGCCCCACCACCCATTTTCTACTTATTTTTCAATCCGCAAAGAGTGAAGTCACTTTCTCGAACACTCGGAACTCATTTTCAACCATTTATTTAGAGCATTCTAGGCACCGGGCTGGGCTCCGGGGACGGAGTGGGACACGCAAGATGAACGACACACGTGTGTAAATCTGACACGGGGTGCCGGGCGTCTTGGGTGCTCTGACGGGGAACTGACCTAGTGGGTGGGTCGGGGGGCTCCCCTGAGGCGGGGCTGTTCGAGCCGAGCTCTGAACGGGGGGCGGTTACGTGGGGGCAGGGGGAAGCAAGCTGTAGGTAAAGGGAACAGAACCTTGGAGGGCAGAGATGAGGGAGGAGAACTGTCGCAAATCTCACCAGCTAATGAGCCACTGTAAGCATTAAAAAAAAATGTTTCGGGGCACCTGGGTGGCTCAGTCGGTTAAGCGTCCGACTTCGGCTCAGGTCGTGATCTCACGGTCCGTGAGTTCGAGCCCCGCGTCGGGCTCTGTGCTGACAGCTCGGAGCCTGGAGCCTGTTTCCGATTCTGTGTCTCCCTCTCTCTCTGCCCCTCCCCCGTTCATGCTCTGTCTCTCTCTGTCTCAAAAATAAATAAACATTAAAAAAAAAATTTTTTTTTTTTAAATTTTCTTTTTTAAATTTTAGAGAGAGGGAGAGAAAGTGCACATGAGTCGGGGAGGGGCAGAAGGAGAGAGAAGGAGACCGTCTAGCAGGCTCTACGCTCAGCGTGGGGGCGGGGGGCTGACACGGGACTCCACCCACGACCCCGGAGGCATGACCTGAGCTGAAACCAAGAGTCAGACGCTCAGCCGACTGAGCCACCAGGCGCCCCCGTGAGTGTCTTTAGTGTACCTCCGCCCGTCTGTGCTCTTTGCAGGGTTTAAGAAAACTGCTCAAGGGGACTTGTTACTCAGGAAATACAAGCTTTTGCTGGAGGGCAAGGCCTCGAGACCCTCCTCTGTGAGCATCAGACAGTCACCACGTTCCCCACACCTGGTGGCCGGCTTGCACAGCCCTGGGAGGCAAACGCGGCTGCCTTTACTTTGCAGGAGAACGGAAGCGAGGCCCCGGGGGTGGGGGGCTTGCCCCGCAGTGAGCGGCAAGGCAGGGTTGAACCCGGGCGGGTCTGTTCCATCCAAGAGCCCGAGGTTTTCGACGCTGCACTGTGGCCGAGCAAGACCAAGGGTGACCCTCACACGTGCGCGTGATTCCACGTGACCGTGGGGCTCGTCGGTTCCCGCAAGGGGAGCAGAACCCCCACCTGAGGGCCTCAGAAACCCACATCAGATGGCTGTGCCACGACGGATTGAACCGTCCCCCAAATTACCGATTCTCCAGCCTGCTTTCCACTGTGTTTCTTCCAAAGCAGGATGATGAGACCGGTTCAAACGTACAGAAAAGTGGAAAGAATTGTGCTCGATGAGCACACCCCGCTTTTAAATTCCACAAGTGACATTTTACTCTATTTGCCTTAATGCACGTCCGTCCATCCGTCCATCCCTCCGTCCGTCTGTCCGTCCCCACGCCCATCTTACTTTTTGGATACATTTCCAAATAAGTTTCTTTTATGTTTATTTATTTTTGAGAGAGAGAGAGAGAGAGAGAGAGAGAGAGACAGAGCACAAGCGGGGGAGGGGCAGAGAGAGAGGGAGACACAGAATCCGAAGCAGGTTCCAGGCTCTGAGCTGTCAGCCCCAGAGCCCGACGCGGGGCTCAAACCCACGAACCTTAAGATCGTGACCTGAGCTGAAACCGAGAGTCAGCTGCTTAACCGACTGAGCCACCCAGGTGCCCCTTGAGCAACGTTTTTTTTTTTTTTTTTTTTTTTTTTTTTTTTTTAGTGTTTATTTTTGAGAGACAGAGACAGAGCACAAGCAGGGGAAGGGCAGAGAGAGGGAGACACAGACTCCGAAGCGGGCTCCAGGCTCTGAGCCGTCAGCACAGAGCCCGACGCGGGGCTCGAACCCACGAACCGTGAGATCAGGACCTGAGCCCAAGTCGGACGCTTAACCCACTGAGCCCCCCGGGCGCGCCATAATTTCCAAATAAGTTTTAGGCATCACGACCCTTCACTTCTAAACACTTCAGCACGTACGCAAATTAATCTGAACGCAGTATTTGTTTATTCTCCTCTGAGGTAAAATGTACATACGCTGAAATGTGTGTACAGGAAGTACACCATTGAATTAATTTTGAGAAATGGACACACCTGTGCGAGGCCGACTCTCAGCACAACGAGACACATCCACCCCAGAAAGCAGGAAGCTCACCCCCCCGCCCCAAGCCCCTTCTCAGTTGGGTTCCGCTGTTACCAATAATCTATCGTGTGTTGCTAAATTTAACAGTGCCTGCTTCGTCCTGCCCCGGCCCTCGGGTCCTTCCCCTTGCGGATGGCGCTGGGGCACTGAGGTGGCCTGGGGTGGGGGAAGGCAGTGATGCTCTTTGCTGAACGAGCACCACCCGTCAGGTGGTGAGCACGTTTCTTCTTTAAGTCTTTTTTAAGAAAATATTTATCGTCACCTTAGCCAATGTATGGCGTGTGCCGTGTGCTCTTGGCTTCGGGACTGGGTTCCCGTGACTCATCGCTTACACACGACCCCCAGTGCTCATCCCAACAGGTGCCCTCCTCGGTGCCCATCACCCGTTTCCCCCTACCCCCCCACCGACCCCCAGTTTGTTCTCTGTATTCAAGAGTCTCTTATGGTTTGCCTCCCTCCCTGTTCGAAACTATTTTTTCCCCTTCCCTCCCCCCATGAAATGAAAACCCTTTCACTAAGGGGAAGCCTGTAGCTCAGAAGGGGAGTGGCTTACCCAAGTCGCACAGCCGGTTAGCATCAGCCCAGCCTGGTAAGAACCAGCCCCGGACTCCTGGGCCAGTGCTCGTTCAGTGCCCACTCCGGCCTCCCGAGCCTGGAGCGTGCACGCGCGTAGCTGGGGTGCATCTGGTTCCGTTCTTCTGTCTCTGTCCGAGTTCTATCTGAGCGTATGCGTCTGCCCACAAAGACCCCTGTCTCCCTCTCTCCTCCCTGCCCTTTTCTTCCTCTGTCTCTCCCTCTCCTCCCCCTTTCTTCTCACAGCTGTTGGGCAGTTGCTTGGGGGACTGTAAGGGCTACAGAGAGGCGTAAGACTCAGTCCACAGCACGGAGAAGCTCACGCTTACTGGATGGGACGTGCAGGAGTGAGTCGGCGTGGAGTGCTTTGGGAGAACAGGAGGACGGCTCCCGTTCCGGTGAGCTGGGAGGGGTGTCCGGGAGGGCTTCCTGGAGGAGGTGACTCTGAGCCAAAGCTTGAGAACCCTACAAGAGCTGGCCAGGAGGCCGGCGCCTGCGAGTTGGAAGGGGCAGTGCGTGCGTGCGCGGAGGTGCGGAGGTGGGAGAAAGCAGCGGCATCTGGAGGAACATCAGGCACGGGGGAGAGAGCCAGTGACCTTGGGCAGGGATTTGAAATTTTTGCGTATTGAGTCAGTCGTGTCATGATCATAACAAATTAAGAGAAGAAAGTGGGGATTTCTTCATCTTCACAGACGTTGCTTTCTGGTGCCAGGCAGGACGGGGCGCTCGTCAGATAGCTGTGCGGGCAGAAAGAGGAAAGCGGGGAGCAGCCCCCTCGCTCCACCGGGGGAGGGGACAGGCATCCCGCCTGGGGGACCTCTGGCATCCTGTCAGAGAGGGACAAGACAGGGACTCAGCTGCTCCCACACCCTTGTGAGAGGCGACACCCCGAAGCGAACACAGAACACGCTGGTCCTGCCCAAGCCCTGCTGAGTGGACACGGTTGACCCCGGGGGCCCCGTGTGTCCTTCATTAATACCTGGCCTTCCTTTGCGGCCAGGTGGAGAGGAGGCATGCGGTGCCAACAGTCCTAATCTGGGCCTTGGAAGCGCAGCTCAGCTCGCCAGCCTGACTACTCCCTCCCGCTCTGGCGTTAACCCTTTCTAAGCCCGTCCCGTCCCGACCCGGGCTGACCCGTGGGGCAGGCATTTCCAGGTCGCTCAGCGGCCTTCCTCGGACACGCGCGGCCTGGACTTCGTTGTCAGATACCCTCGGGTTCAGATCCTGGCTCTGAGCCTTGGGAAAGTGGTTTCACCACCGCGCGTCCTCACTGTCCCTGCCCCGGGCAGGAAAACAGGGGCAACCAGCGGCCCCCGCCCTCCGGGCCGACCGCGGAGCCGGATTCCGTGCTGACAGCGCCTGGCACGGCGTGTGCGCGCAGCGAGGGTGCCGCGCACAGGGTCTCGTCGTGCTGGTCAAGGCCGCGTCTCCGAGCGCTCTTTTCTCACGAGCTGTGGCCGTGGCTGGAAGCACGTGCCTCCGCGGGTCCAACCCAAAGGGTTATCAGAGCTCCGGGAAATGAACTCTCTTCCCTTGGAGGGCCCCACGGGGTCCCGGTCCGTGCCCTTCAAGGAGCTGGGACCGAGAGTGTCACTAGGTTTCTGAAGTTCCCTTTAAATCTGTACCTAATCAGATTCATCTGATTAAGAAAACGTCTGTGCGAGCTCTGTGTAGGCTCTAAAGCGCAAACAAACGTGGGAGCTCATTACACGGCATTAGTCACTTATTTATTCGTTCGGTTGTGGGTTGATTCATTTGGTAAATGTTTATTGAGACCTTCTGGGCCAGGCATGTCCCAGAGCCGGAGACCCTGCTGTGAACAAGAGTGACGATTTCTGTTCGGGGCGCTTATGCTCTGGAGGGGACACGCTCTGTGCAGTTTTTCTGTTAACTTGAAGCTGCCTTAGGGGCGCCTGGGTGGCTCGGTCGGTTGAGCGTCCGACTTGGGCTCAGGTCATGATCTCTTTGCTCAGAACTTTGTAAGAACTGGCACATCTCCGGCAGCACAGTCGGAGGGGTCCGAGGGCCAAAGCCATCCCTCTGCCGAGTGGGCCAGTCCCCAGGGAGGGGACGCCTCACCCCTCCGGGACCATGTGCCTGGCCAGGGGCAGGAAGTCTGCTTCAGGGCCCACGGTCTCCGCTCCTGGACCCTGGGGTTGAGTTTTGGGGTGTGCAAATAACTACCAAAACGTGGAGGCTGGGAGGGAGAGGTCCCACCCGGGAAGTCAAGAGGACCGCTCGTGTGGGGCCTGGGGATCCCCCGTCGGTCCTCAGGTAGCGACCCCAAGCAGGAAGCAGTTCCTAACTGAGAAGCCCCAAGGCTGGCGACGTGGGTCTGGGGGTTTTCGACACATGGGTGGCCGGCACGCTGGGGGGACTGGCCCTGATCACACAGCGTGTCCGCGGTGCGCGGAGCGAAGGTACTTCCTGGGGGGCTGGGCGGGTAACAGGAATTCCGGGGCTCGCCGGGGTCTACCAGCTGTCTGCAGGTGCCGGCCGGTCTTTCCGTAGCTGGAAACGGGGACGGGTGCGCGTGTGCGCGCAAAAGCGTGTACGCGTGTCAGCGTGTGCGTGTGCAGGTGTCCGGGGGCGATCCCACGGAGGTGAACTTTGGGTCTGGTGCTCAGGGGAGACTGAAACGCACATGACTGATGGGAGGCGCACGCGCGGGGTGTCTTAAGGGGGGCTTCCTCTCCCGTCGCCCCACGGCTCAGGGACTCTGCGCCCTGAGCCCTCAGTCCCGTGGGGCAGATGAGCGAACGAAAGCTGAGCCGCGACCAAGATCCCGTCGTGAGGCCTCGGGGTCTCCCCGGCCTGTTCCGCCCTCCCTTCCCACGGGCGCGCGGGGAGCCGGCCCACGGGGTGTCAGGCCACGGAGGGAAGCCCGTCCTTTGCCTGGAGGGGGTCCTGGGGGGCACAGGCGCCGTGCGGTTTCCACCTTGAGGTGCAAAGCACCCTGGGGCAGTAAGGGTCTGGGCGCGATGTCCCCTACACTTCGGAACCAATTCGCTTTCTGATAGTCAAGGAAGGCGGGCCATCTGATAGGAGGGGAAGGCAGGGGCTGCATTCAGGCCTGGCGTAGGCAGAAAGCTGTGGGGTCTGCGAAGGGTGAAGCGACCTCCAGAGGCCGGGGGGACTCCGTCGGTCCCAGCCTTGCTGCCGGATTGAGACAGTCCCAGAATACGGACCCTGGAGGCTGGACCCGAGCCCTGGCTGCGCTGTCCCCCCTCCCACCCACCCCCAAGGAAAGGGGAGAGTCTGTGCCTGCTGACCGAGGCCTACATTTTCTGCTCTTGAGAATTTCCTCCGCGGCCCTCCAGACTCAGCCCTGCGACGCGGGACTGTCCCCCACACCCGCTGACAAAGACAGCTTTGTCTCCAGTGCGTCTCCTTGTGACCGTGGGCCTGGCTGCCGGGCAGTGGCTGGACTTCTGCAGCCCCACACGGAATTGCAGGGGCCTCCTACGGGCGCCCACAGCCTCGTTAGAGCCCCTAGGAAGCCCTGAAGGGCTTGTTGATGGGCGCTTGGAGCGCATTCCATTTTTCAGAAGACAGGGCTCCACAGAAGCCCCAGCCCGGCACATGCCAAGCGTTCACGAGGCTGCGCTTAGGGGACACGTGTGGGAAGCTCTTCAGGGGGAAGATGGGCTGAATGCCACCCTTAGATTAAGCTCTCCAAGGGGACATGTGGGGGGGGGGAAGCACGCCGGTCACAAGGCAATCATCCCGACGGGGGAAACAGAGGCGCCTTGTCCCTGTTTGCTGGGGCCCTTGACGCGCTCCTATAAGTCATGTCCTTGGCTCTCCAACTCGAACCACCTGGAGGGCTTGCCGAAACAGAGGGCCAGGCCCCGCCTGCCCAGGTCCTGAGTCAGGAGCCTCAGAAACTGCATTTCTACGGGCGCCTGGGCGGCTCAGTCGGTTAAATGTCTGATTTCGGCGCAGGTCGTGATCTCCTGCTTCACGGGTTCGAGCCCCGTGTCGGGCTCTGTGCTGACGGCTCGGAGCCTGGAACCCGCTTCGGATTCTGTGTCTCCCTTTCTCTCTCTGCCCCTACCCCACTCACGTTCTGTCTGTCTGTCCGTCTCTCTCTCTCAAAGGTAAATAAACAGTTAAAAGAAAGGAAACGTGCATTTCTAGCAGATGGTGCTAACACCATTGGCTTGGGGGCCAGGCTCTGAGAACCGCTGGGCTGCCTCAGCTCCTGAGAGCCAGTTTTTACTCTAGGGACAGAGAGGCAGTGTGGTGCCGTAGAAAGAGCGTGGGCTTTGGTGCTGGGCGGATCGGGACTAGACTCCAGGCTGGGTGACCGCAGGGAAGTTGCCGGACTCTGGCGAGCCAGGGATGGGCTGTGACCCAAGGTCACCAGGTCTGCGCATAGCAGGTGCTCAACGAATTTTTGTGCAGTGGTTTTTAAGACGGGTATGATAACATTGGCTGGACTGGTGGCAGGTCGCGGGAGCCGACGTTTGCGTAAGGCTAGCGGCGTGTCAGGCCCGAGGAGGCCTGCTGGGGATCGGGGGTTCTGGGCGGGGCCGCCCCCTCCCGGTGTTCCCCGCAGCCCAGCAGATGGTGGCCTTTGTTCCGGGGCTCAGCTTCCCAGCGCTGGCAGCCTCCCTTTCGGACCAAGGCTTTTCACGGGGAGAAATCAGATGGCTCAGGTCGGGAGTCTCTAAGCAAACCCGCGCCAGGCTGGACGCGTTCGCCCTGAGTCACCTGTCCAGAGCAGGTGGCGAGGGCAGCGTCTGACTCAGAGCATCCCAGCCGGCGGCGGGGCCTGGGATGGGACCCGCAGAGCGGCCTCTGGGTGAGGACGGAAGTCTATTTCCCATCCTCCGCCGGCTCTGACCCAGGCTGGGGCCCCAGGCTGTCCCGGGGAAATGGTGCCTTCACCTCTGCCGGGGAGCCGGAGAGAGAACTGAGGGAGGTGGTTGCCCTGGGCACCGCGTGCAGGGAGGTAGGTGGGCCCAGGTGAGTGACGGTCCCTCCGCCGGCCGCTCTGACCGGGAGGCCGGCCCCTCTGACGGGCGTGGGGGAGGCTCTTGGTTGCTGGAACTTGACGTCATCTTTGGAAGCTGTGCTGGGGTGGAGGCAGGAACAGAAGCCAGAAGCATCTTAGGGTGGGAGTCGTGAGCCACCACGGGGCGCAGTGAGTGAGGAGGAAGCCGCGTCGGAGCTTGTGGGGAGGGGACGGGCCGGTGACCTCCTGCGCCTGCTGTGCTTGCCCCGCGTCCCTGGGGCTTCTGGTTCTGGGACATCCGACCGGCGGCCGAGACCCCACCCTCGGTGCGGGACACGGGGACACCAGGGGAGGCCTCCCGGCTGCCGGCCAGCTTCCTCCTCCCCAGATGCATGGGAGCCGACGGGTGTCTCTGACCTTGACCGGGGTGGGGAGGGCAGCGTCTCTGCGTGTCAGCCACGCCCGTGTCGTGGGCGGGCTCCCACCACTAATTCCCCACCTTGCTTGGGTCCCAGGGTGGGCGACCCTTCGGCTGAGGAACGTGCTTGTCTCTGCCGGAGAGTGCGGTCCCCGCAGATGCCCTGGCGCTCTGTGGACACAGGGAGGCGTCCCCCCTCCTTCTCGTTCCCGGCGGAGCCCCTCAAAGGCGGCACCTTTGTCCCTGGAGCCCAGCTCCGGGCCAGCCCGGGGAGCCGCTGTCCGTGGGCTCCTGCCCTTCCTCTTGGCGCCCGGGAAGGAGAGGAGAGGTCCACTCTTCTCCTCCGTTCGCCCTCTCGTCCTGCTTGTCCTGTGGTTAGGTGGCCGTCAGCATTTACGACTGCCGTGGAGGGCCCCTCCTACCCTCCGCACCTGACAAGGACAGGAGCTGGGGGTGGGGTGGGGGAGCAGGTGCCCCCTGCTGTCTGTTGGCTTATTCAGCCCCAGGGGTGCTCATCGGTGATACTCCGTCTGCCGGGCGCTTCCTGCCCCAGGTGCCGCCTTAAAGCCTTTGCGCGTGGCATCTTGTATGAGCCTCTTGGCAACCCCCTCCCCCCCCTTCGGTCGTGTGTCCCCAGAACAGAGAGGTGAGGCCACTTGCCCAGGATCTCCCGTCTAGAAAGGGGGCACTCCGGGTCCTCACCCCAGCCCGACTCCCACATCTACACCCGTCATTGCTACACGGCTCGGCAAATGTCTGCATTTCCTAATCGCCAAGATTTATCTTTCCTGGGTAGAAGGTTGGGTTATAATTGCCGAGAGCAGGTGTTTGCTGGCTCTTTCCCTGCATGGGAACCTTTCCGGAATTGAAATCTTTCCTGAGAACTCATTATAAACCGTCAAAAGCCGAACTGCTCAGGCGGGGGGCGGGGGGCGGGGGGCAGGGGTGTGGGACCCGTCCTTTGCCAGCCTCCCCCATCCCTTTCTGGGGGGCCAGCAGTGGCCCCAGCGTTTGGGGGTGAGGCGGGGAGGGTGCGCTCGGAAAGGGAATCCACTCACCAGCCAGATGGGGTCCTGGCTCCCAACTGACGCTTCAGTTTCATCAGCCCGAATTGGCGATTCGGTCCCTTTGCTCCCAGCTCACATCCCCGGGCTCCAGGGCCACCAAGAGATCTGCTCTGATGGGAGGACAGGAGGGTCTTTTAAATCTTTCTGCCTCTGTACATGCTGTTCTCTGGACGTGAAGTGCTTTCTCTGGAACCTCCTGCCTTCCTTTCTCCGGGTGGGAAACCCTCATCTGGCTTTCCAGCCTCAGCTCACGGGCTGATTCCTCGGTGAGGCCATTTATCAAGTCACTTCAGACTGTGGCCCTTGATTCAAACCCGTATGATTGAACTCCCCACGCTGGGAATATTCTCCGTTCACACGTCCGTCTTCTCCAACGGGCCGTAAAAGATCGTGTCTTCCCCCTCGACACCCATCAGTGCCTGGCACACGGTGAATCTCCGGGAACGACCTGTGGCCCAAATAAGTGAATACCAGCATCACCGCAGCCTTAACTGTAACCAACGGTAGCTGGCATTGGCACTGTCCCCGTGGGCCGGTGACAGATTTTCACACGGAAGACGTTTTTTTTTTTTGGATCCCGAGACCCAGATCGGTGCGGAGAGGACCACGCTCGCGTACACGGGCACAGAAATATCCAGCGAGGGTACGATGGTTCTGAGAGCTTCGAGTGTGGTCAAGAAGGCAGCCAGCAGTAGGGATTTAGTTCAAGGTCTTCTCTCGGCTTCCGGCTGGAAGAAGGACAACTGAACATCGGTCCCGTACGCTAGGCAAGGTTGCCCACGTGTGGTGGCAACGCTGAGGGTCCCTGCAGCCAAGACTGCAGAGCAGAGAAGGGGCCCAGCAGGACTCGTGGGCTGCCGGGAGCCGCTCTGCTGGCCACCCGTGGAGATGCTGGAGGACAGGGTGCACACGGGTGTGGAGCTCGGGGCTGACGGCGCCCCAGGGGCTGGGCCCACCCCGGGCGGGGATCTGCGCAGGAGCTGTCCTCGCTGCGGGGGGACAGCCGGCGCCGGGGCGCGCTCCCCGTGGCCCACCGCAGCAGGCGAGGCGAGGCTAGAGCAAACACGGGCCCCTTCCTCTTTCTTCCACGTGGAAGACACAGGGGATTTGAGGGTCCGTCCCAGCTCCTGAATCGGAGTAAGGACAAGCAGGTGTGGTGAAATGGGAGCCTCAGGGGCCCAGAAGAACGGAACTAAGCGAGAAATCAAAGCTAGCACCCCCCGTAGTTAGCGGCTGTGGGAAATCCGGGAACACTTCAGACGCCCAATCGTCTTCCGTGTTATCTGTGTTCGTGCTTTATCGCACCGCAGTAAGGGTGGTGTTTCACGAAACTCTTGCCTTAGATACATGTATTTATGTACATAATATATTTACGTTTATCAACATTTGCATACAGACACATCTTACGTGTGTTTACGTGGTACGTACCATGGGGTAAAATGTAAACTCTTACGGTGAGAGAAGATTTACAGAGTTTCGAGAAACAGTGGGTGGGATTTGGAAGGGAGATGCTTAGGGAGCGCGTCCTAAGCCGCAAATATTCCCGATGTTGCCTTCCAACCCGGTGGCCTTGTCCCCCTCGCCCGAGGCGGGGACCCCGGACTGAGTCGGCTACGGGTTCACGTCTTTCTGTTCTTGCCTTTTCTTAAATGGCTCAGGAGATCTGGAGCATCAGGGAGGCTGGGGGGGGGGTGGGGAGGCCCCCGGCCCCCGCGCCTTCGCTCGCTCTCTGGGTGCGCGCGGTAGCCAGTTCCAGCCCCGGGAGCAGGAGGCCCCCCTCCCCAGGCGCGTCCCGGGCTGCGCGCTTTGCACCCCCTGTGCAAAGAGGAAACGCAGATACTACGACTGTGTGTGCCCGTGTGTGTGTGCGTGTGTGCGCCCGCTCACGTGTGCGTTGAGAGAAAGAGAAATAATCCTGAGAGGATATATAATCTCTTACCGAAATGCAAACCAAAACCAGTCACCTTACACACACACGTGTGCGCACACACACACACACACACACTGGCAGCTGTCGGACCACAGAGTCTGGAAAGTTCTTGCAGGCAAAGACTCCGTGACGACGTAGAGCTGTGGGCGGTTTTGCATCTCTCTGCGTCTCCTGCCTGGAGATGGCCGATGTCAATCTCACGCCGTTGCAGTCGGTTGCCCAGGAAGGGGCCTCGGCTGTTCACTCGCGGGCGTGTTTTGAGCATCTTTCTTGATTCAGGTCTTCTGCCAAGTAGCTCGGACTCTGGGTTTGTTCACTTAAAATGTTTGCGTCGTTCCTGTCTTTTATCTTTCTCCCTCCTTAGATCGAAACGAAGTAAGGTGCACCCATTTATTACTGATTTATCGTATTGCCGCTTTGCATTTTAGTTTTTTACAAAATGGGCTTTTGATAAAAATGTTCTGGTCAGTCAAATGCACGGTGACCGGTTTTCCCCCATCCCCCAGCCTGTTCTTCAGAGACCATCCTGATGACAGTTTGGTGAGGACTCTGAATTTTTCTATTTCCGAACACACGCACACACACACACACACACACATGCTGTGTAGCACAGAAAGATCTACCTCATTCTTCTCCACACCTGCAGAGTACCCCGTGCCTCTTCACACTCACCCACAATAGAACACAAATACGCACGGACAACCCACCAGAATTGTGCCAGGCCTGGGGTTGCTAAGTGTTTCCCATTAGAGGTTGTCCAGGAGAAGTTACTGCACAGAGTCTATGAGGCTCTATGTGGATACATACATCTCTGAAGTTCCAAAGAGAGACTGCGGATTCTTTGGAAATGTGCGCACCACGTTGAAAACACTGAGTCACATCACACGTGGGCTCACAAAATAAACCTCAGTAAATTCCAACGAATAAAAAATGTCCGGGACGCATCCTGTGGCCACGATGCAATTAAACTGGAATTTTCTAATCAAAAAATTATAAGAGAAACAAGGCTAAATCTTGGGAATTCGACCATAAGAAATTAACAATGACCACAGCGACCTTCAGAAGAAACTGGAAATCACACCTGCAATTATAGACCATTTAAAAAAATAACAATTAGAGCGCCATATTTCAAAATTCGTGGGGTTGTGGCCCCAGAGGTATTCAGAGGAGAATTTCTAGCTGTAAATAATAATGATGATGATGCCACTAGCGGCAATGACAAATAGTCAATAAATTGTATTAAGGGATTTACATCCAGTGGGATTTACATCCAATATTTTATTATTTTATTTACTTTATTTTATTTTATTATTTTGTTTAATTTAATTTATTTTATTTTATTTTATTTATTTTATTCCATTTAATTTATTTTATTTTGTTTTATTTCTTTTATTTTATTTATTTTTTATTTTATTTTATTTATTTTTTATTTTATTATTTTGTTTTATTTATTTGATTTGATTGATTTGATTTATTTGATTTGATTTATTTGATTTGATTTCTTTGATTTGATTTCTTTGATTTTATTTTATTATTTTGTTTTATTTATTTTATTTATTTTATTTTATTTTATTATTTTGTTTTATGTATTTTATTTTATTATTTTGTTTTATTTATTTTATTCCATTTTATTTATTTTATTTTATTTATTTTATTTTGTTTTATTTATTTCCTTTTACTTATTTTATTTTATATTATTTTATTTATTTTATTTTTACATGCGAGATCTTGCCAGTTATGAGATAAATATGTAAGATTCATCACTTACATATAAGTAACCATTTTACAAATGGTTCCGTTCAAAAAAAGAAACAAAAGGGCTGGGGAACAAACGTAATCAGAGACATTTAGAACCTATATAAAGAAGAATGTAAAATTTGTTTGAAGGTTCGAAAAGAAAATCTGAGCAAATATTAAAAAAAAAAGACAAACTAATTAAGAACGGTTCTTGGTCCTCCCTAAATTTGTCTGTAAATCCAAGGCAATCTTCATAAAAACTTCAAGCAGACATTTTAGAACCTGAGGGAATCATTGTGAGGTTCCCCAGAACTACTTGTTGACAAAAATCAGCCATAAATTTCAATTTTGTTCCTCCAAATAGGAACCTTTATTTTTCTGGTTTTAAGTCTGATACATGATGGCTGTAAAAGGAAATAGGCCCTAGGAAATTAGTTAAATACAAAGGAAAGGCTGTCTGTATATCCCATCCCCCAGCACTTTATGCACCTTCCAAAACAAAAAAGTTATTAACAGTTCAGTGTTCACTAATCCAAGTCTATTTCTGTAAATAAACCTAGTCTCGAGGACTATTTTACGGTGTTTCTTTACATCGGAACATATGGCGGACCTCTTTCCACGTCCACATATGGAGATTTGTCGTAGCCGTCTTACTGGGTGGGAATGTTCTGGAAAGTGTCTAACATGGTCTCTCACTCATGGACTTTTAGGTTGTTTCCACTGTTTTACTTTTTTTGAGTGATTTGGGTTTGTTTTTTTTTTTTTTTGTCCATACTCTATGTCAGGCATTAAGCTAGGTAGTACCTCTTGGAGGTATTTTCTTTGGGGCTCTGGGCGGTTAGCATGGTCGTCTCTGCTCCTCGGGCCGTCGGCTAAGCTGCAAAGACATTGAACACCGGGCTTGAGGCTGCACAGGTAAGCGGCACACTGGGTGTGCAAACTAAGGTGGCCTGCGGGTCCCAGCCCTCAGCTGGTACATTTGTGCTCCTGCCTGTGCCTCTGGCCAATGACAAACACCATCGTGTGTGGCTTTGTGCCGCTGGCTACCCGCTTCAGGTGCAACAGCATTTCCTGGGTGTGTCCCTGTTTGAAGCCCTGTTCCAGGCACCTGGATTTAGTGGGGAGTAGACCTTAGCCAATCCCATCCAAAGAGTGACTGGTGGATGTGCCTTTCTTGAATGTATCTAGATCCTTCTTGAGATTAATTATATCTTCAGCCTTTACCACGTTACAGGGAATACACACTCAGAGGGAAAGTCCTGTCTTGCTTTGTCCTTTGTCTTAGAGGCCTGGGTCTTGGGGAGGGCATCCTGATGACCCCACTTGTGCCCACACATGGATGAATAAGACGGCCTTCCAGGCTGCTGGAAGGTGAAGGGCTTCTCTTGGGTCTTACACATGTTCTAGGCTCTTCCAGCAAAGCAGGTTCCGGAATATCTGTGTGGGGGTGGGGGGAGAACCTGCTGTGAGCTCCATGTCACTATGATGTTAGTCAGCTACATGGGGTCCTTCATTCTGTGGTCCTAGGTGGGATGTTTTCCCTGGTATTAGTCAAGTTTCTCCAGAGCAACAGAACCAATGGCTGGGTGGGTGGATGGATGGATGGATGGATGAATGGATAGATAATGGAAGGATCGATGGAAGGAAAGATGGATGGATGGGTAGATGGATGGATGGATGCATGGATAGGTGGATGGATGGATGGACAGACAGAGGGATGGATGGACAGATGGATGGATGGATGGATGGATGGATGGATGAATGGATAGATGATGGAAGGATAGATGGAAGGAATGATGGATGGATGGATGGATGGATGGATGGATAGGTGGATAGATGGATGCATGGGTAGGTGGATGGATGGATGAACAGATGGATGGATGGACGGATGGATGGATGCATGGATAGATGATGGAAAGATGGATGGAAGGAAGGATGGATGGATGCATACATGCATGGATAGGTGGATGGATGGATGCATGGATAGGTGGATGGATGGACGGACAGACGGATGGATGGATGGACAGATAGACGGATGGACAGATGGATGAATGGATAGGTAAAGGGATGGATGGATGGATGGATGGTTGGATGGATGGTTGGATGGATAGATGGATGGATGGATGGATGGATGGATGATGGAAGGATAGATGGAAGGAATGATGGATGGATGGATGGATGGATGGATAGGTGGATAGATGGATGCATGGATAGGTGGATGGATGGATGAACAAATGGATGGATAGATGGATGGATGGATGGACAGATGATGGAAGGATGGATGGATGAATGGATAGATGATGGAAGGATGGATGGAAGGAAGGATGGATGGATGGATGCATGCATGGATAGGTGGATGGATGGATGCATGGATAAGTGGATGGATGGATGCATGGATAGGTGGATGGATGGACAGACAGACGGACGGATGGATGGATGGATAGATGGATGGACAGATGGATAGATGGATAGGTAAAGGGATGGATGGATGGAAGGAAGGAAGGATGGATGGATGGATGGATAGATGGATGGACAGATGGATAGATGGATAGGTAAAGGGAAGGATGGATGGAAGGAAGGAAGGATGGATATATGGATGGATGGATGGATGGATGGATGGATGGATGGAAGGATGGATGGAAGGATGGATGGATGGATGGATGGATGGATGGATGGAAGGATGGATGGAAGGATGGATGGATGGATGGATGGATGGACGGCTGGAAGGATGGATGGATGGATGGATGGATGGTTGAATGGATGGATGGATGGATGGGTGGAGAGACAGATAGATAGATAGATAGATAGATAGATAGTTGATACAGAGAGAAGATGAGAAAGACAGATAGATTAAGAAAGAGATGTATTCTGAGGGGTTGGCCCACATGATTATGGAGACTGAGAAGTCCCACGATCTGCCACCCACAAGCTGGAGGCCCAGGAGAGCCGGGGGTGTAGTCCAGTCCAAGCCCACAGCCCCTGAGAACCGGGCAGCCAGTGGTGTAAGCCCTGGTCTGAGTCCAAAGGCTCAAGAACCAGAAGTATGGACGTCCCATGTCCGAGGAGAAGAGGGACGTCCGAGGTCCTGTAGAGCAACATTGCCTTCCTCTGCCTTTTGTTCCCTTCAGGCCCCTGAGGAACTGGATGACGCCCACCTGTTTTACTCTCTCTGATTCAAATGCTCATCTCTTCCGGAAACACCCTCACAGACACACCCACAAATAATGTTTTACCAGCTGCATGGGCGTCCCTTACCCCACTTGGGCTGACACATAAAGTTCACCAGCATACATTTGGCCTTGGACTGGCGTAGGGAAGCTTCGTTGGAAGGGACCTTCGAGATGCTCACCTACCCCTCCTTCATTCACCGAACGTGCCGATGCCTCCACCCGGCCAAGCCCCAGCAGAGCTCCGGGGGGCATGGTATTAGGGAGCCATCCCCTCCAGCAGATGACAGTGGCGGGGGGTGAACGAGCACAGGTGTAGAACCTGCTCACTGCCCCCGGCTGGGAAACGGGCCCAGAGGTGCCTTGCCGTCCCGTGCCCTCCCCGCGCCCCCCACACCCACAACGGGTCCCAGCCACAGGCCGGAAAGAGAAGGACCATAAATGTCTCCTCCCTGCCCCCCCCCCCATCTTATCTCTGAGTCATTCTTCAATTCAAGACAGAAAATACCCCCCGGGCCAGAGTGACCACACTTGAAAAATTGCCTTTGATAGAAGACACTGTCGGGGAATTCAGAAATTCGAAACACATTTAGTCAACTAGTTCCCCTTTCTCCATATGGTGATTTACCCTCACAAAGTCCTCCAGTGAATTCAGTGTATTTTATCCAGATGGAGACACTGTGGCCTTTCGTCCAGTAAGTTAGCTGTGCCCAGCGTAGTGACAGACGCGTCATGATTTTCAACAAGTGTTTGCTGAATGGAACAAACGGGAAGGAAGGAAGGGAGGGAGGGAGGGAGGGAGGGAAGGAAGGAGGGCTGACCCTGTTCCCCAGCACCGTCTAGAAGTTTTTCAAACTCCTTTAAAGGAGGAACTAGCCATTTCTTTGCACATTGGCTCTAACCTTTTGGCTTTGCTCGTCTCAAAAAACACATTTTTTTAATGTTTATTTCTGAGAGAGAGAGAGAGAGAGAGAGAGAGAGAGACATAGAATCTGAAGCAGGATCCAGGCTCCAAGCTGTCAGCACAGAGCCCGATGTGGGGCTCTGACTCACAGACCGTGAGACCGTGACCTGAGCCGAAGTTGGACGCTCGACAGACTGAGCCACCCAGGCGCCCCTGGCTTTGCACTTTCTATAGGGATGATGGTGCAGCCGCAGTTGGCCGAAGGGCCGCTGAGAACGTGATGCTGTGTCAGTCCTTACCCTGCCTGGGGGCACCCTGCCTTGGTGGGGGGGGTTCTGTGGAAGATGTAAGGGAGGAGCGAGTGCCATCACGGTTGAGAGGGAAAGGCCTTCAGGGAGCGGGAGAGCCCTTTCCTGGGGCAAACCAGATCCTCTGGGTTCTTCTGCCGGAAGTGAAAGCAGCTGGTCCCATTAGCATAGCCATGCTGGAAACCTCTGCGCTTCCCCAGGAAGCCTCTGGAAGAGACTCCTAACGTCGTCTTACGGAGGACTCACTAGGGGCAGAGAAAACCCCACAAGAGCCCGGCAAGTGCTCCCGGAGCCTGGGGCCAAATCAGAGAGGGCACGTCCGTCCATCCTGGAAGAACTCTGGACGGGCTGCTTGCACCGGGGAAGGCACGGGCTTGTCCCCGAGCTCTGCCGACATTTGGTCCCATTGGGAGCAGTAGCTGGTCCCCGTGTCCTGAGCACAGTTACCGAGGCTAAGAGGAACCATGTGACCACAGCACTGTGTTTCCAATTATTCTCTCTCCCTTCTTTCTCCCTCGGTCCCTCGCTGCCAGGCCTAGGGGGAAGGCAGTCTCCCACAGAAGTCCAATTCTGGCCGCTTCACTACAACCCTTTGCAGTGATTCCCTCCCTGTTTTACATTTTCCATAAAAACAAAGCTCGTTTTGAAAACCGTCTGTGCTCCGGACCAAAGGGCTCCCCCCGCTTGCCCCCAGCACATCGCCAGCCTCCCACCCCATGGCCACGGCCACCTCACACGAGAGCGAAGGCTGCAGAGGGTCACGGTTCTCTCTGGAAAAGTTTATTTTTAAAAACTGACGGTACTCATGTGTCACTCCTGCAAATGGTCCGCCGGGACCAGCACAGATTCCACCGAGGAGTCTGAGCCGTCTGCTCCCCTAAATCCCACAGGCAGCCAGCTTTTCCACCCGGTGAGTGAGACACACAGCCTTTCACCTGGTCCCGAAGTCCCTAGATGTCTGTGTCCGGGAAAGTGCACAGCGGGTGAGCTTATGGTGGCTTGGGGGAGAATGTGGACGGGAAGAGAATTGGGTTTGCAACCTAAGAATCCATGAGGGTGGTGACAAAGCTCGGTGGGAAAAAAACGCACAGGCTTTTATGCCAGAGCCCGGCACCGGAGGGGAGAGTTTCGGTTTGACTGTGGATGACTGGCTCCTCTCCTAGGCTTGGGGTGGGATAAAAGACGTTTGGAGAAGCCTCTTGGTCCCTGGATGTCACTGCTTTCCTTTTAGTCTCAGAGAGAAGAACAACCATTCCAGGAGGAGTTTTTTCTATTAGGCAAAAAGAGAAGTCTGTTAGTTTGTGTAAGTAATTAGATAGGATGGCATCAGGCATGGCTGGATCCAGGTGCTCATAGTATATCATTTGAATTCTTCCCTCTTGCTCACTCTTGCTCTTTCTCTCTGTCCTCCTTCCTTCCTCTCTTCTTGTCCCCCAACCTCTGTGAGTTCTGGACTTTCTGTGTTGGCTCAACTCTCGGCAGCTCTACTCACGCAGTGGCCCTCAGTAACTCCGTGTTTATACCCTCCCTGTTTAGTACCAGTGCAAGTCCAGAAGGCTCTTTAACACAAAGCTTTGATTATCCTTCGGCCTTTCAAACGCCTGATGGACCAGGGCTGCCTATGAGAAACACACACACACACACACACACACACACACACACACACACAACCTCCTCCTCCATGAGGCCCAGGTGGATTGTGGGGGGTCCTAATAAAGTCAAACAAAATGCAAAGGAGTTTGGTCATATAAATACTTACCGCAAGGTTTGCATTGCGAGTTGCTAGTTCTGGGAAGTCGCACTGACAGAATGGAAGGAGTTCCTGTTTCCCGGGGACGGTGGCCGGAAGGAGAGCATCTTCCACTGGGACTCGAAAGGTGCCGTCTGGAAGTAAAGAGAAGGGGGGAAAAACCCCACTAAACAGCTTGAATTCTATGCATCCTTCAGCCAACAGATCTGAGCGTTGAACTTCTGGTCCCAGTAATTCCCTCGCGAAACGAAGCAGGTTCCAGGCCAGCAGACGGTGCCCCCTGGACCCGGGTTCGTGACTTTGGGCCACATCGGTTGCAGAACTGATACAGCGAGAGTTCCCGCGGTTTCAGGGGAAGGAAGCAGACTGTGGGCTGGGGGCTCGCAGGGAGGTGGAGACCCGGCACGGAGGAGACATCGGGTGACCTGCCCGTGACAGTCCCACTGCCTGGTTTCGGTCCTGCTCTCACCGAGTCCTAGCTGCGTGATCTTGAGAGAGTGACTTAACCTCTCTGTGCCTCCACCCGCTGCGGGAGGGGGGTCCAGGGAACGGACGGCGGGCCAGCCTCCCGAGGCGGGCGGAGGTCCGGCTGCAGAGGGCGTGTAGGCGGTGGATGGACGGGGACAAAGGCATTTGTAGACGGTAGAAAGTTGTGGGCATCGCTCACTGGCGGCTTCTACGTTTCCGTGAAACGGCAGGCGACCTGATCTGTTCGTGACACGGAGTGAGGGACTCTAGTCATTGTTGACGAGGTACCATCAGGCTGACTCTGGAAACGGCCAGAGCCGGGGGTCTGGGGGGCGGCCGCACGTGTCTCACAGCCCCGGGCTGCTCAGGAGAGGGGGTGTCCCCTGCAGGGCTCGGGATCCTGCGGCCAGGATGGGGGTCAGCAACGGTCTGGCTCTGAGGTCTCTCTATCGCTTAAAATAGAAGGATCCGTGGGGCGCCTGGGGGGGCGCAGTCGGTTGAGCCTCCGACTTCGGCTCAGGTCATGATCTCGCAGCTCGTGGGTTCGAGCCCCGCGTCGGGCTCTGTGCTGACGGCTCGGACCCTGGGAGCCCGCTTGGGATTCTGTGTCTCCCTCTCTCTCTGCCCCTCCCCTGCTCATGCTCTGTCTTTCAATAATAAATAAATGTCGAACAAAAAAGAAAGAAAGAAGGACGCAGAGCACAGGGCTTTGAGATCCTGGCACGAGGGTGCGAGACGGAATGCGCCCGTGTTGAGTTGACCTATACTCCAGCCTCCAGAGCAATCTTCCCCGGATGCATTCTTCTGTCCGCTTTAATTCGCTGCTGTGGGTTGCTAGAAATGGCTGGTGAATAACTCGGTACAATTAAAAGGCTAATACAGAAAACAGTCCATTTGTGCCAGTCGGGTGTCGGACAACAGCCTTCTTTGAAGAGCGACCCCTCTGCGGGGGCTCTGAAAGGCTTGTATTCAGCGAAAGCTTGCACGGTCTCCGCTTTTCCTTACTGGATGCTGGCTGTGCGCGAACAGCGGGGGCACAGCACGCTGCCCTGGCGACAGCTCCGCTCTGTGGCTTGGACCCGAGTCGGGACCTGTTCGGACGGATGGACCCCTTTGGCCACCTGCCTCCCGGAAACTGAAGCCCGCGGGAGGCGCCTCCTTGGCCAAGCTGAGCCGGGCCGGGCCGGGACAGACGTGTTGACCGATGGCGCAAAAGAAGCCGGTGCCTGGCCCGTCAGGCTGTGAGGTGGGGGGCGGAGGGGGGGGCCCTGACGGAGCTGGAGCCCCGGCGGGGGAAGGGCACGTTGGTTTGCCCGGTGCCTGCTGCCTGCGAGGCCCCGACCCTTCCCTCGCGCCACCTTCTTTGACGCTCACATCGACCGTGGCGGGTCGGCCCCGGACGGCGCTCCCAACGGGGTCCCGGGCTCTGCGTCCGGGAAGGGGGCGCCCAAGGCAGCAGCGCTCAGCAGACTGGGCTCCTGGATCTGGGCTTTCTCCGGAGGTGCTGCGGGACTCACCGGGGGTAGAGAGAGGGGACGGGCAGCGGCACCCCCACCCCGTCCCGCGACCCGCTCTGTAGACCCGAGCCCCGGCCAAGTCGTCGGAAGTGCAGATGTCAACGCACGGGCCGTGCAGAGACAACGCACGGGCCTCCGTCATCTCCAAAACCGTCCCGTGGCCCCGCTTCTTCCGCCGGTGGCTTGGGGGCTGCGTTTCCCCTCTGGTGCCTCAGTTTCCCCACCTGCAGAGTGAGGGTGTGGATGTGAGAAGCCCTGGTCTCCACGGTCCTGGGAATGGAGGGCGTGGCAAGCACGCGGGCTCACGGGGCCCCCACCCGGCCGGCCACGTGCACAGGCCAGAGCCACGGTCTGCCCTGCTTCACGGGCACGGCACCCACGGCTCCGTACCAGGGCCCTCGTCTGGCTCTGCTTGTCACGGGCAAGTCACACGGCCTCTTTCCGCTTCCTCTTTCCTCCAGGGCGCGACAAAGCGGTGGCCAAGCCCGGCCCGGCCAGCGCCCGCCAGCCGAGGGCCGCGGGCCAGGAGAAAACGAAGGGCAGCGCCGCGGCGTCTCTGAGGATGGACCCGCACGGCCGCGCTGGCAGGAGCAGGAAGTCCACGAAACTGCGGTCTGTCTCCCGCTCCCTGATGCTCTGTCACGCTAAGACCAGCGACGACGGCTCGAGCCCCGACGAGAAGTACCCCGATCCCTTCGAGATGCCCCTGGGCCAGGGCAGGGAGCGGATTTTCCACTCGTCGGTGCAGCTGGCGGACACATCGGAGGCCGGGCCCGGCAGCCTTCCTGATCTAACGCCGGCCTCGGAGGCGGCTCAGCTCCACGCCGCTGGGGGCGATCGAGGCAAGAACTGTAGGAGGATGTTGTTCCTGAAGGTAGGCCCGGGACCCGCGGGGCCGGAAGGCTCTGTGGTTGGCTTTGGGTGCTCCGAATTAAAGCCTGTGAACCAGGGCTCACTGGAACGAGAACGATGAGCGTGGCAGGAATCGGGCTCAGTTAACCTTCTCGCTTGAGCGATGGGGGGAGACACTGTGTCAGGGGGCGGTAACGGAGCCCGGGTCCCTGCTGGAAATCGCAAAGCGCGTGGTCAGTGCACTTGGAAGGGTTCCTCTCTGTCTCCGGCGTGTGCTGGGCGGCTCCCGTCACCCCCAGTAGAGAACCTGACGGGGACTGACTCCCGGGGCCGGGGCAGAGGAGACCTGGGTCACACAGGGCAGGGAGGAGAGGGTCAGTGCGCTCGCCCCCTGGGTGCGGAGCGTGAGCATTTTTCCACGCGCGCGTGAGCACTGGAGCTGGCCAGAGGGGCCATCGTGAAGGCCGAGGGGGAAGCGAGGTGGTGTTCGCAGACCCGCCAAAGTTCAGAATGTCTTCTCTTCTGTTAGACCCTATTTCAAGTCGTGTTATCCCAGCGAGATGGAAACTGCGGGGGACGGAGGCTGCTCGAGGTATTTTTCTCTGTCCAGAACTGTGCCTTCAGCCTTCCATCGAAGGTGGCCTTTCCCAAGGGTCCAGGCGGCCCTGAACCTTGGAGCTCGTGCGGCTCACCCAGCCCGGAAGGGTTTCTCCCACGCCTACTGCTGAGTCCCCCCGGGCACCGTCATACGATTGTCCACAGAGACCAGGGAAGGCCTTCCACTCCCCGCGGAGGGGGTCCAGGACCTTTGCACAACTTGCTTCCTTGAGGAGGAAAGTAATAGCTTAACGTGTATACGATAAACAGGATCATGGAACATTATATGACAGGCTAGCAGGTCCGGCCCCGTGGTGGGGGTGTCCAGACGTAAGCTGCTTCCCCAAAGGCCTCGCCCAGCCTGGCATGCTCCGTCCTGCTCCGTCACCCACGATGTGACTTCTGTAGGTGTGACCTGAGTAGGGCCGAAGGAGGGACCAGCGCCCCACTGGGGTTGGGGGAGCCTGGCCAGGCTCCTCGTTTGCCACGAATGATGCCAAGAATTTATTTACTTAGTTAGTTTTGAGACAGAGACAGAGAGAGAGAGAGAGAGTGGGGGAGGCACAGAGAGAGAGAGAGAGAGAGAGAGGAGGAGAGAGAATGCCAAGCAGGCCCCTCGCTGTCAGCTCAGAGCCCGACGTGGGGCTCGAACTCATGAAACTGTGAGATCAAGACCTGAGCCGAAAGCAAGAGTCAGACGCTTCACTGACTGAGCCCCCCCCGGGCGCCCTAAGCGTCAAGTTTATTAACGATGATACCACGGTAGCCAGGTGAGAGCCCAGATAAGTGAAATTCAGACATCATTTTGAGATTCCAACAGGCTCCTAGAATGAATTAATTCTTGTGCTTCTCCTTAATCGCACAAGTATTTCCTGTGACCTGTTGCACGCCCGGCCCTGTGGGATCCAGTCGCCGCCCTCAAGGATCGTGTTTAAAGCGGATTAAAAAGGGCTGTAAGGAGGCTCCCAAGGAGGGAGGCGTCCCCGGAGCTGGGATCGCACATTCGGTGTTTGCAGAGCACCCATCTAGGCCAGGCAGTTGCCGGGGGGGCGGGGTGGGGGGCAGGGGAGACAAGCAGGCTCAGTCCCTGGCCGCACACAACTGTATTCTGGCCCGGGGGGTGGGGAGGGGACAGATGTTAACACCTTTGTGATAGGACGTGACACAGTGAAGGGCTCTGAAGAAATCTTACGCGGGAGCAGGAGACGGTGACGAGGGGAGCTCACTGTCCTTTTCTAGAAGGTGCCCACGAAGGCTTCTGTGAGGAAGTGACATGTGGGCAGGGACCTGGGAGAGGTGGATGAGTGAGTCATATGAACATTTCAGGCAGGGAAGAGCATTTCAGGCGGAGGGAACAGCATGTGCAAAGTCACGAAGGAAAGAGTGATTTGCAGCGGTGAGAAGAGTGTCCCTTGGAGGGGGGGCGGGTTGTGGTCGGAAGGGGTGGGGGAGTGAGCGAGAGTTGTAGCTTCTGCGGTGCTCATGGAGGCAGGGACGACACACATGTGTCCTGCTTCAGGGTGTGGGTGCAGACATGGAGGGGGGGTCACGGGATGTGCGGCTCTGTCTGTAGACGGGCACCCTGGAGGAGGCGTCTGTGGAAGGCAGGATATCCAAGTAAGGAAGTCGAGATCGCAGGGCGTGGTGTGAGTGAGCAGAGGGGCGTCAGCGGAGGCTGGGAGGTGGGGAAGGGGTGCACCTGTTGCAGGCGGGGATGGGGCGATGTGCACAGTTGAGTCACGTTGGAGACAAGGGTGAACTGGGAAGGCAGAGAGGGCTACGGGCAAGCTTGGAACCCGAGCTTTCTCGGTTTCCTTTCGCAGGAGCACAGGTGATCGCAAACCATCCACGAGCGCATTCTAAGCAAGCGAGGGTTTCATATGAAAAGTGCCAGGGCATAAAGGTCAAAGGTGGCAGCTGTCCCAGGGTCCTTCCTGGGGGAACCTCAATACCGAATAACACCCCCGCTCCCCACCTTCTCCCAGGGACACTCTCGTCCCCGCCCCAGCTCCTGCCCCGCCCTGCACCCAGGCGGGGCTCCGTTGGCCCCGATGGACGTCTCAGCCTCCAGCAATGCCATGGTTACACTGATTTCAAAACAACATCTGGAAAGAGTTCCTGTGACATCAGCCCCTGCTCTAGAAACGCCTAATATAAAAATTAAAGAAGAGGAAGTTCGATACACAGCCAGATGAGAAACAAGCCATACTGGCTGCCTTGCGTTTGGCACGAGGGGGACTGAGGAAGTCACTGCCCAGGGTCGTGCCAGAGCCGCGCGGGGACGCGCAGAGAACTGTGGGTGCCGTACAGGCGCCTGCGGGCCCCCTTCTCCGGGGGGCGCGTCCGGGGCCCCTGGGGATGAATTCACGTGGAAGGATGTTGAAAGCCGGCCTCTCTCACCTAACCACACTCGGGGGATCAGATAGACCTTGAAAGAGGAGGAAATGCAGGCACTCCTTGGCCACTCCAGACCCACTGTTTTTTGAAGGGAAAGGGGGTTTTAAAGGCCCTTTAGGGAGGGTGTGAGGCCAGAGGCAAGGAAGCTCAGGCAGGTGGGGCTGAGGCCCCGCCCACTCTGGCGGGAACCCCGTCGTTTGCTGTGCCAGTCTGCATTCCCACCAACAGTGCGAGGGGGTCCCCCTTTCTCCGCATCCTCGTCGATATTTGTTTCTTCGTGTGTCGTCGATTTTAGCCGTTCTGACAGGTGTGAGGCGATAGCTCATTGTGGTTTTGACTTGCGTTTCTCAGTCTTCCGATTTTTCTGCTGACTTTACAGTTTCACACGTGTCAGAATCCATAAAGCAAGTCAAGCACGAAAAAAACCAAACGGCCCAGGTCCCCCAGGGGGTGGGGGCAAGGGGGTCCTTTTGAAGAAATCGCTGTCTGCCGCGAGGTCACAAAGATTTTTCCCCACGTCTCTCCTGGGAGCTGTGTTGTTTTGCCTTTCGCATTTGGATCCTTAATTCACACGAAGTTGATTTTGTACACGGTGTGAAATAGATGTTTAAAAGTCTTTCCTATGTGGATCTCTGATTGATCCAGCAACAGTTTTTGAAGAGCCTGTCTGGCTCTACTGAGCAGAAGTCGCGTCATAAAAAACTCAAGAACCACCGTATCTCTCTGCTGTCTATGTGTCTATTACGTCTCACGTACCCAGCTGTGTCTTTCTGTTCTCCCATTATGATCCATCAGTCTCTTTTTTCTTTGCACTGATATCACAGAGGGTTTGGTTTTGTTTTAGAGAGAAAAGAGAGAGCATGGGGGGGGGGGAGAGGGGCAGAGGGAGAGGGAGAGAGAATCTCAAGCAGACTCCGTGCTCTGCGCGGAGCCTGATGCGGGGCTCGATCCCATGATCCTGGGATCACGACCTGAGCTGAAATCAAGGGTCAGATGCTCAACCGACGGAGCCACCCGGGCGCCCCACAGAGTCTTAATTACGATAGTTTCATAATATATATATTTTTGGTCTCTGGTGAGTCTTCCAGCTTTGTTCTTCAAACGAGACTTGGTTATGCTGTTGGGATTTTCATTGCGATTGCCTCGACTCTGTAGGTGTATTTTTGAAGAGAACTGGTACCTTTCCAATATTGAATCCTCTGGTCCATTTGCCCGATAGAGCTCTCCAAAGTTTGACTCCACTGTCTGGGTTTGTTTTTCTGCAGAGACGACCGTGTCTCCTTCCAGTCTCAAGAGGCAAGTTTCATTATTTTGCCAATAAGTCTGAAGTTTGCTGTAGTTTTGTTCTGTTCAGATACTCTTTATTGAATTGAGGAAGTTTCTTTCTATTTGCATTTGGAAGAGAGGTTTTATTTTTCCCCACATCAATTGTCAAGTTTTTTCAAAATGAGTTTTTTTCTGCATTTACTGAGACCATCATATGGGTTTTTCCTGCTTTCTTCTTAATAACGTGGGTGCATTGCACTGATAGACTTTTTACAATGTGGAGACAACGTGGCCCTGGAATAAACCCAGTTTAGTTAAGGTCTATTATCCTTTCGATATAACTATGGATTTGGTATGTTACTATTTGGCTTACAACTTTTGCCATTTGTGTTTGTGGGAAAGATTAGCCTCAACTTTTTTTCTTGTGATGCCCTTGTCTGGTTTTCATATTATGGGTGTGCTGGCCTCACGAAATGATTTAGGAAACATTTCCCCTTTTCCATCTTTTGGAATGGTTGGACTAATCCTGGAGCTATGCTTTTTTGAATGGTTGGGAGAATTCACCTGTAAACCATTTGGACCTGGATATCTCTTCGTGGGGAGGTCTCGAATTATCATTGGATCCATTTAATAGATACAGGAATATTCGAGATTTTTATTTCTTCCTGTATCAGCTCCGGTAACATACATTTTTGTTCTGGAATTTTTTTTTTCATCTACGTTTCTGAATTTATGAGCACAAAGTTGTTCCTGAAATCTGATCTAATCTACATTTTAATTGGAGTTTTTATTGAGATAATTATAGATTCACATGATGTCGTAAAGAACAATACATAGAGATCCTGGGTAAACTCTCCCGGTTTCTCCCGAAGATAGTGTTTTGCCAAACTGCGGTCCAATGTCACAGCCCGCACATGACAGTGACAAGTCAGGTTACTGTGACTTCCCCAGTTTTATTTACACTCATTTGTGCATGCACATGTCATTTTTGGACATGGCAGGAACTATGGCGATTGCCGTTGTCCTGTTCTGATACTGATACTTTGTTTTTCCCTCTTTCTTTTTTTTTTTTTTTTTTTTTTTTAATTTTTTTTCAACGTTTTATTTATTTTCGGGACAGAGAGAGACAGAGCACGAACGGGGGAGGGGCAGAGAGAGAGGGAGACGCAGAATCTGAAACAGGCTCCAGGCTCCGAGCCGTCAGCCCAGAGCCCGACGCGGGGCTCGAACTCACGGACCGCGAGATCGTGACCCGGCTGAAGTCGGACGCTTAACCGACTGCGCCACCCAGGCGCCCCTAGATTTTTTTTTTTTTTCAACGTTTATTTATTTTTGGGACAGAGAGAGACAGAGCGTGAACGGGGGAGGGGCAGAGAGAGAGGGAGACACAGAATCGGAAACAGGCTCCAGGCTCCGAGCCATCAGCCCAGAGCCCGACGCGGGGCTCGAACTCCCGGACCGCGAGATCGTGACCCGGCCGATGTCGGACGCTCAACCGACTGCGCCACCCGGGCGCCCCGATTTCCCTCTTTCTTTTTAATGGATCTGCCATTTCCAGAAAGGGATCAATTCTACGGTGTCTCAAAGGATCAGCTTTTGATTTCGTTGGATTTCTCTGTTCTGTGTTTTCTGTTTAATTAACCTCTGCCCTTATCCTTATTATTCCTTTCTTCTCCATTCTTCACGCCTAATGTTTTGTTCTTTTCTTCTAACTCTTTGAGATGGGAGCTTGGATCGCCGACCTACGGCTTTTATTTTTTTCTAATTTATGGCTATGAGCTTCCCTCTAAATTTAGCAGCTGCCTCCAAAATTTCATATTCCATATCTTCGTTATTTTAAATAGTGTACGTGTTCTCTCGTGATTTCTTGTGTGGCCTGCGGTTTATTTGGAAACGTGTTGTTTAACTTTCAGGCAGGTGGGGAATTTCTACTTTCTCTGTCTCTGTATTGGTTCCTAGATGGGTTATTCTACAGTCGGAGAAGAGAATGTATCGTGAATAACGTTAACAGTGGAAATCTGTTGAAATAGAATATATATGTTGTTGCTGGATGCAGTGTTCTATGCATGTCTGTCCTGTTAGATCAAGTTCAATAATCACATTTTCCATATCTTTTCCTCTCTTCTGATCCCATTCCTCTGTTAGTTACTGACAGAAGTGTGTTAAAGTCTCCAAATATGATTGCGGATCTGTTTCTGCTTTTAGTTCTGTCCATTTTTGCTTTCTACATTTTGAAGGCATATATTATTTGCATAGACATTTAGAATTAAAATAAATATTTTCTTGGTGGATTATCACCTTTGTAATTGGGAAATCTCTATCTTTTGTCTAGTTTTTGCCTAAAATTTTCGCTTAAAAATTATTTGCTATTAGTAAAGCTTAATCTACTGTCTTTTGGTTACTTTTCCCCTCTTCTTTTGATCATCAACCTGCATTCACATATTTAAGGAGTGTCTCATGTAACTAGCATAGAATTAGGCTAATTTTCTTCCAGCTTACAATCTTTATCTTATAATTATGGGTATTCTTAAAACTCGGTTTTCTCTCTTTTCTTGCCCTCTTTCAGGTTAATATATATGTTTTACTATTTTATTTCTCTTTTACTTGGCTTGTTAGTTATACATTTTTTTTATTATTCTTTTAATCATTAAAATATGCAACCTAACTCTGAATGTGTTAGAGTCTCATATGAATTAGTACTTTTAGCGGCTCTCAGACAATGCTAAGACCTTAACACACAACTCCTTATGCACCTGCCCACTTCTTTGATATTACCGTTGTGCATTTTAATTCTATTTATGAGCAGATCCCAAGAATAGATCATAATTATTGTTCTGTAGAGTCAATATTCATTGACATTAATTCCCACGTTTACCCTCTCCATTACTGTGGATTCCTTCCTGGACTCCTTTTTTGTAAGTTTATTTACTTTTGAGAGTGAGTGCCTGCGTGTGCACAAGCAGGGGAGGGGCAGAGAGCGAGGGAGGGAGACACGGAATATGAAACAGGTTCCACACTGTCAGCGCTGAGCCCGATGCGGGACTCGATCCCACCAACCAAACGGTGAGATCAGGACCTGAGCCAAATCAAGGATGCTTAACCGACGACTGAGCCTCCGAGGCGCGCCCCTTCCTGCGTTTCTGTGTCTCTCCTGGTGATCACTGTCCTTCGGGCCCGCCTCTAGTCCAGACGGGACGGGCCAGGAGCACAGAGGGAGCTCCACGTGCCCAATGTCTAGATATTTCAGAATCATGAGTCAAGGTCACATACAGCTCAGAGGTTCTGTCCTCCTACCTGGACAAATGTCCCTCTGTAAGGACTTGGATAGTCAAGTTCAGACAAGTTCTCGGAGATCTGCACGGGGACACGGTGCCGTGGACAGAGCCATCAGCTGGCTGTCGGCCACTGGCCACAAGTCCCTCTGTCCTCCTGCTCCTGAACACAGGGGCCCCGCATGCGAGCCTGTGGACACCCCCGGCTCTCTAGTCATTGCCCTCCCCAAACAGCCACCCCACCAGCCCTCCAGCCCAGGGCCACGCACACCAGTGATGGGATAGACAGAGGGGCCACCTGGGGCTGGGGCCCGAGCGCCCCTGGATGCCCTCTGACTTGTTTCTTACTTTCTCTCCAGCTAAATATTAGCAGGTTGCCACCTAGGCCTCAAGCACTATATTTACTCACTCGGAAGCTGGCACTCCTTTTATGGCACTGTGGTGGTGGGGGGGGAGGGATCGGGGACTGGCCCCTACTAATGGCTCTAGAGATACCCGTGGAGACAACGGTTGCATAAATGAGTATCACGAGGCCACCCTTACGGCAGAGAGCCTATCGACATAGCCTGACCTTGCAGAGGGTTTTTGAGCCAACACGTGGGTTTACACGGGGCGCTGCCTTGGACGTTCCCTCCCGCAGGGGTCTGGGGTCATGGCCCTGGGTCTGCGAGGACGTTGGCAGATGAGACCAGACGCGTGGGAGGTCCTCCCCGGGGGGGCTGCCCTCCTCAAAGAGTGCAGGATGCTTTGATCCGCATGGGAAAGGCCTCTGGAGTGTGGAAAGTCCTGCTTTTCTTTACAAATTCAAAATATTGGTTAGGCTAAGTCAGCACTCCTGCAGGGTGACTCAGGATAGATGAGGTCAGATCAACCGTCTGAATCGCCGGCTTGTGCTGTGCGTGGAGGGAGGGTGGCCGGGGCCTCGGCGAGCAGACGAGCCCCTTCGCTCTGCTGCGGCTTTGAGGCCCAGGCCTCCTCTACGAGCGGGAAACCCAATCCCTTGGCCGCTTGCCTCTTCCTGCCGCACAGAAGAGGAGCTTGGGGAGGCCGCCGGGAGGGAGGCTGGGGGACTCCCACGGAGCTCCGGGGTGTAGGGGGCACGCTGGGAGGGAGGCAGGGGGGTCCCCGTGGAGGGACTGGGAGGGCAGGCCCGCGGGCGCGATCACATGCCCTTGCTCCGGCCTCCGGACTCCACGTGAGCTCTGGTCCCCATTTCCATGCTCAGAAGACATTTGCCTGGAAGCTGGTCTTTGGAATCTCGGTTCTGCGAGGACCCCATTTGGTTCGTGAGAAGGGGTTTGGCGGAAAGAAGCCGGAGAATAGGGGAGATCGGGAGGAAGAGGTGAACCCCCTGCCTTCGCGGTTCATACTTGTCAATACGGCCCTTCGCGTGTCCGTTACAACGCACGGAGGCTTCTCCGTGCTGTTCGCACCCACCCCTGTCCGGAATACCTTCCTGACGGGTCCAAGAGCCCACATCTCCGTCAGCTTTGGGGGTTATCTGAAGGGTGCTTTTCCTGACCCTGCCCCCCACCCGGAGCCTCAGCCATCTCGGCTCGAAACAGCCTTCGCCCTCTGGGTTTAGGGGCTTTTATCTGGGCTGTGCCTCCCGATTGCTCTGCATTAATTTCTCCCGGCTACGCAAATGTCTAAGTTCCCGCCCCAGAATGAATCGTAAGCACCAGCTACAGGCGGGAGGGATTCACTGTGTCAATTTGCCCTTCCCCCACCGGCTTGGGACAGGGTCTGAAAAAATGACGACGGCTGCCCGAGGATCCACCACAGGGACATACCGTAATTGTTTTGTTCCCCGATCTTGAAAACATATTTTAGTAAAGATTGGGAATGTAAAAAGAAATTTATAAAATGTATATGCACTCTAAAAAAAAGAGAAACATGCCGTAAATATCTGCATATCAATCATCAAGTTTAAGAAACAAATCTGGCGGGGCACCTGGGTGGCTCAGTCGATTCAGTGTCCGACTTGGGCTCAGGTCCTGATCTCATGGTTTACGGGTTCGAGCCCTCCGTCGGGCTCTGTGCTGACAGCTGGGAGCCTGGAGCCTGTTCCAGATTCTGTGTCTCCTCTCTCTGCCCATACCCTGCTTGTGCTCTGTCTTTGAATGAATGAATGAATGAATGAATGAATGAATCTTGGGCGCCTGGGTGGCTCAGTCGGTTAAGCATCCGACTTGGGATCAGGTCATGATCTCGTGGTTTGTGAGTTCGAGCCTGCTTCGGATTCTGTGTCTCCCTCTCTCTCGCCCCTCCCCTGCTCACGTTCCGTCTCTCCGTCTCAAAAGTAAATAGACATTAAAAAAAACATTTTAAAAAGTGACTGTTAATTGTAACTCGGATATTTTCATTATCATGTTCAGAGTCTCTTGGTCCGACTTAAATCGCCTGTTTCAGCAGGCAATACCTACTTCCACGTAGCATGTGGCTCCGGGCTATTTTTCTGGGCTTCTGTTGTAACGACACTTCAGTTTCCAGAGTCCTTGCAGCGCTATTCTGGTCCCGCTCGATTTTTCTGGCCCTGCTGGTACATATTCCTTCCAGTTCTGCCTCCTGGGGTGGAAAGAGCTTCTCTGGCCTGCCTGGGATCACGGGTGACCATCTGCCACTCAGGGTGGGATGGGCAGAAGCGGCTGGGCCTCCGTCTTTTTGGCCAGTAGGTGGAGGGCAGGAAAATGAAGCGCTCAGCTGATGCCGTCCCTGCAGGTGCACGGACTTCCTGCTCGTGCCCTAGTTCTGGAGTGGGGGCTGGGTCAGCCTGGGGCTGCAGATCGGACCACCTGCTGGTGCCCTGGTGGTGGGGAAGGGGCTGGGGCTTCTGCTGGGTCCTGCTGATCTCCCCCCTTTCCCCGCCTTCTGGCCAGGCAAGAGAGAACGTTGGTTTCTGTTCACTCCTTGTGTCTGTCTGTCTGCAGTTCTGGGTTAGAGGGCTCTCCCGGGTATACAGTCGGTAAAAAGAAAGCCCGGGAACTCACCATATTGCTATTCTGCAAGTCCTGAGTCTCCTACCCACCTAGCTGTCTCTTTTCTGGCTTTCAGAATCCTTTTGTTGCTATCTTGAATGATTTCCGGGGTATTTAGCTGTGTTTAGCAGGGAGGAAGAAAGTGAGTCAACGCCATCTCGTGAAGGAACTTTGGAGGCCTCAGCTCTACCTATGTTTGACAATAATACACATGCAATTGCACAGCGATTGCTCTGTTGGTAGGTTTGCTTCTGCTACTCAAATTATGTCCCAGAAATACATTCATGTCATTTCTTTGGTTTTTTAATATTTATCTATTTTTGAGAGAGAGAGACAGAGAGAGAGAGAGAGAGAGAGAGACAGAGAGAGAGAGAGAGGGAGGGAGACTGTAAGTGAGGGAAGGGCAGAGAGAGAGGGAGACACAGAATCCAAGCAAGCTCCAGGCTCTGAGCGGTCACGAACCCACGAACCGCAAGATCATGACCTGAGCCAAAGTCGGACGCTTAGCCGACTGAGCCACCCAGGTGCCCTTCTTTTTCTTTAAAGTTTATTTATTTTGAGAGAGAAAGAGAGAGAGGGACAGAGAATCCCAAGCAGACTCCACACTGTCAGCGCGGAGCCCGACGCAGGGCTCGAACCCATGAACCGCGAGATCACGACCTGAGCGGAAGTTGGACACTTAACCGACTGGGCCACCCAGGCGCCTCTCATTTCATTTTGTTGTAATTCAATGATTTTTTTCCCGCTGCTTTACGGTATTTTATTGTATGACTACACTATCCATTTTACTATTGATAGACATTTGGGTTACTTGCCTCTACTCCTCTTTAACTTAGAGACTGTACTGCTGTGGACATTTTTGTACTTGTCTCCGTGTGCGTCTGCAGGTTTCAATAGGTATAAAGCTAGATGTGAAATCAGTGAGTCTCAGGTATGACATCATCATTATCTTCATTTGTACTAGATACTGTTCAATTATTTTCTAAAGTGCTTGAGGGGCTCCTGGGTGGCTCAGTCAGTTAAGCGCCTGACCTCGGCTCAGGTCATGATCTCATGGTTCGTGGGTTCAAGTCCCGCGTGGGGCTCTGTGCTGACAGCTTGGAGTCTGGAGCCTGCTTCGGATTCTGTGTGTGTCTCTCTCTCTGCCCCTCCCTGACTTGTGCTCTCTCTCTCTCTCTCTCAAAAATAAATAAACATTAAGAAAAAAATTTAAAAATGCTACGCCAACCTACCCTTCCTTCAGCAGGTGTAAATTTCTCGGTTGGTCTGTATCCTCACCAGTTCTTGGTATCATCAAGCTTTTAAACTTTTTTTCCAGTCTGGCGCCTATTAAATTGTTTTTCACAATAACTTATTTTTGTATTTTCCTAATTGCTAGTAAGTTGCACATATTTCCATATTTATGGGATGTTTGAATTTCCTCTTATGTGATACGCCCAGCCAAACTTTTTCTGTTTTTCTTCTGGGTTGTTGGTCTCTTTCTTTTTCCAGCTCTTAACTTGTCGTTTTACTCTTTTAATTAATGAGTAGGAGTTCTTTATTGTAGTGGGAGTTTACCAATCAAGTCCTTTACAGTTTGTGCTGTTTTGCATCTGGTTTGAAACTTTTATCCTTTCCTAAACATGCTCTGTTATCATGGCTATCCTCTTCCATTGTCTTCTGAACATCTTATAGCTTTGACTTTTGCATGTATGTATTTAATCCACCTGGAATTGATATTTGTGAATGTACTGGTCCATTACATCGTTTCCACATGGTTGGCCTATCGTCCCAACACCTCAATTACTGTTTGTCCCCCTCCCCCCCCCCCGCCCCATGTACAGTGTTAGCTCTCTCACAAATTGGGTTTCTTCATATGAACATGAAGCTATTCCAGCCTGTCTGTTCTGTTCTGTTGTCAGTTTGTTATCCTAATGTCAAACTCTACTATCTTAATCATTACATTTAAAAATAATTATTATTCTCTCGTATGGAAGTTTCTCTGTGCTTAGTTAAGTATGTGTCTATTTAATGCCATTTGATTCTTGATAAAAATGTAAGGATCAGTTTGTGATGTTCTAAAAAACACTTGCAATTTTGGTTAGTACTGCCTTAAATTTATAAATGACTTTGGGGAGAACAGACATCCATATGATTTTTTTTGTGTCTCCCATTTTTGTGTATATGATTTCTCTCTCCATTATTCTGGACTTATTTAATGCCCTTCAGTAAGTTTTGTAATTTTCTTCAGAAGGAGCTTACATATCTTTCATGAGCTTTGTGAAGGTAACCTTTTAAAATAATTCCATCATCTAACTGCTATTTTGGGGTATTGGTAAAGCAATTTTTAAATAGTTTTTAAAATTAAATTCTTTACTTCAAGATTATCGTAGATTCACATGAAGTTGTAAGAAAATAACACAAAGAGATGCGTATACCTTAGTTTTTCCCAATGGTAACATCTTGGCTAACTCTAGTATGATATCACAATCAGGTTATTGGTATTGATGCAATCAACGTACAGAATACAGTAACGCCTTGGTTTGTGAGCATAATTCGTTCCGGAAACATGCTCATAATCCAAAGCACTTGGATGTCAAAGTGAATTTCAAAGAACCGTTGGCTCCGTTGTGATCGTGTGACATTCGGCGTCCCGTGTACTCGTATTGCAAGACGTCGCTCGTTTGTCAAGTTCAAATTTATTGGAAATGTTTGCAGCACACTTGCAGAACAAGTTACTCTCAATCCAAGGTGTTGCTGTATTTCCATTACGGCAAAGACTCCTTCTGTTGCCCCTTTATGCCGCACTCACTTCCCTCCCACCCCCACTCCACCTTCCCCCATGGCCACCATTTCTAAACTTTCACCATTTCAAGAGGGTTGTATAAATGGCATCAGACAGTGTGTAACCTTTGGGGACTGGCTTTGTTCACGCAGCAGAATTCTGTGGAGGTTGACTCAGCCTGTTGTGTGTATCAGTAATTCCTTTTCATTGCCGAGTAGGGTTGCTTTGTATGGATGGCCCACTCGCAATGAAAGGACCTCCGTGTTGTTTTCACTTTTTGGCCATCGTGAGTAGAGCTGATACAAACACTCCTGTGCAGCTGAAACATATGATTTCATCTCACCGGGATAAACGCCCAGGAGTCCAGTTCTGGGGTTCTACAACGGCTGTATGTCTTATTTCTAAAGAAATTGCCAAACAATTTTCTAGCGTGGCTGTCCGTTTTACGTTCACATAAAGTACGAGTGATCCAGTTTGTCTGCAAGCTCGACGATATTCGATGCCGCCATTTTTTACTTGGGCCATTCTGATGGGTATGTAATAATATCTCATTGTGGTTTTAAACTGCGTTTCATTAATGACCGATGACATTGAACATCTTTTCGTGTGTTTATTTGCCTCTTCAGAGAAACGTCTGTTCTTGTGTTCGGCTCATTTTCTGATTAGATTGTTATTTTTCCAGTGGAGTTTGAAGAACTCTTTATATATTCTAGGTACTCGTCTTTTATTGCATACGTGGCTTACAAATCTTTTCTCCAGGACGGTATGTAGTTTGTCTTTACATCCTCTTACGGGGATCTTTCAGAGAACAAAAGTTTTTCATTTGGGTGAAGTCCAATTTATCAATTCTTTTTATGGATTATGTTCTTGGTGTTAAGTTTAAGCACCCTTTCCCTGGCGCTGGATCCTGAACAGTTTCTTCTATTTTTTCTAAAAGTTTTATAACTTAACCTTTTATGGGTCGGTCCTGTTTGAGTTCATTTTTGTAAGAGCTAAGAGATGCGGGCCACGCCTCCTCGTCCCTCACCTCCCTCCCCACCCCCATCGATGTTCACTTGCGGCGGCATCATTTGCTGAAAAGGCTCTCTTGCCCCCATTGAGTTGCGTTTGCACCTTTGTTGTAAATTAGGTGGGCATGTTTGTGTAGGTCTATTTCCGGGTTCTCTAGTCCGTGTGTATATCCGTCCTCCAATACCGCACATTTTTGGTTACTGTAGCTACATAACAGTTCTCAAAATCAGGTCGGCTGATTTCTCCTACTTTATTGTTCTTTTTCCAAATGTGTTTTAGCTACTCTAGTCTCTTACCATTTCCGTATAGATTTTAGGATAATTTCGTCTATATAAAAAGTCTTACTGGGATTTTTAGTAGGAATCACATGAACTTTATATATGGATTTGGGGAGAACTAATCTTTACCGAGTTTCCCAATCTATGAAGATGGTGTATCTATCTACTGAGATCTTTGGCTTCTCTCCTTAGTGTTTCGTAGTTTGCTCTGTACAAGTCCTGACTATGTTTCCCTGGATTTATGCCTAAGGATTTTTCTTTTTTTGAGCGATTGTAAATGGTATTACAATACTAAATTTAGATTTTAGTATCTGTGTGTTCATTGCCAGTAGAAAGAAATCTAATTGACTTTTGTCATGTTTATTGCAAATAAACATACTGCACATATGTTTACTGCAAATCACTGAACTCACTTATTCATTCTATGAATTATTTTCTTTTTTTTTTTTTTTTTTTTCAACGTTTATTTATTTTTTGGGACAGAGAGAGACAGAGCATGAATGGGGGAGGGGCAGAGAGAGAGGGAGACACAGAATCGGAAACAGGCTCCAGGCTCTGAGCCATCAGCCCAGAGCCCGACGCGGGGCTCGAACTCACGGACCGCGAGATCGTGACCTGGCTGAAGTCGGACGCTTAACCGACTGCGCCACCCAGGCGCCCCTCTATGAATTATTTTCAAAGATGCCCTGGGATGTTCCATGTAGACAATCGTGTCATCTGTAAATAAAGACAGGTTTCGTTCTTCCTTTCTCAACTGAACTCCTTCTATTTCCTTGTGTTGCCTTACTGCAGTGGCCAGAATTTTCAGCACCAAGTCCAATGAGTGTTGAGATGAGGCTTTCTTGCTTTGTGTCCGACCTCAGAGGCAAAGCATTCGGTTCTCCTCATCAAGAGAGCTGTTAGCTGTGGGTGTTTTGCCGATATCCTTTATGAAGTTGAGAATGTTCTTGTTTTAGGCCTAGTGCACTGAGAGTTTACATTATGACTCAGTGTTTAATTTTGTCAGATGCTTTTCTGCACCGATTGATAGGACCATGTAATTTTTCTTTGTTAGCCTGTGAATACAGTAGATTACCATAACTGAGTTTTGAATGAACTCTCCCTGCATCCCTGGAATAATCCCACATGGTCATCACGTATGATTGTTTTTACGAATTGGTGAATTTTATTTGGTGGTATTTTGATAAAGATTTTTTTTCTCTCAGAATTTTTTCATTTTATTTCATTGTTCATATTTATTCTATAAAGTTGTTTATTATAGTCTCTTACCTTTTAAATCTGTAATCATGTCCCCTCTTAACCTTTCCTGTTATGTGTGTTCTGTCTCTCTCTCTTTTTTTTTTCTTGATTAATTTCGCTGGAGTTTCACCAATGTTTTCCCAGAACCAACTTTTAATTTTGTCAGTCCCCCTATTACATGTGTCATAAATCTTGTTCTTACCTCTATCGTTGTCTCTTTTCTACTTCCTTTGATGATTAGCTCATTAATTAATTTCAGCCTTTATCTTTCTAAACAGAAGCATTTAAGATAGCTTCTCTAAAGCATTGCTTTATCTTTAGCCGCGTTTCACAAGATCTGACATCTAAATTCGCATTATCGTTCAGCTTGAAACGCTTTAAAATTTCCGGTATCGTTTTCTTCTTTGACCCACGAGTTATGTAGGAGGCGTGATTCTTGATTTTTCAAACACATGGGTATTTTCCAGTTACTCTTTTAAAAAGCTTTCCTGACTTATTTTTGAAATAATTGTAGATGGGCTCAAAGTTACAAGGACAGCCCCGGTAGCACAGCCTCACCTTCCCCGTGGCTGCACCCTGCGTGGCCACCGTCGGACATCAACCCCAGACGTCTGACCTTGTTACAAGTGTTCAGTTCGGTGCTATGCTGTCCCACCGTGTGGCTCTGTGGAACCACCACCCCAATCGAGATACGGAGCTGCCCCACCTTCCCTCAAGCCCCCCTGCTGCTGTCCCTTTACAGCCACCCCTAACCTCGGGCAACACGAGTTTGTCTCCTCTCTCTCCGGTTATCCTTTTATCGGGCTTTACGGCTGATGGTGCTGTTGTCAGAACCTGTGGTCCTGTTCCAGGCCACTGTGGTTGTTGCGAGTGGTTTGATGGCCCTGTTTACGATTGATTCTTCTTGGTAAATAGTTCATGTCTGTTTGAGGAAACACTGTATCCTTCTCCTGCTAATTGCATTCTTTAAAAATCTGGCAGGGTTCGGGGTGTAGGTTCAAAACCCAGGCTACATGTCCCTTGTTATGTCAGTACAGAGGGCGCTGATTGAAGGTGCCAACAAGCTAGGAATTGTATCTTTTTCATGATTTAAAGCAGGTCTCATTCTGTAGTGACTTGGGTTCTATTAATTATTTTTGCTCAAATCTGCTTTTTCTATAAACTGGCGCCAGATTTATTTTGATTAGCATTCGTCTGATGCATCTGTAAAATAAATCCCTGATAAGCTGGACTTCTTTAAAAGGAAAACGAAGCTGCTCTGAGAAAGACAACGGTCAAGACAATGAGAGGACAAGCCACCGAGTAGGAGGCTGGGTGTGACTACAGCTGTAGGGGGGTGTGGGGGGAGGTGGGGCAGCTCCGTATCTGTTGTCTTTGCAGAAAGCACATCTGATAAAGGCCTGTGACCCAAAGTATACAAAGGACTCTTAAAACCCAACGCTGAGAAGACAACCCTAATTAAAAAAGTGGGCAAGGACTGGGGCGCCTGGGTGGTTCTGGCTCAGGTCGTGATCTCGCGGCCTGTGATTTCGAGTCCCCCGCCAGGCTCCGTGCTGACAGCTCAGAGCCCACTTCAGATCCTCTGCGCCCCTCCCTCTCTCTGTCCCTCCCCTGCTTGCACGCTCTCAAAAATAAATCCACATGTAAAAAAGTGGGCAAAGACCTTCGCAGATACCCCCCCCCCCCCAAAGACCTACACGTGCAAGTAAGCACAGGAAAAGATGCTCCTACGTCGTCAGGGACATGCAAAGGGAAACAAGCATGAGGGACCACCACACACGTATTGGAATGGCCAAAACAGGGAACACGGACACCACCACCTGCTGGCGAGGATGGGGAACAGCACCGGCTCTCATGCTCTGCGGTGGGGATGCAAAATGGCGCCACCACGTTGGAAGACAAGTTTGGTGGCTTCTCAGAGAACCAACCATACTCTTAACCGTCCGATCAACGCTTGGGGTCCTGGCGTTTACAAAGGAGCTGAACGCTCGTGCCCACACGGAAACCTGCGCACGGATGGGCACAGCAGCTTTGTTCATAATCGCCCCAACTTGGAAGTCACCGAGAGGTCCCTCAGGAGGGGAATGGAAACACAAACTGTGGTCCATTCGGACAACCGATGTTATCCGGCCCTGAAGACGTACCAGCCACCGAGCCATGAACACACGCGGAGGAACTTTAAGTGTATACTATTAAGCGAAAGAAGCCAGTCTGAAAAGGTTACCTCTATGCGATTCCGCCCACATGGCTTTCTGGAAAAGACAAACTATGGAGACCGTAAACGATCAGTGTTTGCCCGGGGTGGGGCGGGTGGAGGGAGAAATGAGCGGATCAACAGAAGCAGTGACGTACATCCTCTGCATCAGGTTGCAGTGATGGGGGCATGTTATTGCGCATTTGTCCAAACCCACAGAATGTACACCATCAAGAAGGAACCGGAGGTGAACTGTGGGCTCTGCGGATGATGACGCGTCAGCGCGGGTTCATCCCTGGTAACAAGCATGCCCTCTGGCGGCAGGTGCATACGATGGGGGCAGCTGTGCACGTGTGGGGGCAGAGAGCGTGTGGGAAATCTCTGTACTTCCCTCTCGAGTTCGGTGTAAACCTAAAACTTCTCCAAAAAATTAAGTTTTTATTTAAAAGTGAATTAAAAAAAATTTTTTTAAAGGACATCTATCCTGACAATCCTTGTCTTTAAAAAAAAAATTAATGTTTATTTATTTTTGAGAGAGAGAGATAGAGAGCATGAGCAGGGGAGGGGCAGAGAGGGGAGACACAGAATCCGAAACTCCAGGCTCTGAGCCGTCAGCACAGAGCCCGACACGGGGGTCGAACCCACGAACTGTGAGATCATGACCTGAGCCGAAGTCGGACGCTTAACCGGCTGAGCCACCCAGGCGCCCCAGACAATCCTTCTCTTTTAGCTGGATCATAGGGCCTCTTAAATTACGCACACATATGCGTGTAAAATTATGTCATTTTAAATATTTTTTTCTACTTTGCCTGTTTTTTTTTCCCTTCTGCTTTCTTGCCTTTATTGTTGGTTATATTTTCTCGTTCTTCTCCTCTATTGTTTCTGTTTATAACTCTGTTTCTGTAATTTTATGACTATCCCAGAAAATTTGGCACGCACATTCAGGTTTTCGAAGTGCTAAGTTTATCCGTTTTTACCTTCCGAACGGTACAAAAAAAAAACCACTGAATATTTTCATCCCAACAGTACTCTCTCGGCTTACATCCTATTATTTTCAGGTAACTTAGCTCTGCTTTCGTTTGCGAAACCACAAGGTATGGTTATTATTCCACGCAGCCATTTTTGTTTGGATTTATCCAAATATGCAGTTTTTTTTTTAATTGATGTTCTTTGTATCACAGGTCTTCAACGTGGAGTTTCTTCTCCTCCCCCTCTCCCCTCCTCCTTCACCTCCTCCTCCCTATGACCCCTTTCCCCTTCCCCCTCCCCCTCTTTCTCCTCCTCCCCCTCCTCCCTCCCCTTCCCCTCCCCCTTCCCCCTCCCCTCCCCTCCCTCTCCCCCTCCCCCTTCTCTGGAGTTGCACTGGTGATGATACACTGGTGGCAAAGTCCCTCAGGTTTTCTCTTCGGAAGAACTTCATTTCACTCACTCTTAAAGATTTGTTACCTGGTCTCTGAGTCTACGCCGATGGTCGCTTTCTCTTGCCACGTGGGACTAATTATTTCACGATTGCCCCCCAGACGGGAGCTTCCGGTTTAATCATTGCTCATTTAAAGACCATCTGTCTTCTCTCTGGCTGATTTAAAGAGCCGCTCTATGTTTCCACGTTCGGTGGTTCAGCTAGGAGCTAAGTACGATTTTTCTTTTACTCATCTTATTTGGGATTTGTCGGGTTTCACGACCCTGTGGACGAATGATTTCTTCGGGGCGGGAGGAAGCTCGTCCAGGCTCACGTGCAGGGAGGGACTGTCCTCCTGGAACGTGGATTAGATGCTAGGCTCCCCACTCCTCCTCCATGGTCTGAACCCTCCTCGATGCTCCTGGTCCCTTTTGGTGGCCGTCGGGACATCTGTTTCAGGTCTGTATTTCAGTCCTCTTGCCCCTCTCTGGTGCCATCACATCCACTGTCCAACCCGCCGATTTACTTTCAGATCTCAATAATGTTATTATTTCTTTAAATTTCTTGGTACTTTTTCAAGCCTGCTGAGAACATTTTCATGGTTTCTCTCTCCTTAAGTTGTTCTAGCGTCTCTTCTATTTCTTTGAAAATATAAACGTATTTACTTTGCTTTCTGTGTCTTTTTTTTTCCCCACACTGTGAAGTCTTTCTAGGTTTGATTTTGTGTGTCTTATTCCTTCTGACTCTCTCTCAGGGTACCTATTCCAGTATGTGTTTAAAAAAAATTTTTTTTAATGTTTTTACTTATTTTTGAGGGAGACAGAGCATAAGTGGGGGAGGAACAGAGAGAGAGAGAGGGAGACACAGAACCAAAGCAGGCTCCAGGCTCGGAGCTGTCAGTACAGAGCCTGACATGGGGCCTGAACCCACGAACTGTGAGATCATGACCTGAGCGGAAGTCAGATGCTTAACCGACTGAGCCACCCAGGTGCCTCTATTCTAGTATGTGTTTTATGTATGTATGTATTAGTTAGTTAGTTATGCATTCATTCATCCATTTGCGTATATATATATATAGGTATACAGGTATATATAGATATATATATGTATATATGTATATATATGTAATTTATTTTATTTTATTTTTATTTTTAACCTTTTTTACCTTTTTCTCTGAGAGCTTATACATCTTGTTCGTGCCTCGGTGGGAATCTTTGTGACTTAAGTTAAAGCTCATTCTTCCAGAGAAGTTTCGATTTTGTTCCTGCCAGGTGGCTGGGGCACCACCAGCCTGGAACCATTTTAAACTAAATTCTGGTCTAGAGGTTTCTTTCAAGACACACATGTGGTACGAGTTCGGGCTGCCAGCTCTTGCGAGGGCCGTCTGGTAATTGTTAATCACCAGCAAATGAGGAAGGCTTCCCCCTCTTCCGTTCACGGCCATTTCCAGGCCGGCAGTTTTCGTGCAGTTCCCGAGGGGGGCACGGACTTATTTCCAGTTTACATTTTAACTGAGGATGTAAATATGTGTGTGTGTGGAGGGGGGAAGCTCCCTCTGTGTCCTATTAAGCTTCACATCTTGAGAAGAAGCCGGGACTTCCCTTCTGCTCCCGATATCCCATAAAGCTCTAGAAGGTGAAGTTCAAGTTCAGCCGGTTCATAAAATGATCTCAGGGCCTCAGCCGGCTTCTGGGCTGCTTACCTGCCAGGAAACTTGAGGGGCAGCCTCTGTTCACTGTGTGGCCCCTGGGTGTTTTTACTCCTTTGCTATTTTCACCGGTATTTGCTGTTTCCCATCCCCTCCAACTCTGACTTGTTTTTAGCAGAAGGATCAAAGTGACCGGTTACTGCCAAAACACCCTAGGTGCCACCTCACCATCGCCTTCTCCCACCGACATTGAGGTGGACATATCTCTACGCACGTTCGTGCATTTTTTCCAGTTATTTCCCGTAGCGTATTTCCAGTCTCTGAAGAGGAGGATGTGAACGGAGGACTATCTGGGAAACAGATTGGCACTACTCGGTGACTGTTTGGAACATTGGGGTGCTTGTTGGTCACCGATGCAGGTGCTTTGCTTACATTAGTTCATTTAATTCTTTGGACCATCCCACTAGACCTGATACGACAACACTCTACGGAAGGGCATTTCTATTAAGTGACAGGAAATATAAACTCTCTTTGGGGAGAAGAATATTCAAATTTTTGGGGGGGGAAAGTTTTTAAATTTAGGAGAGCTCTTACACAGCTAGCAGGGAGGCATCACTTGTTAACTAGACAACATAGTGTTATCATGTGAAACAGGCATGTGATGAAGGGCTGTCCTACCAGGCGTTAAAACAATGGCCGACAACCACCTCAGTGCCTTCCTGCTTTGAAGACTTCCTTGGGTCTGCTTCGCAGAGAGAGTTCTGGATTTGTTCTGGAGGCAGCTGTTTTGCATGGAGACGTCACTACGGAGGCGTGACGCCTAAACTTACTCTTGAAAAGGGACCAGGAGCAAGGATAAGCAGGAGCAAGATGGGACAGGATGCAGCGGGTCCACGGCAGGGAGTGTGGCTCACTGGGGGCAAGGACGAGGCGCCAGGGAGCTCACATTTGACCTTGACCCTGTCAGAGGCAGACCCACCAGACATTCAGTCAGCCTCATGAATAGCGTTTGCATGTTTCCAACATCACGCCGGCAGGAGGAGCCGTGGAGGACAGGGATATTACGAATGAATAAATGAACAGTCCTTTGAAAATGGTTTTATTAAGATATAACTCACACACCATACAATTCGCCCAATTAAAACGTACTTTTGGGGCGCCTGGGTGGCTCAGTCGGTTAAGCATCTAGGTTTAGGCTCAGGTCATGATCTCAAGGTTTCGTGAGTTCAAGCCCCATGTCGGGCTCTATGCTGACAGCGTGGAGCCTGTTTGGGGTTCTCTGTCTCTCCCTCTCTCTCTGCACAGAGGGAGCACAGAGGTGACACATGCCGCAAAGGGAAAACGGAGAAGAAAAAGGAAGGAAAAGAAAAGAGAAAAGAGCGAAAGAAGAAGGAAAAATAGTGCCCGCCGGCAGATGGGGTGGGAAGAGGGCGCCCACCAGTTCTGTCCCCTGATTGGACTCCCACAGACCCCTGGCCCTCAGACCAACGCTTTAAAATAAAAAAATGAGTGTCTTTCGCGTAAAGTCTGGGCCTTGGGGCGATGGGTGTGCGCCAGCCTGATGGCAGCTGGTCCTCAGCTCACCACAACCCCGGGGGTCCAGGGGACACGAACCCCAGGGCTCTTCAAAGCCAGGTGTTTTGAAGGCTTATCTCTCAGGAGCCTTAAAAGTTGGGGTGCCTGATGTGGTGGGTATAAGCTCTTCACTCCTCAGTGGGAAGCTCAAAGTTTTGGGCCCCCTCCTGATTGTGGGTCGCCCCCTCATGAGTGGGTTTATGGGACTGTGTCTCAGACTTTCCTACCCTCCCCCACCCCCCACTCTCTCATTTGTCTGATGTAAAGCGGTCTCTCTGCCAGTTTTTAGGTTTTTGTTTTTGGTCCACATGTGGCAGTAGATTTCACGTGTCTGTTGGGGGAAGTGAGTTCAGGATCCTTCTAGTTGCCAGCTTGAATCAGCGCCTCCTCACTGTGGTTTTGATTTGCATTTTCTTGATGGGTAATGATGTTGAATATCTTTTCAGATGCTTCTTGTGTAACTTCTTTGGGAAGATATCTATTCAGTTCCTTTTTCCACTTAAACAATTGAAATTATTTGTCTTTCTATTATTGAGTTGTAGGAGTTCTTTATATATGCTTGATACAAGTCCCTTATCATACGTATGAGTGGCAAATATTTCCTCCAATTCTGTGGGTTGTCTTTTCACTTCTTTGACGGCATCTTTTGAAGCACAAATTTTGTAATTCCAAGGAAGCCCATTTTCTACATTTTTTTTGTCACTTTTACTTTTGGTTCATGTCTAAGAAGTGTTTTCCTAACCCAGGGTCATAAGGATCTGTGTTTTCTTCTAAGAGGTTTTTTAGTTGCAGCTCATACATAGGTCTAAGGTCCGTTTGGAGTTAATTTTTGTGTGTGTTGTAAGAAAGGGGTCCAGCTTCATTCTTTTTCATGTAGATATCCAGTTGTCCCAGAGCTATTTGTTAAAAATATTCTTTTTAAAAAATTTTTAAAGTTTTTTTTGAGATAGAGATAGATAGACTAGAGAGAGAGAGAGAGAGAGAGAAAGCATTGGAGGGGTGGAGGGGGGGAGAGAGAGAGAGAGGAAGAGAGAGAATCCTAAGCAGACTGTGCCATCAGTGAAGAGCCCACCATGGGGCTCAATCCCACGAACCCAGTAGATCATGACCTGAACTGAGAGGGAGTCAGATGCTTAACTGACCGAGCCACTCAGATGCCCCCATTTGTTAAAAATATTCTTCAAAAATACCCTTTCTGGTCCCTAGGGCTTTGTATATTCCAGTGTAGGGGGTGTATTCTGAACTGGGGCATAGCCAACAAGAATGGGTATGTTGGGGTGTTTGGAAAGGTAGAAATACAAGTGACTGAGGTCACAGGGACAGGAGGGCTTGAGAAGGACCCCTAGGTTTTTGGTTCCTACCCTTCCTCTCCATGTCAGGAGGTGTGTGACCTCAGCATCCCACACGACCATCCCAGAACTGCTGTGCCAGGCCTAGTTGCTCATCCTTGTGACTTACAGATCAAAGCCTGTTGCTGAATTGTCATCAGCCCAACCACCGGAAGCAAGCCTCAGATCTGGAGGACAGTAGGGTTATATTTTGCGGTTGCCTTGGACTGGAACCACTATGGTGTTTCAGTTCAAAGAAAAAATGGAAAGGCTCATATTTACGTGGGAGGCAGTCAGCAAACTCCAGAAGCATGAACCTTCTGCCAGCAATCAGGGATCTACAGACAAGATCAGTGACCCTAGGAGAGCAACGGACCCTTCTAGCCCCTGGGGAGGAGTTTCGTCTCCAGAATAATCTCGCTTTATAGGACACAGTGCCCCAGAACTCTGCAAATTCATCCTGGGTTTACTTTCTGGGGGTCGTGGGGTATTTCCATATTTGAGGGTTGGCTGCTTAACTCTTGAAGTTACACGGCTGGTCTTCATTGTTGGGAAAAATACCTCAAAGACGGGTAGCTGCCAGTCTACCTCATTCCGCACTCAGGCGCCGGTGGGACTGGTCAACGTAGAGACCGTAGGCCAGCTAACGATGGGCACGCTACCCACAGAACTGCTGCTCGATGCTGCCGTCTCTGATAGGAACGAGGGGAAATGTGTCTGAGATGTCTCTGCTAGCCCCTGACCTCAGTGACAAGTCCTCAGCTCCAAGGGGAGGCCCACCTTGGGAGCAGGAACAAAAGGGCTCTGTTCTGTGTGTTGGAAGGGCGCCGTACTGAGCAAATGTTCATGGGGATCCCACAGAGACTCCTTTGATGAGAAACCACTCCACCCAGGACATCCTTGCCCAAGAGTGACCAGGCGCCCCTGGGAGCCAAGGAAAGATATTTTGTTCTTGTGAGCGACCTTCTAACATGTGATCATTTCTGAGAGGACAGTAGCCCTTTAGATCTTTAAACATAGCCATCAGTTGCGTTCAGAAGCATGGAGCTGAAAGCGATTATGGAGGCTGTTGAGTTGACCTCCTTGGCTTACAAAGGGGGAAACTGAGTCCAAACAATTAGATGACAAGCCCAGGGTAATACGCTCTACCCACTCTCTCCCACAGTGCATTTCTGTTCAAGAAACCACTAAGCTCACAGTTGTACAGATGAAAAAGAATGAACAAAACCTTGGAATAATCCCAGAGTGTGGATGAGTGTTGGATCCCTGTTGGTATCCAGGAGATAGAAAGTCCGCAGGACTTATGCACTGCCTCTGCTTGGGGGAATTTCAGGGGCCGTGTCATTTCTGTTTTTGGTTGTTGGTGGTTTGTTCACACGTCTGATAGAAAATTGTCTCTTGGGCGTCACCTTCTGTTCGTGGTAGCACATTTCCATTCTTCCCCGCAGTAGCCGTCCAGTGAGTCAGCTACTCCCACAGCCGCGTCAGAGAGAAACACATCAAGTTCACACAACTTCGGGGAGCTTGGCAGGTGCCTGGGTAGATGCAAGTTGTGAGAACCTCCGGCTAGTTCAGAGCCTGGCTCCGTGGCAGAGGGAAGGGACCGACCGCCTGCCACCTACGTCTGAGACAGCTCTGGTCGGGGGAGGCAGAGTTTCTCCTCTAGGACTCTAGGATTTTGATGGCTTCCTTACATTTAGTCTTTCATCCATTTTCAGGTGATTTTTGTGTCTGGTGTAAGAAAACGGTCCAGGCTCATTTTTCTGCATGCCGCCGTCCCGTTTCCCCAACGCCATTTGTCGAAAACACTCTTTTTTCCGTTGGATACTCTTTCCTGCTTTGTCAAAGATTGATTGACCATATAGTTGTGGACCCCGTTCTGGGTTTTCTGTTCTGTTTCATTGGTCTCTATGTCTGTTTTCGTGCCAAGACCACACTGTCTTGATGATTACAGCTTTGTAATACAGCCTGAAGTCCGGGATTGCGAGGTCTCCGGCTTCAGTTTTCTTTTTCAGGATTGCTTTGGCTATTCAGGGTTTTTTTCTGGTGCTATATGAATTTAAGGTTTGTTTGTTCTAGATCTGTGAAGAATGCTGTTGGTATTTTGATAAGGATGCATTAAATATGTAGATTGCTTTGGGGAGGATAAGCATTTTAACAACGCCTGTTCTTCCAATCTATATAAACATTATTTTTAAAGACGATTAGGATTCGTGTTTGTATATACCTCACTTACTTACTCATCTCCATTTTATTAGAAATTTGGGGGGGAACCCACATTACAAAGGTACTTTGCAAATACGGCTTCACTTTGGACAAGGAGACATATCGGCTGTTTTACTAGGCTTCTCTACATTCAGTGAAGCCAAGAGAGCTACTGAAGTCACATTTTATTATTTACTTCCATAGTCTCACTGGGGAGCATGGAGAAGGGGGGATAATGTAGGAAGGGAGTCTCGATATTAGAATTAGGATGAAGCCTCAGGGACTCTTGTAATTAAGAAATATTCTTTAGAACATTCTATCGCATGAAGCAATTGATTCAAAGAACAGATCATTATGCTAAGTCCTAGAAATATAGAGTCTTAAAACTTCGAATGCACGAGCCACCTTCCATAGAAGCGGTGCTCTGCCTCCTTCGGAAAATTCGCAGGGGAGCCTCATTACAGAAGGCAGTTTTGTTTGGGTTCATATAGCACCACCTGCTGCTGAAAAAGAAAGCTACGGAGAGGAGGTCTGGCATTAAACACCGATGGGTACGAGAAACAACGGGGAACTGGTAGGTGGTCCCTTACAGGATCCAACTTGGGTGAGAACCGAATTCAATTTTAAACATCAAAAAGGCCGGGAGTGGACTTCTGGCTCCAAAGGGCTGCAGAGTACATTTTATTAATTTCCCCACCTCTTGGAAATTTGTACCCCAATTCAAAGAATATACATACAAACAGGGAGAGATGCATGTCAGAACAGGAAGCCACGGAAAGGGGCCCACCGTGTTCTGGAACCCCTGAGAACTTTCTGGATGACGTAGCGCAGGTGGCACTGGATCGGGGGAAGGGCTCATTAGCCTGCCGCTGACCACGTGGGAGGAAAACACCCGGAAAGTGAGTGAGGCAGATCCCCAGAGCCCGCCAGCTCACGGTGCCAGGGGCTGGAGGGGAGGCTGGGTCGCTGGGTCCAAAGCGAGAGGCAACAGTAGGTGTTCCTTCCACCCTGGGAAATGCTCCAGGTGCTGGAAGTTCACGCACACACCGGACACGCGACATTAGCCAGGCGCTGACAGGGCTGGCTTCGAGGAACGGCGGGCACATCAGGTAGGAGAGGTGGCAGGTGCCCCTAACAGATGTCCACCCTGGCACACTAAATCCCAGGGAGCATTTGAACCAACTGTGGTTTCCAGATCTAATAACAAACACCCGAAGATTCTACACTCAACCGATCGTTTAAGCGTGACGACCACAACATAACATTCTCAGACACGCAAATATTCCGAGAGCTTTCCATCTGTGTAACTTTCTTGAGAAAAAGCACACCTGCACAGACACACACACACGCACACACTCAAGAATTATGGTACCGAGTAATGAAACCAGCATAATTCAAGAATTAAGTCAAGATCATTGTGGGTAATAACGTTATATAAAAACACTTAGGAAGGGAAGTAAAATCATTAATAGCATTAACCTCGTTGTCAACCTCTATCTCTCTGTCCCTAAAATCCCAGACTCTTATGTTTTCGGTTTCATTATTCACCCTGACGGAGAAATGAGTCCAAGGATGTACTGTTTTACATATTGCTTATAAACTCAGCACAAAGGGAGGGTCTCCAAATTATTAGCATAAGAAAGGAGCACGGAAACTGTGACCAATATGGCAAGAGCCATAACCGAATTTAACTTGAGAATGTTGATTTTAAAACCCCTCAGTTAAATCTTCGGAGATGGAAATCAGCAATATAGGAAAATCATAATACTCTCAAGAATGCGTGGATGGTCCCATATTTAAAAACCTATTCCTGTAACATTCATTGGATGGGATTCGACAGGATCTGACCTGAGCTCTTCTCTGGAACCACCTTCTAGGCTCCCCTTTTGGGTCTCTCTTGAGTTCTCTCGTCCACCACCTTTGCCCTTCTCTGTAATGAGCTGTCACTCTCGTTTGTTTATTCCCCATTGTTTTTCCTTCACGAGGACAGCACTGCCCTGGGATCCGTGTCCTGTCTGGCTCGTTCACACCTGTTTCCCCAACACTTGACAAAGAAAGGACACGTAATGGCTGACATGGTGTTTAGACATCGGTTGCCTTTGTCCAGTACCTATGTGGTATATCTATCATTCAATTTTTATTAAGTGATGGGTGAAGCTATTGATGAATGGGTGGCAATGAGTCTATACGTCTGCCATCATAGACCCTGTAATTTACCGGGGGAGACAGACAACCCCACAAGCCCGTCCATATGGTCAGTGTCAAAACCTCGGTGTTCTGTGCACCTTTTTCTGTTCTGGCGAACTCGCTGAATAAACGGTGGGAACTGTTTTGCAGGAAGCTTCCACAACTACTTCTCGAGAAAAGTCTGGGAGAGTAGAACCGCAAAGTAGTAACTGCCAGCTTCCCAAAGCCTGTCACCAAAGGACACGCAGCAACTCGACCAGTAAGTGCGTCATCGAACTGTCCTCAGGGGCGGAGCCTCGCTGTCGCTGAGGACCAGGAATATGAGTGACGCGGGGAGATCTGGAGAAGGGCGGGTCTCTGCTAGTCCGGTTGGGGTGAACCCGGCTGCGGTCGGCTTGCCTCTCTGAGACCACCTGTCACCGCGCGTGCACATCCTGGCCAGCCAGAGGTGGTGGTGGGGCGGCGGGGGGGGGGGCTCTCTATGGTTTCGACACTCCCGCCTCTAGTTGGACTCCAGCGCCGTGTTGGGGACACCCATTATAGGGGATAAAACACAAAGGGTTTCCTCCCACTCTGTCTTCTGATGGGCTCCTCGATTTCAGGAAGGCTACTTGCTCTCCTGGGGCCTCCACCCCCTCATCTGTCACAAGAGGGGAGTTGAGGCTGGTGGCCGCCATGATTCTTGGTTGCTATAAATGGAAGAGCCGTAATCCAAAGTGAGGACGTTTGAAGAACGCAGAAGGGCATGAAGAAACGAAAGCCACACCAAACGCCGCCGTTAGAGATAATCGATGTTAACATTTTCGTTATTTCCCTTTTGTGCCCGCGTATGCCTATAGACTACGCACACGCGTGCTCACGCACAGCATGACGTGGCTTCGAGTCCCTGGAAATTCTTTCCTACACACCACGTTCAGTGGGTGCCTCGTATTTCATTGTACGGGTGTACCCGATCTAGGTAACTAACTCCCTGCCGTTAGACAGCTAAGTTATTCTCAGTTTTCCACTAAGATTATCAGCATTGCTGAGTCTGCACTTCAAATTTTGTTTGCGTCTGTGATGATTTTCTGAGGGAAACACAGAGGGCAGTGGACGCGCGTAGGGTTTGGAGCTCACACTTGCTCCCAGAGCTCATTATCTATGTGACCTTGGGCAAGTGCCTTAAACTCTGTCTCATATAATTCTGCCACAGGATGCACCATCTAAAACGTTGTTCCCCAAGCTCATTTCCTATTTTTGGACTGCTACTTACACTGTTTTTAATCATACATTTTTGCTTGTTGCCTCCTTTAGAATAATTTTTTTTTTTAATTTTTTTTACTTTTTTAAAATTTATTTCTGAGACAGGGAGAGACAGAGCATGAACAGGGGAGGGTCAGAGAGAGGGAGACACAGAATCCGAAACAGGCTCCGGGCTCTGAGCTGTCAGCACAGAGCCCGACGCGGAGCTCGAACTCACGGACCGCGAGATCGTGACCTGAGCCGAAGGTGGCCGCCTAACCGACTGAGCCACCCAGGCGCCCCCTAGAATAATTTCTTAGAAACGGAGTTTCGAAAGGAAAACACACCTTAGATTTTGATCTGTGCTGCCAGCTTTAAGTAGCCGATACTCCAGTCATGTGTACGAGCACCTGTTTCTTCAATCACAGCCCACAGTGTGTTAAAATTTATAAATGTGTATTTTACTGCAGATTTTTCCTGCTTCCTCTGCTTTCTTTCTAGCCCACTTCTCACCCGGGAAGGGCCACACAATTTGTGGGGATCAGTGCAAAATGGAAGCGTGGGACCCCTGTTCAAATATTAACAATTTCAAAATGGATGCGTTAGAAATCAAGCCAAGGCTCCCTCTACGTTTGGGGGTCTGCGTGGCTGACTTCACAGGCCGCATGCCCACGAGCCCAGCCCTGCTTGCTCCCTGCCCCTGGCCCTGAGGTTGCTGGGGGAGCCCAGTCCTGGAGGAGTGCCACCAGGGGACTGGAGGCGGAGGAGACGCTCCCGAGTGTTTCTTCCCCCTCCCTCCGCCTCAATTGGCACCTGACCTGCCCGGTGCTCTGGCCCCAAGAGCAGGTGGAAGGAGTCCCTCCACACAGCCGACTCTAAGCGTCTCTTGGTTCATTCATTTGCTTTTGGGGAGTCTACCTGGTTTTTTTTTTTTTATTGGTGGGATCAGTAATATTGTTAGTTTATAAGGAGCCTCTGGGGGACCCCTGGGAGTCTCAGTCAGTTAAGCCCGACTTTGGCTCAGGTCATGAACTCGCGGTCCGTGAGTTCGAGCCCCCACGTCGGGCTCTGTGCTGACAGCTCAGAGCCTGGGGCCTGTTTCAGATTCTGTGTCTCCCTCTCTCTCTGCCCCTCCCCTGCTCATGCTCCCTCCCTCTCTCTCTCAAAAATGAATAAATGTTAAAAAATTAAAAAAAAAGATAAGGACACCTTTATATAATCACATCTATATATTTTTTTCCTTCCTAATCATGTTAAAGTTTCTTCCACGTCCAGAGAACTATTGAAATCACTACTAAATATTGGGCTGTATTTCCTTCTCATTTTTAAACGATATGCCTTTTTTTAAAAAAAAATGCCTACTATACCCATCAGTAATGTTTGTTGTTTGACGTGAAGCAAGAATCTAGATAAAAGCTTTTTTCTCTTTTTTCTTTCTTTTGAGAGAGAGGGCATGTGCCAGAGGGGGAGGGACAGAGAGAGGGAGGGAGAGAGAAAACCCCAAGCAGGTGCCATGCTGTGAGCACAGGCAGAGCCCGACGTGGGGCTCGATCCCACAGACCCTGGAATCATGACCTGAGCTGAAATCAAGAGTCAGACGCTTAACCCGCTGAGCCACCGAGGGGCCCAGAGACAAATGCTATTTTAAGTGGCTGCTTGGTTCTAGCACCGCTTATGGGTGCCTTTCATTTCACTGTTCGTTCGTTTTATGTCCTGCAAATAATACGCGGTAAGGTCTCGAAAACAAACGGGGGCAACGTTTTTAGAGAGAGATGTCCCGCCATCGGTGCCGGTTTCACGGATAACGTTTGCGTTCACTTACCTGCTTTCTACGCTTTGTTATTTGGTCACTCGTCACTTCCTTGTTCCCTGCCTCTTGCTCGGGGTGTGTGTTGGAGTTTTGCAGTGATTTGGGAGATGTGTTCAATTTCCAGCTGCACCCTGGTTTCCTTAACACAAGATCAATTAGCTAATCATTTGGGTGTCATTAATTAATGAATATTTGAGACGGCATTTTCCAAGTCGCCCTCCCCCGACCTCCCCCGGAAAAGTGGAATTACCTACCCTTAGTCTGCCTCCCCGCTGGTTTTTCCATTCCGTATTTCAACTCAGCCGTTAATTACAAACTCATGTTATTATACAAGCACCACAATATGTAGTTTCCCTTTCAAAAGTTATTTTGGCCTTTGCATTGGCTCTCGTAACCACATTGTCCACGAACTCAATCGATGGCTGTATGTCTGACTGCGTTCAGCACCCCCCACCTCCCCATGGACTTGAGATGCTGACCTTCATCGATGTCCTTGTGGCTGGAGCGCGCCCACTAGTCATTTTCAGACCAGCCCGTGCTTCGGGGCACCCGCTCTGTCCCGACCTGGGGGCCTGCGTCCGTGCTGATCTGAACTCACAGGGGGATCGAGAAGGGCCTTGGGGCCGCCCTGTCGGTGGGGCTGGGGTGGGGCTGGAGAGGCCAAGGCTTTGGGGTGGACCCAAGGGTGTTCTCCGCTGACCTTTGTGCTTTGAGAGCACAGACGGCTTCTTCCTTTCCTCCTCCCCGGGGTTTAGGTGTTAATCCCTACTGCACAGGGGAGATCGACTTTCACACGATAAAGAGCTCTGCGGCCGGCACGGACAGGCAGCCTTACCCCCTGTGTGGCAGCCGGAAGTCCCTCTCTCAGCAGCTGGACTGCCCAGCGGGAAAGTCTGCGGTAAGAACCGAGGGAGGGAGCCGGGGAAGGGGACGCGGGAGGGGCCCGGGCTTGGCCGTGGCTGCGGAGGCCAGCCGGTGGGGTCCCGTCCCTGTCCCGGCACTACCGAGGAGAGGGGCTGGCTGGTGGGAGCGGGCAGCTCCGGGCACGGAAAGACCCTCACCGGGAACGGTGACCGCGGAGCGCCCCGCGAGCCGGCCCTTGCGGCCACTGCCCGTCTGTGCTGCTGGGAGCTGACGAGCCACGTGAGCGGAAGCTGAGGCCTTCTGTGGGCCCTTCGCTCCCTCTGCACCGGGGCTCCAGGCGGTGGGTGAGGAGCCATCCCGGGACAGGTTAGGGCACGCGTGCCAGGGGGCATCGACCAGGGCGGGCAGCCCGGGGGCTCAGGGTCAGACCTCCAGGACGCCAACACCCGCGCTCTTAGCCCCGTGGTGTCGGGACCTGCCTTGCACCCTGTGCCTCTAATTCATAACACAGGCTTAGAAACCAAGGTAGCGTCGGCCCCGTTTTACGCCGACGAAACTTGGCGGCTGGCCAAGGCGAGGGGCTGCCTGAGTTCACACGTCTCAGAAGCTAAGGGACCAGGCGGAATTCGAGCCAAGCCCCGTGGGCCCCACACCGCGCGTCCTTCCCACGTCGGGCGCGGGGTGCGGGCCGGGAGCCCAGCAGTGTCCGTCCCCTCCTGCTGTGTCCCCGAACCCCGGGCCCTGCACGGCAGGGACTCAGGCTGCCCCCAGGACCACCCGGCGCCTCTGACCCCAGCACCGTGTCGGCTCAGGTGATTTTACAGAAGAGGCAACAGGCACAGAGTGGTTGAGTTGCTTCCTCAAGGTCACCAGCCAGGAAAGGAACCCAGGCGGCAGGGCCCCAGAATCTAAGCTGTGATGGATGGTCCGGGCTGTATACCCCCCTACCGTGGGGGGCGGGGGAGACTTCCCGAAGCATGCGGGGTGCACGTCTCCTTGGCACACTCAGCTTCTCTTATGCAAGTCGCTTGTCTGCCTCCCCGGGGATTTATGCCTCGCATTTTAAAATCTTCAGGTTCCTTGCCCACCACCCCATGCCGGGCCCAAAGGGGGTGCTCGGTACGCGTGTCTTGAATTGGACACAGTCTGGGGAGGGCATTCTTGGAGACCCTGGTTCTAGGACGCGTCGTTCTCGGCCGCTGTGGTCTGTCGTGTAGTCTGCACCTGCTGTGTGGACAAGCCTTCTATAGCTTCCAGCTGCAGGGAGAAGGCTGAAAGCCCCGGACCACTGAAGGCAGCCCCCCGCCCCCCCCCAGACTCCCACCGTGCCTCGTCGACCAAGTTCGGGGCTGGTGCCGTGGGCCCCCCGGAGAGAGGGTTGGGGTCCCCCCTGCCCCCTGAGGTGGGTGCTGCTGTTCCCCCGGCTCACGCCTCCCCACCCCCTTCCTTCCCACAGGGCAGCTCGAGACCCACCCGGTCGCTCAGCACAGCTCAGCTGGCACAGCCCTCGGGGGGCCTCCAGGCTTCCGTCATCTCCAACATCGTGCTGATGAAGGGCCAGGCCAAGGTGAGCGAGGGCCATTGCCAACAGAAGCTGCCGGATGGACACCGGCTCCTGACGAGCCGTCCCGTCCAGGGAAGGAGGCAGATAGGGATGGGGGTTCTGGCTGTGGGTGTGAGAGTCGAGATGAACCCGTGGGGGGTTGGGGGGGACCCTGTGTGGGCCACCGCAGGGCAACTGCTCGCCAGCTTGGATTTGGGGTGATGTTTTTAGAAGTTAGTTCTAGGGTGGCTCAGTCGGTTGAGCGTCGGACCTCGGCTCGGGTCATGATCCCATTGTTCAGGGGTTCGAGCCCCGCGTCGGGCTCTGTGCGACAGCTCGGAGCCTGGAGCCTGCTTCGGATTCTGTGTCTCCTTGTCTCTGCCCCTCCCCACTCGTGATCTCTCTCTCTCTCTCTCTCTCAAAAATAAGTAAACACCACAAACTATTTAGAAGTTAGTTTCACCTGACGGTTAAATTCAAATCATTGACGTCGTGTCTTTGTCGGTTCAGGCCTCTGTAATAAAAACCCAGACGAGGTGGCTTAAATAGCACATTCTCGTGGTTACGGAGGCTGGAGAGTCCAAGATGAAGGTGCCCGCAGATTTGCTGTGTGTGGAGGACCGGCTTCCTGGTTCGTGGACGGGGCCTTCTCTCTGTGTCTGCACAGGGCACATGGCGGGGGGCCGAGGGAGCGCTCTGGGCCCCTTTATAAGGGCCCCCTCTCTCCTTTATAAGGGCCCCTCATCCATCCCGAGGGCACCACCAATACGACTTGCTCACCTCCCAACGGCTGCAGTCTTTGAAGTTTGGGGAGGACACGTCCAGGCCACGTGTGTCCCCCAGGTGGATATATTCATGCCGATTTCTGCCCCACAACTGACAAATCCTGAAGGGAGGGACGAGGCAGAGGTGGGGGGTGGGGGTGGGGGCATCCCGAATGTCTTTTGCGTTGCTTCCAGAATATTCCGGAATAGACGTGGGCAGTTGCTGCAAAGTTCCCAGACGAGCCCAAGTAAATCAGATGGTTTGTTTTTGATTTTGTTTTTGTTTTTTTTTTTCAAACCCACCTAATATAACTTTGGCACGTGGCCTGGGGGGAAAGGGCTGTTGCTACTTCCGCTCTGGTCAGAGGAGGGGGTCTCCTCACGCTGGGTCTTTCCTCCCCGGCCCTCACCCCCTCCCGCTCCCGGGAGCACAGCAGACCGGTGAGTAAGACGAAGCACAAGATGCTGACCCGACCGGTCCTCTCCCTACAAAGGAGAAATCCTCTCCGGTGCTGACTTCTCGCCTAACGGCCCGACTTTCTGGCTAGTAAATCACAGTGCTTTCCACCCCGCACCCCTGCCTGGATTTCGGTGGAAGGTATTTAAGACACGGTTGGCTTTTCAATTGTCGGCCCTGCCCAGAAGAGCGCAAAGAGCACCGAAGACGGTTTAATGTATCTCGGGGTCTGTAAGAGGCACATTCGCTAAATCCACGTTCCGTGTCTCTGGGCGGACCGAGCCGGGCCGCGGGGGCCCGGGGACCGAGCGAGGCGGGCCACTCGGTGCGGGAGGCCCGCGTGCAGGGCAGGGCGGTGGGTTCAGAGGCCGGGCGGGCCTCCCGCCGTCCACCCGCACGACCCAGCCACGGAAGGAAGGCCGCGTGTCCCGGGTGGCAACCTGGAGTGGGGTCGGGGGTGGGGGGAGTTCAGGAGGAGGATGAGGCAGAGCCAGAAGGATCCCTAAGTGCTTGAGGAAGAGTCAAAATCGAATCAGGCAAGAAGGCAGCTACCACAAGGCCAGGCGCTGGGCCGAGGGCTTTGCAAGCAATGTCTCCTCTGATGCTCACGAAAGCCCTGTTAGCATCTCCGTTTTCTGGCTGAGGACACTGAGGGCTTGGGAAGCCCCAGGACTTCCCCGGGGGCGCCTGGTTCATTGGCCGTGGAACTCGGACAGTGACCCAACACTTCTTGACCCCCAGGCCTCCTCCTCCTCCTCCTCCTCCTCCTCCTCCTTCTCCTCCTTTTTTTTTTTTTTTTAGATTTTTAAAGTGTTTGTTTACTTGTGAGAAAGAGAGAGACAGAACGTGAGCGGGGGCGGGGCAGAGAGACAGGGAGACACAGAATGGGAAGGAGGCCCCAGGCTCCGAGCCGTCGGCACAGAGCCCGACGCGGGGCCCGAACCCACGCGCCGCGAGATCGTGACCCGAGCCGGAGTCGGACGCTCAACCGACGGAGCCCCCCAGGCGCCCCTCACTGGATTTTCTAACACAATCCTGTGAGTGAGGTTATGAGCATTATCGTACAAGGGGCTAAGCGAGGGCTCGGAGACGGGAGGTGATGTGCCCCGAGATGCCAGCCAGACAGGCAGACCCCGGGCTCGGCCCCGTCTGGGATTCTCCGGCCATGGCACAAGTTCTGTGTCGGGACACGACTCTGTGTGAGAGCCCAGGCCCCACCCGGTACGGTCCGGCCTGGAGGTCATGGCTTTCCCCATTCCCCTGTGAGGTCCCGAGGCATCTGACACCAAGGGCGCCTTTCTCCTCCCCGGCTCCTTCGTTGAGGGTTGGGGGTTGGGGGTTGGGGCAGGCGCTCGGCCTGGAACATCCCTAATGCCAGTCTCCTCTTCTTCCCCCCAGGGCCTGGGCTTCAGCATCGTCGGGGGAAGGGACAGCATTTACGGCCCCATCGGAATTTACGTCAAAACCATCTTTGCGGGGGGAGCGGCGGCAGCGGACGGACGGCTGCAAGAAGGTAGGTTTCTCGTCTCTCGCCGGGTGACATCTGAGGGGTCACTGGCCCACAGAAGACAGCGCAGGGCAGCCTGTGTCTTCAGCCTGCGGAATTCGGCCGGCGTGGATTCTGGGGTCCGCGGCACACATCCCCGACGGTTCCGTCGTGACCGGCATGGTGCTGGGTGTGTCTGCCCACGGCCCAGCTCCCGTAGCCAGCCTGGGACACAAGGCCGAGGTGTCCGCCTCCCCTCCCTTCCTGTCCAAGGCCCCCCCCACCTCCATTGCTGGTGTCCCCGCCACCCTCTCCCTTCTTTCCTGCCCTCCCGACTCACAGTCACCCGGCGACAGGCCCTGTGCTTCTAATGCGTCTGATGAACGTCCTCTGTAAGCCCTCTGTGTTCTCGGCTCCAGAAACAGGCTGATCAGATATGATCCCTCCTCTGAGGAGCTCATGGCCCGCCCGCTTTCCTGTCTGGGACAGGCCCCTGGCCATCCCCGGGGGTCAGAGCTGCCTCCTGAGGGCCCCTCCATCATGCTGGGAGTATTGGCGAACAGGCTTGGCCCGGGGACACTCCCAAACTTCAACTAGGGGTCAAAATTCAGGGGCGGGCGAGGCCAGACACTGGGGGGGCCCGCGGGATGCTTAAGAGAGGTGACCTCGGTGTCCCCACCCTCCCTGTCGGGACAGTTTCTGTGAGTCGCGCTGGGAGCCTAGCCACCGGTAAGGACCCACCTTGGTTAGGGCAGGGATGGCAAACTCCGGGGACGTCAGGCCCGCGGCCCATTTTCATCCTGCTCACAAATAGAGACTGGTTCTCGTGTGTCTTTTCTTTCTTTAAAGTTAAATTCTACTGAGTTAATGCGCAGTATCGTGCTGGCTTCAGCAGTAGACCCCAGTGACTCGTCGCTTACGCACGACACCCGGTGCTCATCCCAACGGGTGCCCTCCTCGATGCCCATCCCCCGTCTGTCCCGTCCCCCCCTCACCCCCCTCCAGCAGCCCTCAGTTTGTTCTCTGTCTTCAGGAGTCTCTTACGGTTTGTTGCCCTCTCTTCTCCTTCCCCCCTTCCCGTATTTTCATCTGTTTTGTTGCTGAAATTCCACACGTGAGCGAGATCAATTGGCATTGGTCTTTCTCGGAGCGATTGATTTCACTTAGCGTAATACTCCTCTCTGGCTCCATCCACATCGTGGCAAGTGGCAAGGTTTCATTCTTTTTGACGGCCGAGTAATATTCCGTTGTGTACACAGACCACATCTTCTTTATCCGTTCATCAGTTGGTGGACCCTTGGGGTCTCTCCATAATTTGGCTGTTGTTGATAGCGCTGCTGTAAACACTGGGGTGCGTGTGCCCCTTCGGTTCTGTCGTTTTGTATCTTTTGGGTGCATCCCTAAAAGCATACGTGCTGGATCCCATATTTCTAAGTGGCTGAGCAAAGTCAGAGGAATTTGCAAGTCTTTGTGGTGAGAGAGAACCGAATGAGATGCAAATTTCAGGGTCCAGAGACGAGCTCTACGAGGACCCAGCCATGCTCGCGGCTCATTCTGTTGTCTGAAGCTGCTTTTGTGTTCACGACAGCCGTGTTGCGTAGTTGTGCAACGTTGCCTAGTTGAGCAGAGGGCGCGCGGCCGGCCGAGCTTACGGTACCTGGCCCTTCGTAGAAAAAGTTTGCCGACCTCAACCTCATGCACGCTTACGCTTCCGGATTTTGTCGGGGAGGCAGTGGGGAACCTTTGAAGGTTTTTATAATTTGGGAGGGACCAGCTATGACCAGGGTTCTCAGGTGATTCGGGAAGCAGAAGGCAGGATGAGACGGGCCAGCAAGAGCCCAGAGGCTGTGAAGCCCTTTGAGAGGCTGTCCTAAGGGCCAGACTCCAGCTCTTAAGGGTCTTGCCTGAGCCTGTCTTCCTGGGAGGAGGCAGGTGCAGATGAGACAGCCTCCCTGGGTCCGAGAAAGTGTTCCTGGTCTTAGTGAACTTAACCTGGAGCAGGACATACGGAGGAGGAAAAAGGCCAAGGCAGAGGCTTGGCTCTGGGCGGCCACCAGGTGGCGCTGTCCAGCAGGCGGTGTCGCTGTCTCCAGCCCAGGGAGGGAGGAGGGCTGGGTGTAGACTGGGGGTTGTGGACAACACTTGAGTTATAGGGCCGATGAAGGAGGGAGGGAAGAGAGGAGGGCGGAGGCAGGCTCTAGGGGGGAGTAGCTAAATCAAGAGGCGGGGAAAGAAAAGGGATCAACGAGACAAAGGGAGAAACGGGGCATCAGAATCTTGAGAATGTGCTATATTTTGTTTGGTTATGTTTTGGACTTCTCTTTACTTAAACAAAAAGTGAGGGAGTTGAGTGGAGGTGGCAGGAAAACAGTGTGCTGTGTCTTGTTTTCTTTCCAGAATGCAAACCTGCCCTGTCAACCTTCTTTTTCTCCCCTCCCCTTTTCGTTAATACCAATCATAAAAATTCGGTGGGAAAGACGTTCAGCTAATCTACCGCAGTCCTTGATTCTAGCCTCTAATGATGAACAAAATCACCGTTTGTCACTCCTTCAAAGTAAAGTTCTAGAATCTGCCATTGGATGGGGGGTACATCCAGCTGCAACAAAAGTTTGGAGCACAGATCAAGGCTAATGATGTTTTATTTGTATTCTGCTTGCGAAAGAAACGGTTGTGTAAGATTTAGTTTAATCGCTTCCCACCAGATATGGCCCAACGAGGACCAGGACTGTCCAAAGAGTAGTTCTGTCGGGGCTCACGAGGGAAGTTCAGCCCTTCACGTCACCGAGAATGGTCGTTTCTCAAGAAACAAGTGTTGGTGAGGATGTGGAGAGAAAGGAACCCTCGTGCGCTGTGGTTGCGGATGCAACCTGGTGCAGCCGCTATGGGAAACAGTGCGGAGGTTCCTCAAAAAACTAAAAAGAGAAGTACCCTGTGATCCAGCAGCTCTACTTCTGAGTAGTTACGCAAAGAAAATGAAAACGCGGATTCAAAGAGATATAAGCACCCTGTGTGTTGCAGCACTACTTACAACGGCCAAGTTATGGGAGCAACTCAAGAGTCCATCGATAGACGAACGGATAACAAAGGTGTGGTGTACGTCTACAGTGGGCTGTTACTCAGCCAAAAAAGAATGAAATCTTGCCATTGGTGACAGCGTGGATGCATCCAGAGGGTGTTATGCTAAGCGAAAGAAGCCAGACAAAATGCCACGTGATTCACAATAGCAAGAAAAATAGACACTGGCTCGTAAACACAGAGAACAAAGTGGTGGCCGTCAGAGGGGCGGGATTAGGTCAGACGGACGGATTAGGTGATGGGGAAGACGACACGCTTCCAGTCACAAAAGAAAGAAGTCGTGGGATGAAAGTACAGCTTAGGGAATGTAGTTGATGATACCGTAATAACCTTGGGTGACGACAGAGGGTGAGTCCACTCACCCTGCTGAACATTTCGTAATGTATGTAATTGTCAAATCATTACATTGCACACCCAGCCTGTAACCGATGGCACACCCAGCGATCACTTAGGCTCCACCCTCCGTAACCAATCACTCAATCTCTTGCCCATGAGGAGGGGAGGAAGGGTGACCATTTCTGAAATACGTCCTCTGTGTATTCTTCCTTCCGACATAATAGTTATATTTTAGTTATTTTTAAAACTTGTCCGTTTCCACTCAGCTTGGACTGTCGGAAGTGCGAGGACTGATTCTTTCATTTTTGGTCCAATTCTGGCAACCTCACAGGTGACGCTGATCTGAATCCTGTCCCCAGCCCACTTCCGCCCTTGATTTTCGACACGTAGACGTGCTGGGTAACGTGGCACATGGAAACTTTAAATCTAAGTACGGCAGTCTTAGGAGTTGAGGGTGTGATGGCCCGTGGAACTGGTGCCCAAAGGGCTGAAGGGCCGGGGACCCAGACTTAGTTGCCCACATGGGACAGGGGACATGGCCATGGGTCCGTGTGAAGCCTCACGAGCTGCCCTCTTGGAAGGCCATCGGGCCCCAGGGAAGCAGTGAGCAAACCTACCTTTGCCTGTGGCTCTTGGGTGTGAGGAAAAGACATCTCCCACAGGAAAAGAAGGACCCGTGTCGTGTGGGAGTGTTCTGGCCACATTTATAGTCTCTACCGAGTGCAGGACGCTCCAAGCCGAGAACCTAATGTTAACACTTGTCCCGAAGCAGTGAAAGCTCTGGACTGCCTCTTGGGGTTCTCTGGGAAAACCCCAGAGAAACACTGGCCCCCGGAAAAGGGAGTTCGACACAAAGAGCACACAGGACATTAGGAAATATCCCCTGTTGATGAGCGCTGGCAGGAATAACCGACCCGAGTGCTAGCCCTCAAAACCCTGAGATCACAGAGCAGTCTAAAAGACACTGTAGAATTACTATGTTTTTGTATTATGCAATTTTTAATTAAGTTTTCATTTTAATTTCAGTGCATTTATTCATTTTAATTCAGTGCATATAATATATTATTATATGTGCATGAATATATTATTCATTTTAATTCAGTGCATATAATACTTACAGTGTTATATTAGTTTCAGGTGTGCAATACAGTGATTCAGCACTTCTATACGTCACCCTGTGCTCGTCACGACAAGTGTCCTCCTTAGTCCCCGTCTCCCGTTTCTCCCGCCCCCACCCCCCTCCCTTCTGGTGACCAACAGTGTGTTCTCTACGGTTACGAGTCTGTTTCTTGGCCTGTCTCTTTTTTCTTTCTTTCTTTGTTTTGTTTCTTAAATTCCGCACGTGAGCGAAATCATATGGTTCTGTATCTGTCTTTCTCCGATTGATTTATGTCGCTTAGCATTATACACTCCAGCTCCATCCAGGTCGTTGCAAATGGCAAGATTTCGTGGTTTTTTTTTTTTTTATGGCTGAATAATATTCCATCGTATATACACCACATCTTCTTTATCCATTCATCTATCAGTGGACACTTGGGCCATTTCCACGATCTGGCTCTTGTAGATAATGCTGTAAATACACCTACCCCTTTGCATTAGAATTTTTGTATTTGTTTAGAATCACTGTGTTTAAAGAGAGCTTTGAAAAGGCAAAAGAGGGCATATGAACAACAAGGAAAGAACGGAACGTGGTGAAAAAAGCAACTTGTACAAAAGGCACGTGATTGAAATTGTCAACTCAGTGGACGTGTCGACAGCAGACACAGCACAGCCCCAAGGGGAGTCGGGAGCTGGAAGTGGTCCGGCGGGCTGCACGGAGCCGTGGAGAAGAATAGGAGTGTTAGAGAAACAGGGAGGGTGGGCGAGAAGGCCCACAGGGGAGACGCGTTCTAGAAAGAAAGAACAGCGTGAAAGAGGGGAACGAAAGGGCAATGAGACAGTGGCTAAGAATTTTCCGGAATCATTTTAAGGCACGGCATTTCAGGGTGAGGAAGCACCCGGGGGCATCGCAGTGGAGCCTCCGACTCTCAGAGGCAAAGGCAGAACCACCTTTCGAACAACCGGGGAAGAGGGCTGGATTGTCTGCGAGGGGACCATAGTGAGGTGACCGCAGATGCACCTACTAACAACCAGACCGCATGGCTGCGTGACGAGCAGGGCGTCCAACGTGCCCAGCGCAGCCCTGAATGCAGAACAAACGCTCCCCGTTTGTTGAGCACATTCAGTAAAGGGGAGACATTGGTTTTCCGTCCCCATAAAGATGGACTTCAGGATACAGAAAAAAATGGGCCTATTAGGCATATTTGTGAGGGAGCGGCTCGCGGTGAAAGGGCCGGCTTCCTAATTCTCTTCACCGGGTGGCTTGGGACGGCTCTGGGTTCACTTTCCTCTTCTGCAAAACGGGGCTATGTTGCGTTCTGGAAGCATCACCTTCTCACGTGTCCTGAGCACCGGGCAGGTCCCCCCTCCCCAGAACTGGCCCTGGGGACACACCGTCTGATCAGACAAATCCCCTGGCCGGGGAGCGACCTGCCCGGAGGGGAGAGTCTTCCCCGGGTCACTGGTCACCACCCACCCACGGGGCCGAGCTGTGATGGTTAGTGGTGGACACAGGTGCCGTGAGGACACATGGGAAATTAAGCCGGAGCGAGGCAGGTGAACAAGGTGGGAGAAGGGCCCCGAAGGCAGACAACATCCTGAGAAGGGCGGGCGGTGTTGCATCAGGAAATGAGCCGTGGGAACACCTGGCGGGAGGGTCAGGGAGGCAGGGGGGAGGCGGGCAAAGCCAGCGGGCAGGCCGGACGGGTCAGGCCAGGCCTGTGTGCCAGCCGAGGACCCTGGAGGGGCCTCAGAGAGCTGGGGCCCGCCTGCCTCCGGGGGGAGAGTCCCGGGCGAGGAAGGCTTCCCCATGGGCTGCATACACGCCTGCCCCCCATGGGTCACACGCGTCTCTACTGTGATTTCTCCCTCTCCCAACAGGGGATGAAATTCTGGAGCTCAACGGAGAATCGATGGCCGGACTAACTCACCAGGACGCCCTGCGCAAGTTCAAGGTGACCGCTCGTTGTCGGTACACGGCCAGACCCCGGGGTTTCGGGCCCCCTCCTCCATTCAAACCCGCAGACTCAAACTGTGGGGTCCTTCTCATGGGGCGCCCCGCTGGTGCTCATCTGGGCACAGGGTTGAGAAAAAGGGCCCAGCTCCGGAAATAAGAGTGTTATCAGGATTGCTGCGGGTGTGTCTCAACCACTGAAGATTTATAGAACTGTTTGAAGACACTCAGCGTAGTTATGCCGATATATTTGCAAATCTGTTTTGAGTTAAAAAAAATTTTTTTTTTACATGTATTTATTTTTGAGAAACAGAGTGAGACAAAGTGTGAGTGGGGGAGGGGCAGAGAGAGAGGGAGACACGGAATCCGAAGCAGGCTCCGGGCTCCGAGCCGTCGGCACAGAGCCCGACGTGGGGCTCGAACCCACGGACCGCGAGATCGTGACCCGAGCCGAGGTCAGACGCTCAACCGACCGAGCCCCCCAGGCGCCCCAAATCTGTTTTAAGTTTTAAGGCAGTCACTAAAAGATGCTTTCAGTCTCTGGGTAATCAGTTCAGTTCAATCCCATCCGGGGCATGTATGCACGTGTGTATGTTCCGTATACGATGTTTTGTATCTGTGTATACGTGCAGATATAGACCGTACACGTATGCACACACACTTCCACACCACGCACACGCACACGCACGCTCACACAGCTGCTGAGCGCTGCGACACATGGTCCCTTCCTTTCAGCAAGCCAAAAAGGGGCTCCTGACCCTCACCGTGAGAACGCGCCTGACGGCACCCCACTCGCCGAGCAGCCACCTGTCGCCCCCGCTGTGCCGCTCCCTGAGCTCCAGCACCTGTGCCACCAAGGACAGCGGGCCCTTCGGCTTGGGGAGCCCCGCCGCCCCCCCCAGCACGGCCAAGCCCAACTACAGAGTCATGGTGGAGGTCTCTCTGCAGAAAGGTGGGATTGCGCCCCTGCCCTCCTGCCTGGGTCTCCTGCCACCAGGGGGCCCCCCCGAGACTTTCCGAGACAGGACAGGGTGTCTGTCGCCTACAAGCAGATTCTGCAGCCACCGTCGAGCAGCGAGGCCTGCGGCTCTGTTTGCAGAAGCCCAGGACGCACCGTCCACGCTCAGCCTGGGGTTGTGGGGCGAGGGGCAGAGCATACCCCAACAAGGCGACACCACACATGGGAACCGGGGCCAGGGCTGCGGGCACAGCGAAATACGCCGTGAGGTCTGGGGCGGGGACCCCTCCTTGAGCACCGTCGTTCTTAACCGTGGCAGGGGAGCCAAGGTCCTTCGCGCTCGGTCCCGAGCCCCCCGCCCTCCCTCCTGCTCTGCCTTCCAGAGGCTGGCGTCGGTCTGGGCATCGGCCTGTGCAGTGTGCCCTATTTCCAGTGCATCTCCGGCATTTTCGTTCACACGCTCTCTCCGGGGTCTGTGGCACACTTGGATGGACGGCTCTGGTATGTCCTCATTTCTGTGTTTGAAAACAACAATAACAACAGCCCTGATTTCCATCGGGGGAAGGAATTCCTTAGAAGGCAGCAGGTTAATTTGGAGACGAGATATGTAGAATGACCCAAGCGTGGCTCAGAGCCTCGTTCTTCCAGCTGTGGTCCCCGGACCAGTGGCAGCGAGATCCCTCGGGAGTTTGCTAGCAATGCAGCATCTCGGGCCCCTCTCCAGACCTGCCACGGCGGAACCCGCCTTTTCACAAGACCCTCAGGGATCTGTGTGCACGTTGCAGTTCAAGAGGCATTGTCTCGGCTCCTGGGGGGCTCGGCTGGTGAAGCGTGCGACGCTTGATTTCAGCTCAGGTCACGGTTGGTGAGATCGAGCCCAACGTGGGGCTCTGTGCTGACGGCACGGAGCCCGCTTGGGATCCTCTCTCCCTCTTTCTCTGGCTCTCCTCCTTGCTCTGTCCTTAAAGAAAAAAGAAAAAAGAAAAGAAGAGGCATTATCTCAGGGAATGCCGGTCCAGAATGGGAAACAGGAAGTGAACACACCTTGATTCAGATCTAAGTAGCACAGAATTTACGGTGATGTAAATAGGAGCCCCGAGGAGGTTTGCCTGTGCACCCTGTACGGAGAAAGACGCTCACTTACGAAGCAAATCAGTAGTGTCAACTCAGTTTCTTGATGGTATAAACCAGATCCTTGCGGACGCTCCAGACCTACGTCCCTGCAGATAACTTCTAAGAGATGCCCGAGTCTGAATCTCCTTTCCAGTAAGCGAGTTGGGTTTCGGTGCCATTGACCCCGGTTTAACCTGTCACGATATTTCCGGTTCACGCATCTTCGCGTGTCCCTTCTCTCACTGGGTTCGAGGCTTGCTAACTCCGGAGAGTTTTGTCATAGTTTTGAAGGTTTTCCCACCACTGCAGTCCGTGTAAGGGCAACGCCTGCTCGGGATGCCGTCTCGATGGTGCTTTAGATTCGAGACGGATTTGCTGTTGTCACGTGCAGGATGGTGACAGCCGTTTGCTGAACTGCCATGTTGTCACCTGGGACATGACTGCACAGTCACCACAACGGCCTTAGCCCTAATCCCTTCAGACAGAGAGTCGTCCACCCTAGACCTGCAGCTGGGTAGGGATTGTTCTGGAAGCTTCTGCGGTGGTCTTCAGTTACATCAAAGAAAATGTGCACTTTCTTTTTTTTTTTTAAGTTTTTAAAATGTTTATTTATTTTTGAGAGAGAGACAGAGCACAAGCAGGGGAGGGGCAGAGAGAGAGGGAGACTCAGAATCCGAAGCAGGCTCCAGGCTCCGAGCCGTCGGCACAGAGCCCGACGCGGGGCTCGAACCCACGAACCGTGAGGTCGTGACCGGAGCCGAAGTCAGATGCTCAACCGACTGAGCCACCCAGGCGCCCCAAAAATGCGTGCTTTCTTAGCAAAGGGGAAGGGGGACCGGCTGAGCGGAACTGTGACGGGAGATGGCAGACCACAGTGGGAGGGACGGTGAACTCAGCCCTGGAGACCTGCGTTCCGATCCCCGCTGGGCTGATAACCCGCCAGACCAGTGGTCAGCAAACTGGGGCCCATCACCTGCTTGGTTTTTTTAAAGAAAGTTTTATTGGAACACAGCCACGCTCGTTTGTTGACACGTCGTCTACATCTGCTGTTTCCACGCTGCAACATCAGAGTTTAGTCATTGCAACAGGGTGTGAACTGCAAAGCCTAAGACATTTACTACGTGGCTGTTTCTAGAAAAAGCCTTTTTTTTTTTTTTAAACTCTAAGCTAGGTCTTATTGAGAATATTTCACCCTCTGTGCCTCGGTTTCCCCAGCTCCGAGACAAGGGGGTTGGATTGCCCAAATCCTCCAAGTACGGATACATCCCTATCTTTTCTACCTCCCTTGTGTTTTTTCTTTTTTTCTGGGTAGGTAACAGGGCACCTCTCAATTTTCCATAACTCGATCCCCATCTTCCAACGAGAATGAACTCCATGCTTTCTCTCCTTCCTTCTTTTTGCAAGGGCTTCCGCTGCTCCCAGCCCAGTTATATCTTCTTTACCTGTTAGCGCAAAGCATCCGTCTTTCCTCCTAACCATTCTACAGATGGGAACAGTGAGGCCCGAGGAGAGGATGTGATTGCTTATATCACAGTTCATTGGTTAATCGCTTAAATCGGGTTAACTTACACCCCCCCATCTCGGTTAGACAGAGTTTAATGGGGAAGACGAAGAGGAAAGTTCAGACCAACTTTTGTTCACGTTGACCCACGAGATGGGTATGAAACGTCCCCCACGCTGTGGTCGCGCAGCGAGGAGTGAGCGTGCACTGCCTTGGTCCGTCCTGCTCTGAATGTCAGTCGGGTGGCTAAGGAGCTCTATTTATTGGTGTAAGTTTTAGGTCCCGTCAGAGAGCGAAGTCCCTGAGTGGGGTGTCAGGGAAGGGAGCGTCCGAACGCCACGAGGGTTAGCTCGCTGACGGCTTCCGTGTATGCTCTCCCAGGTGTGGGGACGAGATCGTGGAAATCAATGACTCCCCTGTGCGCTGCCTGACGCTCAATGAAGTCTACGCGATCCTGAGTCACTGCAGTCCTGGGCCCGTCCCCATCATCGTCAGCCGGCACCCAGACCCACAGGTAACACCCCACCGGGACGTCTTCTTCCTCCCAGGCTCACTCTTTCCGTACTTGGGACAAGCAATGGATGAACACGGGTGATGCCCTCTGGGTTTGGACCCGAGTTCCCAAGAACCTGTTCCAAGTGTAATAGCGAGTGAACGCAGCGGGGGTCCGCTGGCCGACTCCTAGACGCCAGAGGCAACTAAGAGCTTAGGGAAGCTCTTACAGCTGGTGACAAGCTCTCGGGCAGGAAGATACAGACCCAGGGTCCCTGCACGTGGAGGCCGGGGCCAATTCATCCGTGCACCGAGTAGGGACCCGCTCACTACGCGACTGTCGGGAGCTGCGCACCCCAGCATACAGGAACGGACAAGTTCGTAGCACATGGTCTTGCCCTCTGGGGCTCGGGGTCTGGCTGGAGACGATGACCTACAAATAATTACAACACAGGGTGGGAAGACAGGGAGAAGAGGGAGACAGAAAGGAAGGTTGCATGAAGGTAGGTAGGTAATTCATGAAGCAAGAATTACCAGGAGTTAGTTGTCTCTGGGCAGAGGATTTGAGGAAGGTCGTTCCGTGGAGCTACAGAGTCAGGAAGGGACCTGCCATGGAAGGGAGGAGCGTGGGGCTGGGGTGCGGGCGTAGGTGGAGAGGCTAAGGGTACAGGTCGGCATGGCATGGGAGTCACACGGGATACTTAGGAGCGTGCGTGGCATTCTGCGGGGGGTGAGGAGCGAGGGGAGGGTGTGTGGCTGTTCGTGCAGTAATGTTCAGATTTTATTTTATTATTTTTTAAATTTCTTAACGTTTATTTATTTTTGAGAGAGAGAGAGACAGAGCGTGAGTTGGGGAGGGGCAGAGAGCGAGGGAGACACAGAATCGGAAGCAGGCGAGATTTTATTTTTTTAACTGTTGGTTGTGCCCTGGAGGACGGGGTGGGGGGTGGGTATATCCTGGAGTTTGGAAGAGAAAGGAACCAGATGGTGAGGGCCTGAACTTCACAGTAGATGTGGGCAGAGGGATGGAGCCAGTTGGGGAAGAATTGTTTGTACTGTTGGCTGATTAGCCTGGGGCACAGGGGTCTAGGATGACTGGGGTGCTTGGGGATCGGAAGACCGAGCGATGGCGACAGCACCCCCCAGTGGCGAGAAGGGAAGGAGGAGGGGGTTGGGAGGGAGGAAGTGGTCTCATGTGGGCGTAAGCAGATTGAGGTACCCATGGGGTGTCCAGTAGGCGGTGAGACTCAGGGCTGATAATGGCTGAGAAGCGGAGCCCAGGTTGGAGGGAGCCTTGGGAGTGGACACCGTGGGCATTGCTGGGGTTCCTTTGGGGACGCTGTGATAGTCACTATGGAATCCTTGAGTGTATCAGGCATACTTGCTCAAAGACGTGACAAGCGCGATAGCGTTTAGTTGTCGAAGAACCCTCTGAAGTCAGTATGATGCTCCCTGCTAGTTCACAGAGGAGGGCACCGAGGCTCAGGAAGGAAAAAGGAACTCGCCCCGTGGTGGAGCTCCTACAGGAAGACGCTAGGCTTCAAAGCCTGCACTTGTAGCTAACAGACTCCCAACTCCCCGCGGAAACAGGACAGAGGTAGACTGACAGGCAGATCTACACGCAGCTGGTGTAGTGGGGCTCGAGCCCAGCTCTGTTCCGTGGTGGCACTAGACGAAGGAGGAGCACCCGAGAGAGAAGCAAGCGTCGTACTCAGGTGAACAAGGACTTCGACTACAGCTCTGGGCGACAGAAGGAAAGGAGGCGGGCTCAGCGACTCTTGCCGCTCTGGGGTCCCGTGTGGAGAGGGCAGTGGAGTTGGAGTCAGGGTGTGGGGCCAAGGCCGGAGCCCTGGCCTCGAGGAGCTTGGTGCCGGCTGGAGGGGCACGGCAGGGCGCACACAGACAGGCCACGGAGGCTGAGGGAGTCAGGGTGCCGGCGACCCAGAAAACGGAGCCGGGTCTGGAAGCCTGGAAGGCGTTGCAGGCGGGGACGACCGGTGCGCACACAGAGGGATGCCGGGCTCCTGTCTCACTCGCAGTGACCTCTTGGACATTCATCTGATCTCCCAGCACCCCTGGTGTCTCAGCTCTGAAACTGGGGAGCGGTCTTTGCCCTTGCAGAACTGCCGGCGATATTAACTCTCCTGTACTGAGAGTTTGCCGCTTGCCGGGCGACGTGCCCAGCGCTGTCGGTGATTCGCGTATTGTTATTACCTGGTCCTTGTGGTAAAATACATCTAACGTGAAACTGACCATCTTCCCCACTCGCAAGCGTATAGTTCAATGGCATGAGTGGGGTGGACACCAGCACCACCGGCCGCCTTCAGATCGCTTTTCCTCTCGTAAAGCTGGGATTCTGTATCCATTAAACAGCTCACCATTCGCTCTCTCTCCAGCCCCTGGAAGCCAGCATTCTACCTTCTGTCTCTACAGTGTTGACGCCTCTATGTACTTCCTGTAAGTGGGATCGTACAAGACTTGTCTTTCTGTGACCGGGTTATTTCACTCAGCAAAATGTCTTCAAGGTCCTTCCACGTTGTAGCGCACGTCGGCATATCCTTAAGGCTGAATGGCACTCGGTTGTACGTACGTGCCATATTTTGTTTATCCACTCATGTGTAAATGGCCACTTGGGTTGCTTCACCTTTGGCTATTGTGAATAATGCTGTTATGGACAGGGGTGTACACGTACCTACTCGAGTCCCCGCTCTCCATTGTCCTTGGGCATGTATCTAGAAGTGAAATTGCTGGGCCAAGTGATAATTACATTTGTAATTTTTTGAGGCACCGCCACACCGTTTCCAAAGCAGCTGCACCATTTTACATTCCCTCCAGCAGCACACAAGGCTTCCAATTTCTCGCATCCTTACCAACACATATTGTTTCCTGGTTTTTTTGATAGCACTTATGGGTGTGAGGCAGTATCTCATTGTGGTTTTGATTTGCACTTCCCCAGTGATTAGTGATGTTGAGTACCTTTTCAGGTGCTCACCGGCCATCTGTATACATCCTTTTGAGAAAAGACCATTCAAGTTCTATTCCCATTTTTTAGTTGGGCTGTTTGGTTTTGGTTGTTGATTTGTAGGGGTTCTTTATATATACTGTGGCTCCAAAAGTCATACGCTTAACTGTTAGTGACCTGTTACAGCAAAATGGTGATGATGACGATGGTGATGATGATGATGGTGATGAAGAAGATGATGATGATGGTGGTGGTGATGATGAGATGATAGTGATGAAGAAGATGATGGTGGTGATGATGATGGTGGTGGTGGTGATGATGCTTCGCTGGTGGTGATGCTGGTGCTGCAGCTGCTGCTGCTGATGGCTGCTGCTTGCCTGATGCGGTGCTGGGTGTGGTGTGCTGCTGCTGGTGCTGCCGCTGCTGGTGCTGCTGGTGGTGCTGCTGGGTGGTGTGGTGCTGATGCTGCTGGTGCTGCCGCTGCTGCTTGTGCTGGTTGCTGCTGCTGTGGTGCTGCTGGTGGTGCTGCTGCTGGTGGGTGGTGCTGCTGCTGCTGGCTGCTGCTGCTGGTGGCTGCTGCTGGTGCTGCTGCTGCTGGTGCTGCGCTGCTGGTGCTGCTGCTGCTGGTGCTGCCGCTGCTGGTGCTGCTGGTGGTGGTGCTGGTGCTGCTGCTGCTGGTGCTGCCGCTGCTGCTCGTGCTGCTGCTGGTGGTGGTGCTGCTGCTGCTGCTGGTGGTGCTGCTGGTGCTGCTGTGCTGGTGCTGCTGCCGCTGCTGTTGGGGCTGCTGCTGGTGCCGCTGCTGCTGGTGCTGCTGCTGCTGGTGCTGGTGCTGCCGCTGCTGCTGGTGCTGCTGGTGCTGGTGCTGCTGCCGCTGCTGGTGCTGCTGCTGGTGCCGCTGCTGCTGCTGGTGCTGCTGGTGCTGGTGCTGCCGCTGCTGCTGGTGCTGCTGCTGCCGGTGCTGCTGGTGGTGGTGCTGGTGCTGCTGGCGCTGATGGTGATGAAGATAGTGATGATGATGTCATGGCAGCATTGCCGAGAGTGGAATGCTCCAAGTGGTAAAGTATCAAGTGGTAGCTTTGCCTGGAGGTTTTCAGCAAGCCGTGGAGAGAAGGTTGGAGAGTCGAGAGTGGCCACCTCGGGAACCCCTTTATTGACAGACTTTGGACTTTACTGACAATATACTAGAGAACCACTGATGCCCTGGACTCAATAGGGTGTTTCTAGAAGTGGACGCTGTCAGCTATTTGCAGAGTGGGTTGGAAGGACAGATCCTGGCATCCAGGGGCCACGCTTGGGAGCTGCTATAGGACTCAGAGCCTGATGCAGACGTTGCTGCCGTTTACTTGAGGAGGTGACCGGTATTTTCTAGGTGTCTGAAATGCAACTCAAAGAAGCTGTGGCCCAGGCTGTGGAGAATGTCAAGTTTGGAAAGGAGAGGCATCAGTGGAGCCTGGAAGGTAAGAGGAACAGTGAACTTTGACTTGAACGTCTTTGCCTTCTTAGACAGCTCAGGGTTGAGCCATTGACTTGCCTTCTACCTCAGCGATGTGACTGTCACATCACCGACGAGCCTGCAACGTGGACAAAGGCTGAAAGCTAGCAGCTTACTGGCTGAGCTTGGCTCACGTGTTTGCTCTGTTGGGGAGGCACACGATGTTCGAAGCATCTGAATTTGTATGTTTCTTCACTGGGCCGGCACTCCTCTGGCCTCTGTTGTTCCCACCATCCCCTGTCATCTTATATCAGGTTGTCATTGGCAGTTGCCCCTATACACAGTTGAGTTTTCAATCACAAGTTCATAATAATAGACTCTTTAGAAAAAATACCTAATAATATAATATCTAACCTTTCTTAAGGCCTTGTCATGTCAGACACTGGAACTAATTCATGCATTATTTTACTGGATGTTTACATATAATTTTTATGCACGTTTCTAAGGAAAAAGCGGGCCACTGAGAGGCTCTCTTACCCAAAATCACATTGTGTGGTGCCCAGAGCATCTGGACGGGAACCAGGTCGACTGACTTCAGTCCCTGGGTGCTAGCGGCCTCTGTGCTCAGCTGAGGGGCATCGGCCAAGCCATCGTGGAGTGTGTGATTGAACAACATGTAAATATTGACAAGGAGGCTACACAGGCTGAAAGCGTTCAGAGAAAAGGTTCTACCCTTTCCACCCACTCAACATTTATGCTCGGGAAAATATCACTGAGAAACTCACACATATTTGGACAGTGGTTGTCTCCAGTGGATCGGACGGCAGGTGGATCTTCACTTCCATTTCTTTCTTTTTGGGGCCGAGTTCCTTCTAATGAGGCTGCATTATTTTATGACCAGGAAAAAGCAAAAGAAATCTTGTTCTTCATCGAGGATTCAAACCGTGAGCTTGGCTGACTTTGGTTTTCTCCTAAGGTCTAGGATTCTCTTCCACGGGGCTCTCCTCGCTCTCCTGGCCTTCCGGAATGAGCTGGAATCTGAGCAAGAGGCTGGGTCTCAGTCTGCTCCCACTCCTTTGAGCTCTGATTGTAGAAAAGAAACACACGGGGGGTGGTTTGCCGCTACAGAATAGGGCCTCTCAGGATTGTGTGGACGGACGCGGTGCTGAGAATGGGTGTGTGTGCGGGGATGACCCAGGAAGAAAGGCTGGATGGGAGGGAAGAGAAAGGGTACTATGGCTAAGAAAGTGTGGTCCTGAAGCTGTCGATTCGTCCTCAGCTGGAGGAAATGGTATCCTCTTGCTATAAGGCTCAACGCACACTGGCCGGTGTCCTCTCTCTCTTTGATGCTGAGCCCCCAAACAAGCTCGGTGACCCTATAATTATTATCCCCATTTTACAGTGAAAAGATGGACTTTTGCTGGTTGGGTTTCCCAGGAGGCCAGCTTGGCATGCAGGGTGCTATCTCGGAGGGGTCCAAGGGGTCGGAGCCCGTGGAGGGGAGGAGAGAAGAGGGCTGGGCAGAGGGAGGAGGTGAGCTGAGATGCCAGCTTCAGCCCTGGAACTGTGGAGCTAAAAGACACGTTAGAATTGTCTGGTTTGGTGGCAGGCGCTCCCGCCCACCCCCCCTTTGCAGCCCATCTCCGTCGGTCATCGGACGCGAGGTCGCCTTGGGGAGACAGCTCCCGTAGGCAGTCCCTAGAGGGGAGGACAGTGGCAGGCATCTGCCACCAGCCCTTCCACAGATGGGACAGCAAGCCCTTCTTTGACGGGCAAGTTGGGGACACGTCTCCGTGCCCATCACACGGAGACTCAGGTTGAGGGATTTTCCCAAGCTGGAGTCATACAGCTTTTCTGGGACAAACCCGAGACGGCCGGGCTCCAAATCCCCAGTGACCTCAGGTGGGAAGCAGACAGCCCGGGGTGCAGCGTGCAGCCCGGGGCGGTCGGGAGCGCGGCCAAGGGTGCGTTTGCCTCCCAAGCCCAGCTGTGGGGGTTCCTCGTGCTTCCCCTGCAGGTGTCCCGAGGCTGGAGAGCAGCTGGCATGGGCGGCCGACCTTGGAGAAGGAGAGAGAGAGGAACTCAGCAGCCCCTAATCGCAGGGCTCAGAAGGTCATGATCCGTTCCAGCAGCGACAGCAGCTACGTGTCCGGGTCCCCCGGGGGAAGCCCCGTCAGCGGCAGCGAGCAGCAGCCTTCCGACCCAGAAGTCCACGCGCCCAGCCCGAGCCTGTCCCCAGTGCAGGAGCCGGGGACGCTTCCCGTGGCTCCGTCCCGGCCGCCCCAGGAGAGCCCGCCCCGCCCTGGGTTCCCGCACAGCCACCCACCGCTGAGACTGAAGAAATCCTTCGAGATTTTGGTGAGAAAACCCACAACCTCCAAGCCCAAGCCTCCGCCCAGAAAATACTTTAAAAGTGACAGCGACCCTCAGAAGAGTCTGGAAGAGAGAGAGAACTCCCCATGCCCTTCTGGGCCCACTTTGCCGGCGTGTGGCCAGGTGAGGGGCCGGACGGGTCGGATGTTCTCTCGAGCGCCAGAGCCGGGAGGAGCGGTTGGTTTTTCGGTTGCTGTTGGTTGTTTCAATTTCGCTTTTTTGCGCGGTGGTTCCCGAGCAAGCACCAAGCAGCAGTGGTGGCCCCGGGGAGGGAAGGTTTCTCCTGCTCCGTCAGAGAGAAGGGGCTCAGCTCAAGCCCAGGGCTGCCTGTGCAAGGACTCGAGGCTTGCCGGGCCCAGAACTGAAGCCCTGTTCCTGCTGCTGGCCTCCGGGCTCCCTTCCAAAATATACTGGAATTTACGATGGAGTGCAGCAGCGCCCCCAGAAGGCCGTTCCGTGCCGGGCGGGCAGGGGGTGTTTCGCACACGCTTCTTCAGGCGTGGTGCTTTTGCTGGGAGATTGGCTTACCGTGAGGCTCGAAGTGGCCAAGAGCTAGCTGGCGTCTGTCATTAGCAAGTCGACCCATGGGACGGCGAGAAACTGTTTCGGGCTTCTTTCCCGATCAGCTCTGCCCACCCACTTCCTCGTAGGTGCGGCTTGGGGGGGGATCCCAAGCTCTCGGAGCCTCAGTTTCCTTAGCTGTTCGCTGGGGCTGTATAGTGGCTCCCGGCGAGGGCTGTGGTGCCCATTAAACGGAGCCACCTAGCAAACCTCAGGTGCATGAGCGTCATCGCTGTGATTGTCCCTCCATTACATCTGTTCAGGACCTCAGTTTCCTTCCTCTGCCCCTCGCCGCCCCGTAGGGGAAGGCGGACCGACGGCCGGGAGCACCGTCGAGCACCGGGAGACCAATTCTCTCCTATCTAATGAGCTCAAACCATCACTGAAATCCCCGCCCCCCGTCTCCCCTGTAAGCCCACGCTTTTCTCCTCCCTTGAGCACTGCGGGTGCCTCACCCCAGTTCAGCCCTACCCCACCCGGAGGGGAGGGCCCCAACCACGAAAAGAGTGGACCGAGCGCAAGCTCCCACCGCCAGTGGGTCGGCCCCCAGCTACGCTGCCTGTCACATCCCCGCCTTGGCCGGGCAGGTGGGCGTGGGGCCCCGGGACACTCCTCCGCCCGTCTGTGACTGGGGCTGATGACAGACTCCGGGAAGGGAAGGCCCCCCGCCGGAGCGGTGGGGTGGGCAGGTGGGGGAGGAAGGTTCTGAGAGGGAGGGTGACAGGGACGGAAGGAGGAAGCACGGTCCCGCGGAGAGCTGCAGGATGTGGCTGCCCTAGCCACACCTGGTGGGCTTGTCCAGGTGGGTCCGGTCCCCCCCGCCCCGCCCCCCGTAGGCAAATGTCGCATTTCCCTGTGGGTCCAGAAGGGCGGATGAGGGACAGACAGGCTGAGGTGCCAGGCTCTTTGCTTTGTTCCTGGAGAAAAGGGGGGGGCGGCTTTGCCAGGACAGGGGCAGGGTGCAGAGAAATGGCAAAACCAGGACGCAAAGCTAGATGTCACTCTTCAAGTTCCCTCGACGGTTTCTGGGGGCTTCTCACTGGATGTGTCCCTCCGTGGCCCCAGTGTACAATATCTGTCTGTCCTTTTCTCCCCCGCCCCGCCCCCCTGCAGTCCTTCCTCCCCAGGACGACCCCCAAACCTCACCCATCCTGTAACTCACGGGGACTTAACTTCCACAACCAAAATGACCTCGGGGAGACCAATTCTCTCCTATCTAATGAGCTCAAACCATCACTGAAATCCCCGCCCCCCGTCTCCCCTGTAAGCCCACGCTTTTCTCCTCCCTTCCCCTCTCTCTCCCTCGCCTGCCGAGCACCGTGCTAGGGAAGACCCCTTGGAGGAAAACGTGAGTAAAAGTGAACTGAATTCAGGGGCTATTTAAGAAAAAATAAATAAAAAAGCACCTCCCTCGCAGAAGGGACAATGAAAACAACAGGCGAGGTCTGTGTCTGCTCTGAGTACTGGGCTCGGTACCTGAGTATCAGCCTGTAACACTGTCAGCAGCTCGTGGACAGGGACAAGTGTCACCTTGAGGAGCCCCCAGAGGAGCGAAGCTAAGTTCTAGCCACCCGCCTGGTACGTAAAGCTTTGAACGCCATGGCCAAGCCTTGCTCCTTCAAAGGTCTAGTTCAAGGAGCGCACTGACCCCGGGGTTGGTTGGTCTCTCCCCAAGCTCCATTCTCTGACCGGGACCTTGGGCGGGGGCGATGCTTTGCGAACACACTTCTCACTCTGGTAGCCCTCACGTTCTCGAAGACCGTTCATTGCCCACGTAGGTGTTAGTCTTGGGCCCCAGACGTTTGCCGTTTCTGTTTTAGTCCCAGGCGATGCGTTTGTTCCGTCCTTTGTCCCGGGAGGAAGCCTGTGGCCTTGTCCAATAGCCAGCTGGCCATCTGCCTGACTCGGGACCGAGAGGACACAGAGGCGGCCACGGCATCGCCCTGGTGACCCCTCTCTTGTCCTTCTTCTTGTCGCGGCTGGCATCTTGCTGTTGCTCTCCCCGCGGGTGTCCAGCTCTCTGGAGCGCTCTTGTTCTGCTTCTCTGCCTGGAAAATTCTCACTCTTTGTTCGAGAACCAGACAGAAAGCAGTTCTCTGGGAAGCCCCCTTCAGCTCTCTGCTTCCTCTGGGCCCCAGGAGCATCTCGTCGGTGCCGCGCGGACAGGCAAACTCCGGGCAGGTGGTAGACGGGCGCGTGGGGCCCCGTCCGCCTCGTCCCGAGGCTGTTTCGTGAGGGAGCCCGGGACCGCGTTGGGCTCGGTGGGGACAACACGTCCGCCTGGGCGGACGCGGGGCCAGGGCAGGTGCTGCAGGGGCAGGCGATGGCTCGGGTCGTCCCTCCCCAGGCTCCGTTGCCCTCCCAACGCGCTTACGAAACATCACTGCGCATAACGGTGCAGAAGGCGATCGACTCCCATTTTGTCCTAAGACTGGCGGCCCCCCGTGCCCTCCCCTCCCGGGGCCGTGGCCCGGCTGGCTGCAGGGGCAAATGTGGCGGGGCCAGGCTCCTTCCACACCCCTGCTTCTTGTCCCTGTCCGGGGGGCCGGGGGGGGGGGCTTCACGGTCCGTAAGGAGGGGTGTGCCCTGGAGGTGGGCCTCCGACGACGCGGGCGGCCCAGGGCGCCGGGGAGCCTGTGGTGGGAGCACCTCGGGGGGCTCTCCGGCCCGGGTGCACCTTGCGTTCTGACGGCCGGAGGCCACCGTCTCCACGTGGCCTCACTTCCTGTTTACGCTACAGGAAGCCAGCGGGCTGCCGCCAGCGCCTCGGCCACCAGGGCAGGAAGACACGGCGGGGAGAGCCCCCCGCGCCCTCGCCTGCTGCCAGGGGCCCGCGGCGGGCCCGTCCTCGGAGGCCGAGCCGGGGAGGAGAGGAGCCAGCCCAGGTAGGCTTTCGTTTCGGTCTTCTGGAAGGAAGGACCTCTCGGGTAAAGGTCCAGGGAATGAGGTAAGATTGTGGGTTTGGCCTGAGGTTGGAGGTTCTGGCCCCAGGGACAGGGGGTTCTGACCCTGGGGATGTAGGGTTCTGACCCCGGGGATGTAGGGTTCTGACCCTGGGGAGGGGGGGTTTTGACCCCGGGGATGTAGGGTTCTGACCCCGGGGAGGGGTGGTTCTGACCCTGGGGAGGGGGGGTTTTGACCCCGGGGATGTAGGGTTCTGATCCCAGGGAGGGAGGGTTCTGACCCTGGGGAGGGGCTTCCGACCCCAAGGATGAGGGTTCTGACCCCGGGGATGTAGGGTTCTGACCCCGAGGATAGGGGTTCTGACCCCGGGGAAGGGTGGTTTTGACCCTGGGAGGGGGGGGTTCTGGCCCCGGAAACGTAGGGTTCTGACCCTAAGCATGGACACAGCAGCTGCACTCAGGCTGACCAGCAGGCGGGAGCCCTGGGGCGCCCGGGCGGCAGGACAGGGGGTCACTGCTGGGCTGGGGAGCTCGTGGTCAGGCTGACGATGCAGTGGGCAGTCAGCTGGGGGACAGAGGGTGACCAGCTGTCACACACAGCGTCCAGCCCGTCCCGGCTGAGGGCAGCTTGGCCCTGCTGGCGGGCGCTGTGCCCGTGGGGGTGGCTGTGCTCGCGTGGCGGCCCTGCCATTGCTGAGACGTGGGCTTCGTGTGTGGTGGCAGCCTGTGGCCTGCTAGAACGGGCACAGGACCTGGGGTCAGGAAGACCCCCGTGGGACACCCGGCTCTGCCCCTCCGGACAGCCCTCTTTGCCTTTCTGAGCTGCAACCACTCATCAGCAAGACGTGCATTGCACGCTGGCTTTGTGTGGCTCAGTGCCAGGTGCTGGATGGAGGGAGGGGCGGGGGGACAGAGACAGGGGGCTGACCCGCTCCTGCCACCAAGGAGCCCCCGCTAGTGGCAGAGAAACAAATCTGTAGGCTACAAGCCACACAGATGGCTTCCCTGTCTGAGAAGCGCTACGTGAAAAGTACACGAATGGGCTCCTGGAGGGTCGGGGGGCGTTATGGGTGGGAACGTCTGGCCCGTCTCGCCCGGAGCAGGTGCCCCACGGCTGCCGGCTCCCCCCGCACTCCGCCTTCCCTTAGTCACCCCGATAGAGGAACACGGTAGGGAACGCCTCGGTGCTCTGCCTGCAAGAGAGCCTCACCCCAGCGTGCAGAGGGCTTGCGGGCGGACGCTCTGACCACGGAGCCTCTGACAGCCCTTTGCAGCAGAGCGACTTTCGAATGCAGAACCCGAACCGGGCAGGGAGGGCCGGGCCCCCTCGGCAGAGCCCTGGAGTCGGCAGTAACCACGCACGTCTTCCCAACTGTGCGGGGCGCCTCTGGTATCTTTGGGGCTCAACTAATGCTCCCACGGTCTGTTTTTGTTGAAGCTGGGCACTGGGACGAGGGGAGAGCAAGGGTCAGTCCTCCTCACCCTGGGCCGTGTCACCCCTCACCCCCCTCCTCCCCAGAGCGCAAATCCAGAGTCACAGCCTCTTAACCAGGGAAAGGGCGGGCCTGGGGGCCACGGAAGGGTCGCCCGTCCACTTGGCCTTGTTGCTGTGTGGGGCTCGGAGGCCGGCCTCCCTCTGTCCTTGGGTAAGACAGCATCCCCAGCCTTCCAGAAGGGATGCGCAAATATGTAAGACGCTGACCGGCGAGGGGGGCGGAGAACCAAGGTGGCCGGGTGCGCCCCCTCTGAAGGCCCGTCCTCGCTGCTTCTTAACGAGGCGGGCGGTCCGAACCGGATACGGCCACCAATCCGTGAGCTGGGGCTGAAAAGCTGGGAAGGTAGGCAAATTGCTTTGGCTTTTCCATTTGTGACGGCTTGCTGGCGGGCTGCTTGGAGCCGCGGAAAGGGCACAAGGAACCAGCGGTTGGGGTCTCGCCCTGGCTGGGCCAGCAGGCGGTCCCTTACTCTCCCGAATGCTGGATTCCTCAGTTGTGAGATGCCAGACAGAGGCCCAGAGGCGCCCTGCAAACGTGTCCGGCCCTGAAATGCTGAGAAGCTAACTCTCGTTCTGCAGGGGTTGCTAGTGGGGGCTTACCCCCCAGGGCCCAGCGTGGGTACTCACCGTCCCCCCCAGCCCCCGAGGCCTCCTTGGCGTCTCGCTGTGAGACTAGAACTCAGGGGCAATGTTTCCGCGCTGCAGGGGTCCCAACGTCCCCGGTGAAACACCCGCTCCTCAAGAGGCAGGCCCGGATGGACTATAGCCTCGACATCGCGGCCGAAGAGCCCTGGGTGAGAATTTCCGACTGCATCAAGAACCTGTTCAGCCCCATCATGAGTGACGGCCACGGCCACAGGCCGCTGCAGCCCGGTGCCAGTCTGGGCGAAGAAGACAGGGTGCAGGGCCGCCCGGACGGGACCCCGCCGGAGCCGGGCGCCACCGGGGCTGCCCCCAAGGTCTGCAAGTCGGTGGACAGCGGCACCGTGAAGAAGGGTCCTCCCGTGGCCCCCAAGCCGGCCTGGTTCCGCCACAGCTTGAAAAGTCTGAGGACGCGTGCTGCGGACCCGAGGCGGCCGCCCGACCCGGCCTCCCCCGCCCAGCCGGCACCTGCTTCCAGGGAGCGCCCCCCGGGGCCACCCACGCGGGCCTTCTCCTCCATCAGGCAGAGAATCAGCTCTTTTGAGACTTTCGGCTCCTGTCAGCTGCCCGGCAGAGGAGCCCAGGGAGCGAGCCTCGAGGCCTCCGTCGGGGAGGCAGCACGGCCCCCGGGGGAGCGAGAGGGAGGTCGGCTTTCTGGCCTCTCGGGGCGAGGGGCCGCCCCCACCTCCGAGCAGCAGCAGCAACCAGAGCGAGAGCAGGTGCCGCGGGGCCCCCCCCCCCACCCCGAGCCCGGGGACCCGGGCGCGTCGGGGTCCCCTCTCCCGGGACGGCAGTCCAGCCAGAAAGCCCCCCTCCCTGACCCCGACCCTCTCCTGAGGCTGCTGTCGACACACGCGGAGGAACCTCGAGGCCCGGTGGTCAAGGTGCCTGGCCAGCGGGCACGAAGCTTCCCGCTGTCCAGGACCCAGTCCTGCGAGGTGAAGCCGCCGGGCGAGAAGACCAGTCAGCTCTACTCCATCAGTAGCCGGGTGTCGTCGGCTGTCATGAAGTCCTTGCTGTGCCTCCCGTCCTCTGTCTCCTGGGGCCAGGCTGCCTGCGCCCCCAAGGACGGGGGCTGTCCCGCGTCGTCGGCCAGCGACGCCCCGGCCGCGAGCAGTGCTGCAGAACCGCCTGCCTCGGACATGGGGTTCTCCCTCAAGTGAGTACGGCCGGTGCCCGCCTCCCCCTCCCGTCTTCTCTGCTTCCCCATCGTCCTTTCTCTCGCAACCGCGCGTGTCCTTGAAACTTGGTCTCGGGGGTACCGAAGGGCCGTCCTGCCTGCTCTTTTCTGTGCGTGTGCGTGAGCGTTACACGTTCCCTGCGAAGGAGGAGTCTCACGGCACCTGTTCTGGGAGGGATGGGGTCGGGGGAGGTGCCGGTGGCCCACGGAGGTTTGGAAAGCGAATGCTCCTGCTCGGGAAGGCCAGACCGGAGCCGGGAGGTGACGACCGCCCCCCTCCCCGCCCCGGAAGGAATCCAGGCCCACCCTCCACGGGGGTTCAGGCCCCCGGAACCGGGTGCCGGGGGGTCCGGCTCCGGCGCTGACTCCCTGGCCCCCTCAGTTCGCTCTTCAGTTGAGATTAGGAGGGGGTCTCCCCACGGTCCCGTCCCGGATCAGAACATGTCTGCGTTTGCCCGGCTTTACTTCTTACTCTGATACTGCCCAGAAGTGCTTGGGACCCGCTGACCCTGACGTCTTGTGTGGCAGCCGCTGCAGACAGCCTGGGAAGGGGCAGGGGTGACCCTGGAAACACTGAGAGCAGGGTCTAGACGGCCAGACCGACGCACGGGTCGCTAGCCAGAGCGGGCAGCTGTGGAGGTACCCCGTAACGTTGAGGGTGCCCGGCCGGGAGCTCTCGCCGAGGCTCCCCGTTGGAATTTACTGCCGCGGGACGTCTCCCCCTGCTGGCGGTAAAGGTCTGCCAGCCAGAGGGAGCCGTAGTTTCCTGTCGGTGAAACCACAGTTTCCTGCAAAATATGAGGTGTAGCTGGAAAAACCCGGCTACAAATATCAAAACGAGTTCCGAAGAAAACGGAAGGCCAGATGCTGGCTGTGTGGGCGCTGTCTGTGGTCGTTCGGTGCCGAGGGGGGTCACGCAGGTGCCGATGGGGGACACGCAGGTGCTGGGGACAGCTGTCACGGAGGGCGGGGAGTGTGTTTCTAGGCCCCGGGGCTGCCAGCGTTGGGGCAGATTGTCCAAAGCGTCCCCTACGCTCCGGGGGGCGGTGCCGAGGTTTGGACACACCGACTCTGGAGTCAGACGCACCACGGTCTGCGATTGTGAGTCCCAGATCTGGGCATTCCATAGCCATGTGACCACAGACGAGGCGTCGACCCTCGGGGAGCCCCAGTTTCCTCACGGCTGTCATGGAGGGGTGCCGGCATCTGCTCGGATTTCTTGCGCCAAATAATAGCAGGCACATCAGTGCTCAGCCCCGTATCTGCTGCGGAGCGATCATGCGCTAAATGTGAGCTCCCATCAATATTCTGATTCGTGCCGCGCGCTGTGTCTGTACGAAAGCCTTTCAGAGCTGAGAGAGTACACGGAGGGGCTCGGGGAGCCCACGGAAGCCGACAGCCGGGACCACTGCTCCCCTCAGTCTGGCCAATCGGTTATCTCCCTGCTGAGCGCCGAGGAATTAAAGAAGCTCATCGAGGAAGTGAAGGTTCTGGATGAAGCGACCTTAAAGGTAGGCTTCCTTTGCAAGCGCCCGCAGGGACCAAGGCCGTACTCCGAGCCGTGGCCGGAGCGGGGTCGGAGCCCGTGGGGGCGGGACAGGGCCTCACTGGACCCCCGAGACCCGACCCGCCACTCGAATGGAGCTTGGTGGCTTCTAAAGTGCTTGCGATCATTGGCTCCTTGCATCTTTTTAGCCATTTTATAAAGGAGCCAGGTGAGCTCAGCTCAAGGTCACAGAGGTTTTCTGCCCCCAAGTTCTGTGCCTCGTGCACATCCCACGGCCTGCCGGCCTGGCGTTCACGTCCAGGAGATGCTTCAGGGCACCGTGCTGTTGTAAGTCGCGGGAATTTCCGAGCTCTGACCCGGGAGACCTCCCCTGCCCACCGAGAGAGGGGGCTCCTTCCAGGGCTTGTGAGGCCCCGCCCCCACTTCCCTTAGGCTTCTGAGTGCCACTTCCCTTAGGCTTCTGAGCACAACCGCAAGATGTGTGGAGAGGAAGTGGCCAGGCAGAGCTGAGGTCCGCTCAGCTCAGGCGCTCAAGGGCTTGCCCCCTCCTGCGTTGCCCCAGATCTGCAAAGGCTTTCCGCACCAGAATCATCCAAGATCCTGCAACAATTAGGGAGGCATCATAGTCGGAATTCTCCAGGTCAAGGGTGTGGCTTAGCCTGAGCCGCACAAGACGCCCTGGGCTACGACTCACCCATCACCCGTAGTACCCTGGCACCATGGTCCCCCGGGGCTTTATTCACATGAAATAGCTCAGGCAAAAGTGTGTAGAACACAGAGAGCTGTCTTGTGCAGGGTGTCACCGGGAGACCATTTGCTTTTCTGCCGGAGGAGGGCCCCTTACAGGGCCAGTAACCTGATACTCGGGTCAAAGTGGGGAGATGCGGGCCAGTGCTGGGGTGGAGGTGGGTGGTGAGATCCCTTCATCCCTCCGGGTCTTGGGGGCTCCAGACCCAAGGGTCACAGAGTCAGCTGCACGACAGGTGCCCCGGTGGTGCGAGAGCGAGTGGATTCTTCACGTGAGGTCGTTCCCTCACAGCGAGGGCCAACTCGTGGGCCGGGAGCCACGGGGAAGCGCAGGTGTATTTTCGTTGATCTGCGTGGGGATGTTATAAATCATCATAGTCTGAATATTCTGAAACCTGAACTGACACCCGGTTGTCCGGCTTCTCTCTTTGCTTAAAGGGACCGGTCGGGTAGCGCTGGGTCTACGCGGCCACGTAGCAGGCTCCTTTGGGCGGGGGGACGTGCTGCCTGGTCCTCGGCAGTTCCCGTCACCCCTAAATCTCTCACGTCTGCACAGTTTGCTCCTGTAAGCGGTCTGCCCGGCCCCCCGTATGCGTTTCAGCTTGGGGCCTCGGGTCAAGACCAGAAGGAGCTTCTCTGATTCCAGACAGCGCAGGAGGATTGTTTTGGCTCCTGTGAGACCACGTGCAGGCCGGAAGCATGTGTGTGCGTGGGCGTGCGTGTGTGCGTGGACTCTTGTGGGCGCGTGTGCGTGCAGGGGCGCGTGTGCGTGCAGGGGCGCGCGTGTGTGCGTGGGCGTGCAGAGGTGCGCGTGTGTGCGTGGGCGCGCACGTGTATGGGCTCTTGTGGGCGTGCGTGTGTGCGTGGGCTCTTGTGGGGGCGCACGTGTGTGTGCGCGCGCGCGTGTGCGTGGGCTCTTAGGGGCGCGCGTGTGTGCGTCAGCGTGCGTGGGCGTGGGCGCGCGTGGGCGTGGGCTCTTGTGGGCGCGCGTGTGTGCGTGTGTGTATGGCTCTTGGAGGCGCCCGTGTGTGCGTGGGTGCGCGTGTGTATGGGTTCTTATGGGCGCGCGTGTGTGCGGACGCGCGTGTGCGTGGGCTCTTGTGCGCGCGCATGTGTATGGGCTCTTGTGGGTGTGTGTGAGTGGGCTCTTGTGGGCGCCCGTGTGTGCGTGGGCTTGCGCGTGCGCGTGTGCTGCAGCCGGGAGTCCGCTGGGTTCCTTCCTGTGCTGCTCTACCCCCAGGAGGAGCAGGAAGAGAGAAGGAGCAAGCGCTCCCTGCAGAACAGCCGTGACCCCTGGGGTTGCCAGTGTCCCAGGGGCCGGCCTCGCCCCACGCTGCAATGGTAGAGCTGCGTCACCCCACACGCTGGGTTTCCCCGACTTAGTGGCCCCCGGCCTGGTTGGAACAGGTGTGGGTGAGGGCGGGGCGGCCAGGGGAGGAGAGGGGAACTGCACCTGACATAACACGCTTTTTCTCTTCTAAGCTTCCTAGGACTCCAGAAAGCACAGTCCTCTCTGTCCACATGATGGAACAGGTTTGAGGAGGTGACATCACTTGGCACTTGGCCAAGCCCCATGGGGCTCGAGATCAAATCAGCCCGAGGTCCCACGCTCGTTAAACCGCTCAGGCTGGCGCGGTAGACGTTTTAAACGTATGTGTTTCCTTCCACAGCAATTGGACAGCATCCACGTCACCGTGTTGCACAAAGAGGAAGGGGCCGGCCTTGGGTTCAGCCTGGCGGGAGGAGCGGATCTAGAAAACAAGGTGATCACGGTGAGTGGCCCGACGCTGGGGGGTGCGTGAGAGCCAGAGGCAGCGGCCCCCGGAGGGAGAACACGTGCCAGCTCACACAGGGGGCCGGAGGAGTGCCTGGCACCAGGCCACCGTGCGGGGTTCCGAAGGGGGGCTGTCAGGACCCAACCCTTCCCAGGAAGCATAGTAACGATCACCTGTGTGGCCCCATAGCCTACCTTCGTCTCGATCCTTAATTTAACGAAGAAGGGCTCCGTGTACCCCAGGCAACGTGAACATGCCAAAAGGATTCGGAATCACCTTAAGAAAAATCACAGGGGTCTCGGCCCCACCAGGACCGCTGGATCGGAATCTCGCAAGGTTTTTTTTTGTTTTGTTTTGTTTTTTTTTTAAATTTTTTTTTTTTTTCAACGTTTATTTTTGGGACAGAGAGAGACAGAGCATGAACGGGGGAGGGGCAGAGAGAGAGGGAGACACAGAATCGGAAACAGGCTCCAGGCTCTGAGCCATCAGCCCAGAGCCCGACGCGGGGCTCGAACTCACGGACCGCGAGATCGTGACCTGGCTGAAGTCGGACGCTTAACCGACTGCGCCACCCAGGCGCCCCGAAATCTCGCAAGGTTTAACGCCTGCATTGTTGCAGGTCCTGTCTGGAGGAGCGTTTCCCAAAAAACCCTCCAACCCCGCTAAATGTCACTGCACAGGACGCTTCAAAATGGTTCGTTGCACGTTATGGGAATTTCAGGCCAACAACGACAGCAGAAATTCGAAGCAAATCTTGTCCGACGTCTCCCGTGTGGGGCGAGTAGACCAGCAAGGTGCCAACTACTAAACGTCGAGACGAGAATGATTTATGACCCCGGGCCTTTTTGGAAGGCCCTGGCACCGCCAGGGCTCGAGGTTGACGACCTGGCCGTGATACCTAGCCCAGGCCACGAGGCAGGGGGGGGCCTCACCTGGATGGAAAGGCGCCTTGGGAAGAGGGCGCGTTCTGTCGAGGAGGCTGCTTCCCCGGTTGTGCCCACTTGGAGAGTTGGGGGTTGTTGGCTTGGACACCAGAGAGGCCGACGATGGTTGGCTGGGGCATTGGGGCCATGCTGGGAAGAAGAAAGAGCGGCTCCTGGGCAAGATCCGCAGAGCACAGCCCCGGCTGCGTCCCGAGGCTTCGGGTCTTGGGGGCTCGCCCCTGCTCGGGGAGAGCCGGAGACGGCAGCCGGCATCACCTGCGCCCCTTCCGCCGACGCCGTCTTCTGGCTGCTCCGTGGCCCCAAGGCCGAGCGCCCTCCTGCCTGACGGCCGTGTCGTCTCAGCGTGGTCTTTACGCGGACTCGCGTGCACTTCCTCATCCGGCAGGTGGCGTCTCGGAGTCGCCCGGGTGCGAACGGTGACTCGCTTCTTGGCCAGCAGGCCCTGTACCGCACACGAGAGCACACGGGACCACCGAGGCCCGATTTCTGTCACTGAGCACACAGCAGAGGACCGCGATCCCCGGCTGTGCAGTCCACTTTCCGTTGGAAGGGATGAGAGAGCCGGCCCGCGGGAATAGCACTGGGGATCTTTGTCTGCCGAGTCGCGACGTCTGCCCGCCCCGTGTGGCCGGCGAGCCTGAGACGCTGCGGCCGCTCAAACCCCGGGAGGAAGCGGTGCACGCGGGCCAGGCGTGGACACCTCTGTACCTTTCCCGAGTCATTGAAAGAACTAACCCTGAGCACCGTCCACGGCCAAGGCCATGCTGGGCGCTCACTGGCTTGTCCCTTTTTTTTTTTTTTCAACGTTTATTTATTTTTGGGACAGAGAGAGACAGAGCACGAACGGGGGAGGGGCAGAGAGAGAGGGAGACACAGAATCGGAAGCAGGCTCCAGGCTCCGAGCCATCAGCCCAGAGCCCGACGCGGGGCTCGAACTCGCGGACCGCGAGATCGTGACCTGGCTGAAGTCGGACGCTTAACCGACTGCGCCACCCAGGCGCCCCTAACGTTTATTTATTTTTGGGACAGAGAGAGACAGAGCATGAACGGGGGAGGGTCAGAGAGAGGGAGACACAGAATCTGAAACAGACTCCAGGCTCTGAGCTGTTAGCACAGAGCCCGACGCGGGGCTCGAACTCGTGGACCGCGAGATCGTGACCTGAGCCGAAGTCGGCCGCTTAACCGATGGCGCCACCCAGGCGCCCCTAACGTTTATTTATTTTTGGGACAGAGAGAGACAGAGCATGAACGGGGGAGGGGCAGAGAGAGAGGGAGACACAGAATCGGAAACAGGCTCCGGGCTCCGAGCCATCAGCCCAGAGCCCGACGCGGGGCTCGAACTCGCGGACCGCGAGATCGTGACCTGGCCGAAGTCGGCCGCTTAACCGACTGGCCACCCAGGCGCCCCTAACGTTTATTTATTTTTGGGACAGAGAGAGACAGAGCATGAACGGGGGAGGGGCAGAGAGAGAGGGAGACACAGAATCGGAAACAGGCTCCAGGCTCCGAGCCGTCAGCCCAGAGCCCGACGCGGGGCTCGAACTCGCGGACCGCGAGATCGTGACCTGAGCCGAAGTCGGCCGCTTAACCGACTGGCCACCCAGGCGCCCCTAAATGCTAATTTTTGAGAGAGAGCACGAGCAGGGGAGAGTGAGAGAGAGGGAGACACAGAATCGGAAGCAGGCTCCGGGCTCCGAGCCGTCAGCCCAGAGCCCGACGCGGGGCTCGAACTCGCGGACCGCGAGATCGTGACCTGAGCCGAAGTCGGCCGCTTAACCGACTGGCCACCCAGGCGCCCCTAAATGCTAATTTTTGAGAGAGAGCACGAGCAGGGGAGAGTGAGAGAGAGGGAGACACAGAATCGGAAGCAGGCTCCAGGCTCCGAGCCGTCAGCCCAGAGCCCGACGCGGGGCTCGAACTCGCGGACCGCGAGATCGTGACCTGAGCCGAAGTCGGCCGCTTAACCGACTGGCCACCCAGGCGCCCCTAAATGCTAATTTTTGAGAGAGAGCACGAGCAGGGGAGAGTGAGAGAGAGGGAGACACAGAATCGGAAGCAGGCTCCGGGCTCCGAGCCGTCAGCCCAGAGCCCGACGCGGGGCTCGAACTCGCGGACCGCGAGATCGTGACCTGGCCGAAGTCGGCCGCTTAACCGACTGGCCACCCAGGCGCCCCTAACGTTTATTTATTTTTGGGACAGAGAGAGACAGAGCATGAACGGGGGAGGGGCAGAGAGAGAGGGAGACACAGAATCGGAAACAGGCTCCGGGCTCCGAGCCATCAGCCCAGAGCCCGACGCGGGGCTCGAACTCGCGGACCGCGAGATCGTGACCTGGCCGAAGTCGGCCGCTTAACCGACTGCGCCACCCAGGCGCCCCTAACGTTTATTTATTTTTGGGACAGAGAGAGACAGAGCATGAACGGGGAGGGGCAGAGAGAGAGGGAGACACAGAATCGGAAACAGGCTCCGGGCTCCGAGCCATCAGCCCAGAGCCCGACGCGGGGCTCGAACTCGCGGACCGCGAGATCGTGACCTGGCCGAAGTCGGCCGCTTAACCGACTGCGCCACCCAGGCGCCCCTAACGTTTATTTATTTTTGGGACAGAGAGAGACAGAGCATGAACGGGGGAGGGGCAGAGAGAGAGGGAGACACAGAATCGGAAACAGGCTCCGGGCTCCGAGCCATCAGCCCAGAGCCCGACGCGGGGCTCGAACTCGCGGACCGCGAGATCGTGACCTGGCTGAAGTCGGCCGCTTAACCGACTGGCCACCCAGGCGCCCCTAACGTTTATTTATTTTTGGGACAGAGAGAGACAGAGCATGAACGGGGGAGGGGCAGAGAGAGAGGGAGACACAGAATCGGAAACAGGCTCCGGGCTCCGAGCCATCAGCCCAGAGCCCGACGCGGGGCTCGAACTCGCGGACCGCGAGATCGTGACCTGGCCGAAGTCGGCCGCTTAACCGACTGGCCACCCAGGCGCCCCTAACGTTTATTTATTTTTGGGACAGAGAGAGACAGAGCATGAACGGGGGAGGGGCAGAGAGAGAGGGAGACACAGAATCGGAAACAGGCTCCAGGCTCCGAGCCGTCAGCCCAGAGCCCGACGCGGGGCTCGAACTCGCGGACCGCGAGATCGTGACCTGGCCGAAGTCGGCCGCTTAACCGACTGGCCACCCAGGCGCCCCTAAATGCTAATTTTTGAGAGAGAGCACGAGCAGGGGAGAGTGAGAGAGAGGGAGACACAGAATCGGAAGCAGGCTCCGGGCTCCGAGCCGTCAGCCCAGAGCCCGACGCGGGGCTCGAACTCGCGGACCGCGAGATCGTGACCTGAGCCGAAGTCGGCCGCTTAACCGACTGGCCACCCAGGCGCCCCTAAATGCTAATTTTTGAGAGAGAGCATGAGCAGGGGAGAGTGAGAGAGAGGGAGACACAGAATCGGAAGCAGGCTCCAGGCTCCGAGCCGTCAGCCCAGAGCCCGACGCGGGGCTCGAACTCGCGGACCGCGAGATCGTGACCTGGCTGAAGTCGGCCGCTTAACCGACTGGCCACCCAGGCGCCCCTAAATGCTAATTTTTGAGAGAGAGCACGAGCAGGGAAGAGTGAGAGAGAGGGAGACACAGAATCGGAAGCAGGCTCCAGGCTCCGAGCCGTCAGCCCAGAGCCCGACGCGGGGCTCGAACTCGCGGACCGCGAGATCGTGACCTGGCTGAAGTCGGCCGCTTAACCGACTGCGCCACCCAGGCGCCCCTAACGTTTATTTATTTTTGGGACAGAGAGAGACAGAGCATGAACAGGGGAGGGGCAGAGAGAGAGGGAGACACAGAATCGGAAACAGGCTCCAGGCTCCGAGCCGTCAGCCCAGAGCCCGACGCGGGGCTCGAACTCGCGGACCGCGAGATCGTGACCTGAGCCGAAGTCGGCCGCTTAACCGACTGGCCACCCAGGCGCCCCTAAATGCTAATTTTTGAGAGAGAGCACGAGCAGGGGAGAGTGAGAGAGAGGGAGACACAGAATCGGAAGCAGGCTCCGGGCTCCGAGCCGTCAGCCCAGAGCCCGACGCGGGGCTCGAACTCGCGGACCGCGAGATCGTGACCTGAGCCGAAGTCGGCCGCTTAACCGACTGGCCACCCAGGCGCCCCTAAATGCTAATTTTTGAGAGAGAGCACGAGCAGGGGAGAGTGAGAGAGAGGGAGACACAGAATCGGAAGCAGGCTCCGGGCTCCGAGCCGTCAGCCCAGAGCCCGACGCGGGGCTCGAACTCGCGGACCGCGAGATCGTGACCTGGCCGAAGTCGGCCGCTTAACCGACTGCGCCACCCAGGCGCCCCTAACGTTTATTTATTTTTGGGACAGAGAGAGACAGAGCATGAACGGGGGAGGGTCAGAGAGAGGGAGACACAGAATCTGAAACAGACTCCAGGCTCTGAGCTGTTAGCACAGAGCCCGACGCGGGGCTCGAACTCGTGGACCGCGAGATCGTGACCTGAGCCGAAGTCGGCCGCTTAACCGACAGCGCCACCCAGGCGCCCCTAACGTTTATTTATTTTTGGGACAGAGAGAGACAGAGCATGAACGGGGGAGGGGCAGAGAGAGAGGGAGACACAGAATCGGAAGCAGGCTCCGGGCTCCGAGCCATCAGCCCAGAGCCCGACGCGGGGCTCGAACTCGCGGACCGCGAGATCGTGACCTGGCCGAAGTCGGCCGCTTAACCGACTGCGCCACCCAGGCGCCCCTAACGTTTATTTATTTTTGGGACAGAGAGAGACAGAGCATGAACGGGGGAGGGTCAGAGAGAGGGAGACACAGAATCTGAAACAGACTCCAGGCTCTGAGCTGTTAGCCCAGAGCCCGACGCGGGGCTCGAACTCGCGGACCGCGAGATCGTGACCTGGCTGAAGTCGGACGCTTAACCGACTGGCCACCCAGGCGCCCCTAAATGCTAATTTTTGAGAGAGAGCACGAGCAGGGGAGAGTGAGAGAGAGGGAGACACAGAATCGGAAGCAGGCTCCGGGCTCCGAGCCGTCAGCCCAGAGCCCGACGCGGGGCTCGAACTCGCGGACCGCGAGATCGTGACCTGGCCGAAGTCGGCCGCTTAACCGACTGGCCACCCAGGCGCCCCTGGCTTGTCCCTTTTAACTGGATCAGCGTTTCTGGGGGAGGAGCTCTGAGAATGTCCAGACCTCCCAGGTGAGCGTTCCTCCAAAAAGCGTATTCTGCGGAAGGTGGAGGCCCGAGGATTTCTGCCCGGAAGAGGAGGATTCTGTACCGAAACCCTGTCGGGGGTCGCTGCATCCCGCTGCCCGTTCTTACGGAGGTGTCAAGGTCTCCAGTACCTTCTTAAGCTGTGTAGACGTTTTTCAGAACTTTTGCTTTCTCCGGCGTTCTTCACTTTGTCAGACCTCGGAAACCTTTTTTGTTTTTTCGGATACAATGCCTGTGAACGTGGCACAGAATCGGGGCTTCAGGGAAACCAGTCGGGGTGATGCTGCAGGGAAGGAAAGGTGGAACTGGGATTGTGGTGATGTGGTCTAGGACACTGTGTTAGGAAGGGTTCTGAGGACCAGGCCGGCCATCACTGAGTGATCTCTGCTCGGGGTGGCCGCCGAAGGAGGTCCTGAGCCGGCAGCCCTGGTTTGAGACACGTTTATTTTAATTTTCTTTCCCCTAAGCAGCCTCTAGGCCTTGACTGACCGGTTGGGACCTTCCTGCCGGAAGGGTCTGGATCTGACGCCGGTGACTTCTGGGTCTTGACTTCCTGTGGCTTTTCAGGTGCACAGAGTGTTCCCCAACGGGCTGGCCTCCCAGGAAGGAACCATTCAGAAGGGCAACGAGGTTCTCTCCATCAACGGCAAGTCCCTCAAAGGGGCCACGCACAACGACGCCCTGGCCATCCTCCGCCAAGCTCGGGACCCCAGGCAAGCTGTGATTGTGACACGGAAGCCGGCTCTGGAGGCCGCGCCCGACCCGAACTCATCCACAGATTCTACAAACTCGGCTTCTGTGGCCAGCGACGTTTCTGGGGATTCCAGTAAGTGCCCCCCAGCTCGGGGGAGGAAGCCCCCTGGCCACGTGGGGCCAGTCCTGCTGTGGCTGCTCAGTGAGACGCGGCCCTAAGAACGCGTGGGCTGCAGGAGACGCGTCTGTGTCTACCCGTGCACGTGCGAGGGCGGCAGGCAGCCTTCGCGGGGCTCGCGTGACGCCCAGGCGTGCGCGGCCTGGAGAGGAGGGCGTCCCTAACGCGGTCCCCGTGCTTCCCCTGCAGCGGAGGCCACGGTGCACACGGTGACGCTGGAGAAGACGTCCGCGGGGCTGGGCTTCAGCCTGGAAGGCGGCAAGGGCTCCCTGCTCGGGGACAAGCCTCTCACCGTGAACAGGATTTTCAAAGGTGAGCTGTGCGTCTGGCTCTCGGGGGTTCCCTCCGGCTGCGAGTGGCGGGCCAGGCCCCCGAAGGCCTCTGAGCACCTTCTGGGCCGTGGCTGTTTCCAAGTCCACACCCTCTAGGAGGCAGGCAGGCCACTTAGGGACTCGATTCTGCGGTTGCTGCCTGTTCTCCTTGGCCCGGGCGTCCCCTTACTACTTCTGTTTCCCTGGGTCCTCGCCAGTGACTGAGCCCTGGGCCTGGCTCAGCTGGGCAGGCCTGGGCCAAGGTGAGGCCCCGAAACCCGCAGTAATCGATGTGATGGTTGTTTTTAATTTTTAAAAATTTATTTATTTTTGGGAGAGAGACAGAGACAGAGAGCAGGCAGGGGAGGGGCAGAGAGAGAGGGAGACACGGAATCCGAAGCAGGCTCCGGGCTCCGAGCTGTCAGCACAGAGCCCGACCCGGGGCTCGAACTCACGAACCGTGAGATCGTGACCTGAGCCGAAGTCGGACGCTTAACCGACTGAGCCACCCAGGCGCCCCCAGTGTGATGTTTTTAAAAAATTAAAATTAATTTTAATTTTTTAAAAATCCATAACGAACAAAGCACCAGAGCTTAAAATGAGGACACAGTCTTGACTTTCTACTTGCACACACTCGGCCTCCCTGGGCTCCCTTCAGTCCTGGTCCCGTCAGCTTCTGCCTTTATTAGAAATTTTGACATTTCGTTCGTCACGGGGTCGAGGTGCACTAGAGCGGGGGTCGCTCGGGTTTCCCCGTGCAAAGCGTGAATGGCCCGCAGCTACCACAGAGCCCCCTCCCCCACTCCCTGGGTCTTCACCGCTTTTCTAGCTGGAGTCCCCGCGTTGTGGGGCCCTGGGCAGGAGTCTGGAGACCTGGGTTCTAGCCCCGGCTCTGCCTCTCACCTGCTGAGTGACCGCTGCCCCCCGGGGCCCGAGGCTCCCCGTCCGCACGGAGGCGTGGGGTATGTCTGGGCCCGTCAGACGCAGCCCCGCAGTGGCGGCTGGGCCCCGGGGTGCACCGAGGGTCACTGCGGGGGGGCTCCCCCAGGAACCCGTGTTTACTCCAACTCTGGGAAAGACCCTTTGGAGGTCGACTTGGGCTGAGCACGTGGCTCCAAGTCAAGAGACCTGGATCCTAGTGGGAGCCGTGCTTCTGAGGGAGACCACTCTCCACCCTCATCCCGTCTGCGTCCGTGGGGCCGGGCCGGCCAGCTGCCGGGAGATGCGGACGCCGGGGCCAGAAAGTCTGGGCTCAAACCCAGACCCCGCTACCTAGCGGCTCTGACGCTCGGCTGGGCTGCGGAACTCTTGGTTTCCTCGCGTGCGCGACGGGGATAGTGACACGCTCGCGGGGCGTCAGCGCAGAACCTGATGTGCACGACGGCCCGGCACATCTCAGCAACTTCTCATCATTGTCATTACTATTATCTCTTATTCAGTATTTCTGAATACCGTAGGATAGCGTTCCATATGAACGATAATGCTCCTCCCGGACACAGCTTTGAGAGTGGGAGCCACATGGGATTACGTCCCTCTTCACACGGACGCAGGGCTCTTCTCCAGGCCGTTCAGGGGCAGCGTGCCTGGGGGGTTCACCGGCCCCCTCCCCACGCCACCCAGTGCCTGGCGAGCTCGTCGGGAGGGAGAGACCACATGCGGACGGAGGTTGCTGGGCCGGCGTGCATGGAGGTTGGAGGGGATCGGCCCCCCAGAGGGCTCCGTAGCTCACGGAAGTCTCCTCGGCCGGGCTCTGGGCTCGGAGCTGCCCGCGGCCGCCCTCCTCTGGGGACACAACGGGCTACACCTTTCCCAAGGGCCACAGAGCAGGACCCTGGCATGCCAACCTCAAAGCCACCAACTGATGAGCCGCCCCATTCCAGATCCAGCACGGAGCCCCTGAGGGATGGGCCCCCCCGTTCCCTTCTGAGCCGTCCTGGCTCCCCAGAGACCGAGGCTAGGAGGTAACCTTCCTTGTTCCCCTGTCACCCGAGCAACCCGTTATCTTTTTCTTCCTCTCAGGGGCAGCCTCGGAACAGAGCGAGACGATCCAGCCGGGAGACGAAATCTTACACCTGGCCGGCACTGCCGTGCAGGGGCTCACGCGGTTTGAAGCCTGGAACGTTATCAAGACGTTGCCTGACGGCCCCGTCACGATCGTCATCAGGAGGAGAAGCGTCCAGTCCTCGGGGACCACAGCGGCTGGAGACCCCTAGGCAGGCCAGCGCCGACACCGAAGCCGGGGACAGACAGCTCCTCACGATTGCTAATTCTCAGGGTCACTGCTCACCCCTGCCTGGAGGGGGGAGGCAGCAGAGTCGCGCTTCCTGGTCGCTGCTGCCCTGGTCCAGACCTTCTGGGACACGCCCAGCCAGGGGAAGGGCCCGGTCACACCGGGGAGGCCGACACCGCCTACAGACTATGTCCAGAGAGCGTAACGGTAATACTGTGGTGCTATAAATAAAACGGACACGTTACAGTTTGATATGAAACCCGTGTCCCGCTTTGCAGATTTCCCACGTCCTAGAACGGCAGAATGGCCGACTCCCCAAGTAGCATTTGCGTTTCTTGTGAGCCTGCCTCGAGGGCAAGCTGGGAGAGGACAGGCCATCCTGTCCTACTGGGCACGAGCCAGGGCAACTCAAAGGCTGGGGGCCACAGCCCCCCCAAGGGTCGTTGTCTCACACACCTGGCCGTTGGTGCTGGCTGGTGGCCGGGAACCGAGTGGGGGCCGTGAGCCCGGACGCTCACAGGCGGCCTCGCCCCGTGGCCCGGACTTCCTCACAACATGGCGGCCGGGTGCCAGGGTGAGTGTCCCCGGAGAGTGAGAGGCAGGTGGCGGTCGTGTCCCTCCTATGACACGCTCCGCTGGCTGTGCAGCCACACAGGTGTCTTCCTCAGTCCCTGACCCGTGGGGGCCGGCCCGGGTGCGAGGGGAGGGGAGATGCTTCTGGGCTCTTTTGGGAAAACACCATGTACCACTCGCAGCATCTGCAAAACCGGTTTGGGTTGGGCTGGAGACTCATCCTAGCGAGGGTGCCGCCTGGTGGGGGGGCAGGGTAGCAGAGGACAGGTGGAACTCCGAGCACGGGCAGGTGTACCAAGAGCACGGGCCAGCGCGAGCACGAGAGAGTAAAAGAAACTGCTACCACTTACCTATTACACGCCCAGCACTGGGTTGGTGTTAAATGGGCCCTGTCTTCCTAATGACAGTAACGTCTCCAGAGCATGGTTTGTGCCATCGTATTCACGGGGGGGGGGGGGGGGGGGGGGGGGGGCGCCAGGACGCGGAGACGGCAGGTAACCTGTCCACGCTGGTAAACGATGAGGTCCATAACCAGAGGGATATGTGGTTCAGTCACCTCTTCACGCCTGATTGCCAAGCTCAGGACAAAGAAATGCCTAGAAGCAGCCAGCGCGCTCTTTGACGTGACCCCGGGCGGCGTTCCAGCCCCGTCCCGGCCCCACGTCTATCGCGAAAACCCCAGACAACAGGAACACTATTCCCGGGCCAGGAGCGCCGGGCCATGCCGGCGGGACCTGGTGGCTTCTCCGGGGCCGTGAACTCTTAGAAAAAGCCCCCGGGGCCTCCTCTTCACACGAGTGCCGCAGTGACCTCACGGCAGTGGCTGTCCGCTCGCCGTCCCGTTCACCCCGGGAAGCCGCTGGGCTCGGCGTGGTCGTGTCCTGCCTGCGGCCCCCGTGCGCCCCCTTGTGAATCCCGTGAAGCCCCGGGCGGAGGCAGGAGCTGAGCCGCCACGTGGACCAGTTCTCCTGGTTTCATAGAAACCCTGAAGACGCAGCCCCGGAAGGCGTGACTCAGTCCTGCAGCCATCCGCGGGGTCCCACCTGCGCCACGAGGCCACGGGGACCCGGAGGCACACCCCCGCCCCCACCGCCTCGCGCAGAGACGATCCCAGGTGAGGCACGTGGACCAGCGCAGGGAAGGAGGACGCGGCCCTCCGTCGGGACTGGGAGGGGGGACACGCGTGAGCACGGTGCCGGCCGGGGCCAGGGACACACAGAGAGCCTCCCGCCGGGCCGGACAAGCCAAGTGAGCGACAGGGGCAGGCTGGTGTCGGGGCTGGGGCGCGGCTGTGGGTGTCGGAAGGGCCCCCGGCTCGTTAGGAACGGCCACGAGGCCCGGCCCAGAACAGCCTCTGGAGACGGTGTTTCCAGCCACCCACGGGGACCCCAGCGTCACGGTTCCCAACCTCGTCAACGCGGCACGGAAACGAGCCTCCCCGAGGGCCTCTCCCGGCTGCCCCGGTCCTCTGCTTCGGGCAGTGACCTCGCCCGTCCCTCCATCCGCACGGACTCCCGAGCAGCGGGCTGGGGCTGGCGTTCGAGTCCCCGTGTCGTCCTAGAGAGACAGGAAGTCGACGCGCAGGGATGCGAGGGGTCTGAGTGGCAGGCACGGGACCAGACGCGTGCTTTCGGACTCCTAGTCCAGTGCTCAGTTTACCCCGAGGCCGGCAGGTGGGCAGTATGCCCGGGGGGGCCCCGTGAGACGTGCGGCGGGCAGCACGGCTCTCCACGTCGCTGGACGGCCCGGCCCAGGCAGCCCCGTCTCGCTAAGACCACCGCCTCCCGGGGACTCCTGAGCCGGTGCGCCCAGACCTGGCTGCACCTGCGGAGGCGACTCAGGAGGCGCTGACACAGGACAGTGCCGGGCAGTTCTTCACGAAGGAAGGGAATCGAAATAAAGTCAAGAGTCTGATGACGACTTCCCGAGCAGCTAGCGGGGTGATCCCGACGGCACGACCGTGGGATCTGTGGTCGCATCACCACCCAGGGAGAAGGGGGCTTTCTCAGCCCCGGACACGGAGCCTCCCGTTTTAAAGGCTGCTCGGGCTTCGGCACATTCGGGGGACGGGCGGGCCAGGCAGATGTGAGGACACGATGCGCGGGACTCTGGAAACTTGCTGCAGTCGCTTCCAGCTGCCACACAAGGGGACTCTGGTCAGACACGCAGGGATCTTCCGCGCCAGCAACGCGGGGGACCGCAGGGGAGGGGGTGCTGGAGAACTCCACACGACTGCGTGGTCCTGACCGGGGAGAGGCAAGGGACCTCGTGGGGCTGCTGAGGCCCCTCCCAGGTGGCAAGGCCGGGCTCCCCGGGTCCGACGGCCCACCGCGGTGGGCAAGGCCCGTGCGGGGACTCTGGCCGGCGCTGCTGGAGGGGACCTGCTCTCCCAGCCTTCCTGCTGACCCCGGCACGGCCCGACCCGGGCCTCTAGCACGGAGGGTAAGAGAAGTTAACTCAGGGGAAAGAGAGAAAACAACCCGTTCAAATGGAAGATACCACAAACGAAATATTGGACGTATTTTTCCTTAACGCTCATCTCATCTGTTAAAGCAGTATCTTCAGAGCTTTTTTTTCAGGAACATCTTTTTAAAGGGGAGACCCTGGTGCGGTGTCATCAGGAAAACAGAAGTCAGGTCTGCGGCAACAGGTCGGGCAGAGTCCCGGACGCTGAAGAGGCAGGAGAGCCTGGTTGCCGGTATCGACAGGGGTTCCCTCTGACCAACAGGGACAGGAAGTCTCAGACAGTGACTGGCACGGAAATTTGGACCGCGGAGTATCACCCTGGGTGCGCCGGCTGGAGGAGGTGTGCAGACAGCCGGCAGGCAGGGCACCGGGGCGGGCCCCCCAAGGGGGCCCCGAGTGGGAGGAGAAGGAGCGGGACAGGGGGGCCTCTCTGGCCGGCCTCTTGGGAGACGAGCGGTCCCCGAGCGGCTTCCACAGAGGGAAAAGCGGTACCCCAGCACCTGGAGCTCTGCGACGAGCGACGCAAGTTCTGGGCCAGCGGGCGAGCGCGTCAGCTGTAGAATTTCTTCACGGCTTTCTCCAGGTTGGCGTAGAAGCCAGCCATGCTGCGGGGGAAGAAGGAGTCCACCACACTCCGTGGGAGGTACCCGCTGAGGTCAGTCTGGAAGAATGTGACCAGGTGGGTCCGGTCGGGCTCCCTGGAGAAACCGGAGCAGGGTCACGTCACGTGTCCGTGGCAGGGCACTGGGGCCGCACAGCAGGGCCGGCGAGGAGGGCCCGCCCCCCACCCCGGAGAAACAGCCGGGACGTGGAGATTCGTCCTCGGGAACCCCACGCAGCTCTGCGCCTGCCCATCAGACTGGCTCCAACGTCATGTAGGTCAAGGGCCTGGAGGAGGAGACCCTTTAAAACCCTGCCCTCCTCCCAGATGTACAGAAAGGGAAGCGAGGCCCGGAGACAGACGGGCTGAGCAGACAAGCAATGTCGGCCAGCACGTGCTGCTCTGGGCTGTGGCTTTCCCGGTCTGCGCGGACCATCCAGTCTGGGGCCACGACTCCCTCCGTCTCAAAGCTTCACATCCTCCGCCCCCCGCCCGCTGAGCCCGGGTGGCACCCCCCTCCTTCTCCCGGGGCTCGCCTGAGCCCTAGCATCCCTCCGCATGAACTCTTTGCCTGGAAACACGAGCAGGTAGAGGAGACACCTCTGGGGTGGTAAACGCACACCAGGCCGGGCGGGAAGAGGCAGCCCCCAGAGGCCACGGACAAGAAAACAAGGCAGAAGTTCATGGTCTCGGTCAGGGCACCTGTGCACGCGGGGGACCAAAACCGCGTGCAGGTGTGTGTCGCGGCGCGTGTGACTAAGCGATTTTCAAACTCCCGGAAGGAGTTTTAGCAAAACCCTGTGGCAAGGCCCTTCGAGGACTGTGTGGTGAAGGCACGCTCCCCCCCGTCCTGCCGCCCGTCCCCGATGGAAGTGTTACTCTGGGTCACAATCTCGGGTGCAATTTCTTTCACTGTCAACTGACCTTCAGTTATTATTTACCCAGAAAGTTCTAGTAAAAACCTGCCCCGAGCTATGAGAAAATGGGACAGAACTGCCCCTGAGTGCAGGGTCAGGGCTGGCTCACGTGTGCTCTCAGAATCGCCCGTCAGCCCCTAGCACTGCCAGCCTCTTCCGCGTTGAGGGGACCCAAGCCCTGTGTGGGACACGGGGTGGGGACGGCCAGCCGCTCAGCCACTCCGGGTCCTCCAACTCTTCACCGCCAGCCTCTGAAACCTCTCACCCGACATAGATAACTTGACCTCCTCCGGCCTCAGTTTCCTCATCTGCTAAATGGGACCATGACGTTTGCCCAGCCTGTCTTATGGGGTGGGAGGGAGCAGTCCACATTGAACAGCAAGAACAAGGCCTCCCACGGTCCCTTCCCCTGGGCCTGGTGCTTTGGGACACTGCATCACTGACGAGTAATGTCAAAGCCTACAGAGCCATAAGGCGTTTTTATGACTGCAAATCGTAATTAACGCGCCCCATGAACGAAAGGTCCACAATTAAGCTACGCGTGGGTCTGGGCACGTAATTCCATGCAGGAGATCAATCTCACCCGGGCAGAGGTTCGCAGAAGCAACCACAAGGGTGGTTGAATCCTCTCACGTACCCCGGCCTCGGGGGGCACGACGGATGTTCCGCGTTGACGGCTGGAAGACAGCACAAAGCGGTCAGTGAGCTGCGACCTCAGACAGTCGGGGCACCGTGGCCCCTCCCGCCCGCAGACCCCACCACCTGGGGCCCGAGGAGTCAGCACGGGCGCCCCGTGACCTGCCCCTGAGCGTCCCCCCAACCCGTGTCCCTTACACCCACCCACCCGCACACACGCTCGTGGGCGTCCACACACGTGCACAGCCTCCCCAAGCCTGCCAGCTTCTTAGAGAAAAGAACACTGCACGGCCCGAGGCACGGCGGTAGGAGAGGCACCCCCTCAAGCCCGCCACGCGCCCCCCCCCCCCCCCGCCGGGATCCGGAGGAACAGCAGGGGCTGCGGGTTCCCCGGGTGAAATACGCCGTGGCAGGACTCTGTTCCCCGCTGGGAAGGAGGGGACGGCCCACAGCCCCTCGGGGACGCGGCCCCACGGGCCCAGCGACTCGTTGCACACGGAGGCTCCGTGCAGTCAAACCAGGCAGCACGTGTCGGGCGTGGACGATGAGCCTGGGCGGCCAGCGGGGCGCTGGCCACCTCTGAGAGTTAGACGTAAAATTACGGGGCGCCTGGGGGGATTAGCCGGTTAAGCGTCCGCTTTCGGCTCAGGTCGTGATCTCGCGGTTCATGGGTTCGAGCCCCGCGTCGGGCTCTGTGCTGACGGCTCAGAGCCTGGAGCTGCTTCGGATTCTGTGTCTCCCCCTCTCTCTGCCCCTCCCCTGCTTGCACTCTGTCTCTCTCTCTTGAATAAACATTTGTTAAAGGAAAACATACATATATATGAAATTACTAGCATGTGGGCCCTCCCCCTCGGCCCTCCGTGGCACACGATCCCACCCAAGCCGACGAGGAGAGGCCCGCGCACAAGGGACGCAGGACGTGATCCCGGGGCGGCCGGCCGGCACTCACCGTTGGAGCTGAGAGTCCCATCCTCGTACTTCTTGACCAACACCAAGTCCACGAAATCTCTGGGGGAAATGAGCTTCATGGCGGCCGAGGGGGTGGCGGTTCTGCTGACACACAGCGTCTGTCAAAGCCAAGGGGAGTTCAGCTGCCGGCCGGAGGTCTCCCTGCTCCCACCCCACACCCCGGGGTCTGGGAAACTGGGGAGGGGGCAGCGCTGACCGTGGACTGCAGGTTCTAGATCAGGGCCACTCTGAGCTTAAGTCTCAGGGTCCCCAGAGTTGCCACTGACTGTGCGTCCAGGGAGAGCCTGGCTGGGCAAAGCTCTCGGGCACCTCCCCCCACAACCGAGCTCTGAGAACTGGGTGTCATGAACCCATTTGACAGGTGAGGACGCGGGGGCTGGGAGAGGTGAAGCAGCTCACCGCTAAGCTCAGGCGGGGAGCTGTGAACCGCCTGAGAGGCAGGAGGGGTGCTGGTTTTGGGCTAACCCTGCACCCGCCTGACCCTGAGAGGCTGAGCCAGGCAGCTTTCTGCTTCCCCACGTCCCGGCCCTGGAGGACGTGCCCCGGGAACCCCACCCCGTCCCAGAGCACCCCACCAGTCCTCTCTCCCACCCTGTAAGCCAAGGTCACCCTAAACCCACCCGGGCTCTAGCCCACTTTCCCCTGGTGCGGCGGGGCCCCGCCCTCTCAGGCTCACAAAGGAGAACAGGTGGACGATGGGGCGGGCCGCCTGGGGGCGAGGGACAGCGCGACTGGCAGGTGTTTTCTCAGCCACCTCTGCCCCCAGGGTTTGAGTCTGCAGCCGGGCAGGCAATCCCTGGGGGGACCCGGGAATCCTTTTCCAGATGACCCGGCCTCCCCCGTGTGCCTCCTAAAACCACCTGCCCGAGAGCGGGCTCACCTCGACGCAGGCCCTCCCTCCCCACTGGAGACACGGGCACAGCACGCTCGACCCGTCTGGAATCCTGTCACGCGCGCCCGAGTCCCCAGGGAGCCAAAGGGACACGTCAGGATGCTGATTCCAACAGCAAAGGAGGGCACGCAGGAGTGAGAATGTCCTGCCCCCCCCTCTCGTGAGCAGATTCTTTTTTTTTTTTTAAAGCATATTCTTTCTAAAGGCCAAAGCTTCTGTTAGAAACAAGGCAGTCTGCCCTTGTCTGAGTCCTCATACTGTGCAGCAGGACCGGCAGAAGCGATTTGTCCTTAGTAACAAGACGGCTGGCTTCTACTCCCGATTCCTGCCGCAGGATGCCTCGTCCCTGAAGGAGGGTGTTTGGGGACGGAGATAAAGACGACACGGGTAAGAGACCCTGAAGGCGTCAGCGCGTGTCCGCGATGCCACAGGCTCGCGGCGTGGCCCTGTGTCTCATCCATCCGTCTGTCCATCCATCATCTACCTGTCAGCTCGGAGATTCGTCACAATCAGGCTCATCCACACCGCCCTGCAGGGGAGGGCTCCGTCCCCCCATTCTCACTGCTTCACGGAGAGGTCAGGAGGTGCCGTGGTCAGCCGCTTCGCCCGCGGAGCTCACCAGCAGCCCGTGTGTTCCCCTCTTTTGTAGCTATTGTCCACTAAAGGCTCTTTCTTCCTTGTTTTGTTTTGGTTTTTTTTTTTGAAGATTTTATTGTTAAGTAATCTCTACACCCAACGTGGGGCTTGAACCTGCAACCCCATGATCAAGACTGACACGTGCCATCGACTGAGCCAGAGGGGCGTCCCCTCTAACTTTCTAAGTGGAAAGTCTTATCTTTTCACGGACACGTGAATTAATTCAAGGAGAAAAGACCCCCTGTTCCTCTCATGAGAGATGTAAAATAGTTTACTTTTATAGTTTATTGTCCTCCATCAACATTGGTAATCTAATCATGTTATTTTACTAAATTATAATCCTATCCTCAGTCCATATTTAAAAAACTTTTAATGTACTTTTTAATTTTTTTTTTAACGTTCATTTATTTTTGAAGCAGGGGCGGGGCAGAGAGAGCGGGAGACACAGAATCCGAAGCAGGCCCCGGGCTCTGAGCTGTCCGCACAGAGCCTGACACGGGGCTCGAACTCACAGACTGTGAGATCATGACCTGAGCCGATGCTTAACCAACTGGGTCCCCCAGGCACCCCTGGGTAAATTTATTTTAAAATGAAGCTATTTAGGGGTGCCTGGGTGGCTCGGTCGGTTGAGCGGCCGACTTCGGCTCAGGTCACGACCTCGCGGTCCGCGGGTTCGAGCCCCGCGTCGGGCTCCGGGCTGACGGCTCGGAGCCCGGAGCCCGCTTCCGATTCCGTGTCTCCCTCTCTCTCTGACCCTCCCCTGCTCACGCTCTGTCTCTGTCTCTCTCAAAAATAAATAAACATTAAAAAAACATTAAAAAAAGATAAAATGAAGCTATTTAACTATCCCAAGATGGGGGGCCGGGGGTGGAAATATCACTTGGCATAAAGGCCACCGCAAAATATACAGGCAAAGGATTGTTGGGTTATGATTCTAAGGGGACTAGCAGATGTCAAACGGGGGTCAAAGGCACATTAGTCCCCGAGACCCCCCCTCTTCAGACTGTCAGAGAGTAAACTGAGATGGGCGATCTCACCATGTGGGATTCAATTTCAGCTCTGGCCTGACGTCTTTTGTATCCCAGGGGTGTGTGCCCCGCCCTTCAGGAAACGGGGACATACACTATGACAAGGGACTGCAATGTGACTTTTGGCCGAGGCAGAGAACACCTGGGTCCTACCGACTGACCAACACACAGCACTATGTCTTGAAGGTTTCACAGTGTCATGTGTGTAAACAGCCGAGAGGCGGTCACGTCCACAGATGGCAAAATCAAACCGGTTGGCAACATTTCCCCCCAAGGCAACTGGCTTATTAGTTTTGTCTACGACTTTGTTTTGTTTCCTTAACCTCCATAATCAGAATGAGGTGGGTTCTTCCTGCTTACAAGCTCCTGAGGCTTAATGTTCTGAAGACACAACCATCTAGAATGGTGTCCCTATGGTGGCTGATAGCTCCTTGTGCCTGTTTAAACTGACATCGAGAGTAACGACCAACAAATAAAATGAGCAACTCACTTCCTCAAACAATTCATTTCCTTCACTTTCTTGACACGTTTCAAGGGCTCTGTGGCCACACGGGGCTAGTGGCTACTGTAGTAGCGTGGTTACAGCACAATTCCATTACGGTGGAAAGTTCTACTGGGCGGGGCTAGCTTAGAGGACACACGTCTTACCAATGGAGAAACTGTAATCCAGAGCCGCCACCTGGCATAGCCCCGCAGCTGGCAGGGAACCCCGACGCTGGGGCCAGGACTCTGGATTCGTGATCACGGCCCCATCAGAGGGCGATATGTCAAACCAGAGCTGGGAGGTCAAGGTCAAATCCAGGCACTGGCCCGGCAGCTGCAGGGCCCACATTCACACCCACTTTTTCATCAGCTGCTGCGTTCTCTGCACTCTGCTCAGGGCTCCTCCGCCTCGCGCCAGTCACGCCGTCTCCTACCTGGACCTGGCCAGCGGGCAGCCTGCGTTTGCGGGGTACCAGGGGTTTGCAGGGTCCCCCCCTTGCCAAGAGCTGCCGCTGACCAGCTCCAGAGGGAGGTGACTGCCAGGGTAAGAGCGCTCGCAAAGACTTACATCCGTGATGCTTTCGACAATTTCAAAGCTGCTCACATTCTCATCCCACTGGTCTCTCAGGGTCCCAGCAAGTGGCTTAACGCAGCCCCACACCTTCTCTGGCGTCCCATTCACGATGCCTTCTCCCCGGTACCTGGAGCACAAGGAGGAAGGTGATGCCAGGCATCAACCAAACCCTTTTTATCCCGGGATCGTACACAAGGACTCGGTGCCACATCTGTCACCGCTCTCTGAGACAGCCTCGCAGATTGGGGGCTGAGGTTTACCAGCCCGCCTCCCCTCAGGCCTGCAGGAATGGACAGTGACTTTCGCGAGAGAGAGTTTGCTGGAAATGGTCGAGATAAAAACAGGAAGGTTTTCTGGACGACAACTGGCCAGCTGATTCCAGGGTGCTAGGGGAGACTGGAATTATTTTAGGAAGCAAACCCACAGAGACATCCAGAACGGCGTGGCACTTCTGATGAACTTGGACAAGGCACTTACAGGTTCCCTGGAAACTCCATAGATGGCCTCCAGGAAACCGACACTCCATTCTGTCAAAAGGCACAGAATCGCAGAATTTAGAGCTAGAAGGGCTCTGGGAGATCACCTGGCCCCTTCCCCTGGTCTGGAAGTCTGGAGCCTCGAGAGGTGGGATTCTCCAAGGTGCGTGACCCCACTCGTGTGCCAGGGCGGGGGTCCTGGACAAAGCTGAACGAGATGGAGCAGGGGCTCTTAACTGGATTCCAAGAGCTCTGGGCGGTTTTCCAACCTCTCCAAATCACCTCGCATTTTGTTTCCTCCAGCAATGTCAGTCTGCTCGTTAAAAATCATGAGCTGCGCAGGCAAAAACTATTCCCATGCCGCCCTCCCGGGAACACAGAGAGAGGTGCAGGCTTTGGAACCTGGTGTTTTGGCTCGACTCCAAACCACCGTGTGCTAGCCAGGTGGCCTTGGACAAGTCACACAAGGAAAGGGACAGACACTTATCTCCCGGGGTCATAGTGCGCACAACAGGCCTAGGATTTTTTTTTTTTTTTTTTTTTAAGGAAACAACCCTCAAGGGACTCTCCTCCCAATCCAGCTCCAGGGTATGGGAATGCAGAAAGGAGCGGGAAGAGGAGGAGCCTGGGGTCTACGGAGACCCCGGCCCCAGGGAGCAAAGGCCCCACGACCCCTTCCTGCCCAGCTCCTCACTCACGGCTTCCCGGCAAATTTTCCATCCTGACTTGTCTCGCCGGTACTGGAGCATCTTCTCCGCCACCGTCTCGCCCATCTGCGCGGCCAGCGCCGGGTCCATAGCGCCAAGGGCCGCGCGTGGCTGCGGGGTCGCGTCCCGGCTGAGCGGCGGCGGGCGTCGGGTCCGGGAGGCCGCAGCTCGCGGGCCCGGGCGGAACCTGGGCCCCGGCCCCGCCCCGCGCTCGGGATTGGCCCAGGCCGGCAGACGGACCCCGCCCCGCTCTCGGGATTGGCCCAGACCGGCAGACGGGCCCCGCCCCGCGCTCGGGATTGGCCCAGGCCGGCAGACCGGCGGCCGGAGACTGGCAGGGCCCGCGAGCGCCAGGCCCGGCTGGGCGGGTCCGGGGAGCGCGGCGCAGACCTGCCGGGTCCGCCTCCCGCCCGCCAGGTCCCGGGAGCCGCCTTGCACCCCGAGCTCGGGGCGGCCCCGCGGAGGCCCAGGCGGGCCGGGAGCGCGCACCGGTGCTCGGAGCGCCCGCAGGCCTGCAGCCGGGCCGGGCGGTCGACCGTGCAGTTCGCGTCGGAGATGAGCTTCTGGGGCGGCTGCTGCGGGGGCGCAGGGGGGGTGCGCGGGGACGCGGGGTAGGGGCCGCAGCCGCGGAGGGGAGACGGTGGGGCCGGGGAGGAGAGGGCTCCGCAGCCGGTGCCCAGACGGGGGAGGCTGGAGGTCTGTGCCAGTGACGTGGGGGCTGCAGAACGGCGGCCGCCCCTGCGGCCTGAGCCCCTGGGGACCGTGGTGCCCTCAGTTCTGGGCACTTGGGGTCGGAGGGCTGAACGACCTAAGTGGAGGGGCCCAGGAGGCGTGGGATGCGGGGGCATCTGGGGCAGAGTGGGGCTCCGGGTAGGAGGTACAGGCTTCTGCGCATCCAGGTGAGCTCGGTCTTGGGGAGCGAGTGGGGCCACATCCCCCTGCTGCGAATGGCAAGGGCAGCCTCGGTCTCTCCTCTTCTGGAACCAACCAAATGTGTGAAGAGGTCAGCACTGAGGTCTGTGTGTGCGTGCGTCCCTGTGCCTGTTGTTTCTTGTAAAGGTGTGAAAAATGGTTGTAAACCAGACGACGACTTGAAAATCCTTTTCGGAGATTGTGATGGGCTGCCGGGCTGTAAGGAAGCCCTGGAACGGGACTTGGGGACTTAGGGACTCCCGGGTTCCGGACCCGGCTTCACCCCGTAGTGGCTGTGTGATTTGGGGCAAGTCACTTAACCTCTCTGAGCCTCAGTTTGTTCCAAGATGAAGTGAGACACTGATCAATGTCTCCATGCCAAGTGAAGTCACACACGGATATTCCTAGGAGGCAGCAAAGACCAATGAGGTAACCACATTAAAAAGAATTAAGCACAGGGGCGCTTGGATGGCTCAGTCGGTTGACCTTGGGACTCTGGATTTTGGCTCTGGTCATGATCCCAGGGCTTGGGATCCAGCCCCGCTTTGGGCTCTGCGCAGAGCATGCAGCCCGCTTTAGAGTCTGTCTCTCCCTCTGCCCCTCTGCCCCTCTCCCCCGCTCTCTCGCTCTGTCTCTAAAAATAAAATAATTTTTAAACATAGGGAAAAAAGATGTGTAAAAAAAAATTAAGCACATCAAAAATGCCACAAAAATATCTGAAGGAAAATTGGAGCACTGTTTATCTAAAAGTAAGTTTTTGTCATGTACAAAGTGCTCTTACGAATTACTAGGATATTTGCAAACAACCGAACAGACAAAACGAATGCATCAGATGGGAACAGATACTCTGCAGAAAAATTATCAGGGCTAAGAAGGCAGTGAAAAGTTGCAGGACCTCCCTCATAGGGAATCCTTCACTAAAACATTAAAACAAGCGCCCACTTTCACACCTATCAGCCGGGCAGATAAAGAGGTCTGTTAATTCCGGGTAGGAGAGTGTATGTTTTAATACGCTGCGGGCAGGAGTCTAAATTTATGTAACCTTCTGGGAGGAGACCAGCCTATCAAAATGTGAGTTTACTTGTGCTTTGACCCAGAAACTCCTGCACAAAGCCAAAGATTGATCATGCAATCGGAAACAAATCTGTTTGTTGGCGGAGTAAAGAAAGTTACAGGGTATTCATTCAGTGGACTATTAGGTAGCCGTTAAAACAGTGAGACACAGAGGAAGGGGAGCCCGGCTGGGACAGGAAATATTCTCTGGAGCACAGGCAGCAGGCTGGAAACGGTTGATGGGAAGTCGGCTGTTCTAACCAAGAGCAATTTATTCTCTACGAAGGAAAAAAATGGTGTTGAAAACTCAGTTTATGAGGGCTGATGGGGGGTGGGAGGGAGGGGAGGGTGGGTGATGGGTATTGAAGAGGGCGTCTTTTGGGATGAGCACTGGGTGTGGTATGGAAACCAATTTGACAATAAATTTCATATATTTTTAAAAAACTCAGTTTAAGAATTGTTAGTATTATTTAAATTCTTTTTTTTATTTTTTTTTATTTAAAAAAAAATTTTTTTTTTTCAACGTTTATTTATTTTTGGGACAGAGAGAGACAGAGCATGAACGGGGGAGGGGCAGAGAGAGAGGGAGACACAGAATCGGAAACAGGCTCCAGGCTCTGAGCCATCAGCCCAGAGCCCGACGCGGGGCTCGAACTCCCGGACCGCGAGATCGTGACCTGGCTGAAGTCGGACGCTTAACCGACTGCGCCACCCAGGCGCCCCAGTATTATTTAAATTCTTAACTCTCCCCTATGAATGTTTTATATGTGCAATGTGCACTGACAGGGAATGTATATATACATATATATACATATATATATATATATATTTTTTTTTTTTTTGCCAAAAATATATATTAAAAGACAAGGGTATTGTAGGTAGGAGAGTCAGCGCGCAGCTCAGATTGCCTGGATTCAGATCCCAGCATCGCCACGTAACTAGCTGTGACCCTGGCAAGTCACTGACCCTTGCAGACTTCAGCGTCCTCATTGGGAAAATGAGAAAAATCATAGCGCTACCTCCTGGGGTTGACATAGGAGCCGAAGGTTTTAACGGATGCGTTGGCAATCGGAATGGTGGCTGGCGTACCATGAATGTTCATATGTAACATATCATATGCGTCTTGAGTGAGAAAAAAGAAATAACTAGAGATGTTTGTGTATGTTTATACATCGATGTGTTTAGAGGATTGGCTTCTAGAAAGATACAAACTGCGAGCAGGAGGGCGTGATGCCAAAGGCCGTTACTCTTTTTATTTTGTATCCTCATACACTGTGTTTAATTATTCTAATTACTAACATGTAAGCCTTTTTAAATTAATAAAAGCCTCCTTGACAAATTCAGTGTAGACTTTCTGTAAAGCTGCAGCTCAAGACCTTGTCAGCTGGGACCTGTCAGAGATTTTTTGTTTGGGGATAAAACACAGTGAAAGCATAGCTCAGGGAAAGTCAGTCTTTCTGTAGAAAGTGATTTTCTTTTCTTTTTTTTTAATGTTTATTTACTTTTGAGAAACAGAGCATGAGTGGGGGAGGGGTAGAGAGAGAAGGAGGCACAGAATCCGAAGCAGGTTCCAGGCTCTGAGCCATCAGCACAGAGCCTGATGCGGGGCTGAAACCCACGAGCTGTGAGATCGTGACCTGAGTGAAAATCAAGAGTCAGACGCTCAACCAACGGAGCCACCAAGGTGCCCCATAAGGTTACGGATTCTTTTTTTTTTTTAATTTCTTTTAATGTTACTTTATTTTTGAGACAGAGCATGAGTGGGGGAGGGCAGAGAGAGAGGGAGACACAGAATCCGAAACAGGCTCCGGGCTCCGAGCTGCCAGCCCAGAGCCCGACGCGGGGCTGGAACCCACGAACCATGAGATCACGACCTGAGCCGGAGTCAGATGCTTAGCCGACTGAGCCTCCCAGGCGCCTGGAAAGTGACTTTAAAGTAGACATCAAACACTTAAGAGACTTATTCTTATATAAATGGAACATGGTTTTTTTTTAAAGAAAGAGTTAACACTGTAAGAGTGTTTAATGTTTGCTCCCAGAAAACAAGAAGCCCGGAGACCTGTGGAGGTTGTGGGGGCCGGGCAGGGGCGGGGGTCGGCCCACAGGACTAGCTGCTCACGGGGCCTGGGGCTGACGTTCAGAGCTGATGGGGAGGAGGGTGCAGCCCCTCTGCCGTCCCCACTGATCAGAGCCCCTCCCACCACGTCCTCAGGCCTCTGAGTAACCCAGCTGAGAGAGCAGATCGTGCTGGAATCCTAGTTGAATATTAAATCAGTGTAGATGGCGGGGGTGGGGGGTGGGGGTGGGGGAGCCCTGGGGGGGTGGGGGGAGCCCGGCGGCCTCCACCCCACCCCAGCTCCAGACCGCGGAGGGGTGGGCCCCTGTGTGCACACCCTCCAACCCTAAGAGCTCCTGAATGGGGTATTTGCTTTCTACTTGGACGATGGCGAGGGATCGGGTGTGCATTTCTGACGTTCATTCCGGCAGGTGCTGTCCCCACAGGCGAGTTTCCACACGTAAGCACGCATATGCTTGTTCTTAGCCGCAGCTGGTTGTTTTCGGCGGGTCCCACTTGCCACTGTCCCGAGCACCTGCTCTGCGTGGTGCCTTTGAGCCCTCACGGCATTAGGAGATGCTGACTACCGTCCCATTGCACAGGTTGAGAAACTGAGAATCCCCTAGGGTGTCCGTGGCCCCGTTGCTAGTAAGGGGCAGAGCTGTGGCACACGCCCAGGCTCTGTTTACTTAACGAGCTTTACCGCCTCCGGCTTCCTGTGAAGAAACGCAGTGTTTACCGTGAAACGGGCAAAGAGTAAAATCCAAACCGAGGCAATCCTGAAGAGGGAAAACACGCAAACACGTCCACGGAGTCGCCGGCAAACAGGAGGGCCACCCGAGCCTACAGAAGTCAGTCTTTTCGAGATGCACAGAAACTGCTCTCTAAATACTCTGGCCTTCGCGAATTGGGAGACAGGAGCAGTGACCGAGGGAGGCGCCTTTAGGGGCCTAAGACATTTGCCAGACTGTTCCCATCAAGAGGAATTCATGCACCTCGGTGAATACCGTTGTCCCGATCTCTGCGACCTGAGAGGAGTTTGTTGCATAGACATGGTTAGGAGATTTTTTTTTTTTTAACGTTTTATTTATTTTTGAGACAGAGAGAGACAAAGTATGAACGGGGGAGAGTCAGAGAGAGGGAGACACAGAATCTGAAACAGGCTTCAGGCTCTGAGCCGTCAGCACAGAGCCCGACGCGGGGCTCGAACCCACGGACCGTGAGATCGTGACCTGAGCCGAAGTCGGACGCTTAACCGACTGAGCCACCCAGGCGCCCCAGGAGAGATTTTTAATAACGGTGTGGACCATGTCCTCAGTGATAGTTTTACTGGAGGGTGGATGTGAATCGCCCCCTGCCCCCCACCGCCCGCAGGGACCGTCCCCGAAAGCCCAAGCCGTGCTGTGAAGGGTCAGTTACGAGAAGGTGTTTTGGTAGCGTGGACTGGGGCTTTCTGCTGGTGGTAAGGGCCAGAGCTGGTGGCCTCTGACAACAGAAGACCGAGCAAAAGGCGGACAGGCTGTCCGTTCGCAGGTGAGAAAACGCGAGCAACCAGTCAACACAGGGAAAGAGGCTAACCACCAGAGAAATGCGGATTAATTCAAATAACTTGGAATTTGGGGCTCCCGGGCGGCTCGGTCGGTTAAGCATTCGACTTCCGTTCAGGTCATGATCTCGCGGTTTGTGAGTCTGACCCCCCGCGTCGGGTTCTGTGCGGACGGCTCGGAGCCTGGAGCCTGCTTCGGATTCGGTGTCTCCCTCTCTCCCCGCCCCTCCCCGCTTGTCCTCTCTCTCTCAAAAATATGTAACCACTGGGGCGCCTGGGTGGCCCAGTCGGTTAAGCGTCCGACTTCGGCTCAGGTCATGATCTCACGGCTCGTGAGTTCGAGCCCTGTGTCGGGCTCTGTGCTGACAGCTCAGAGCCTGGAGCCTGCTTCGGATTCTGTGTCTCCCTCTCTGACCCTCCCCCGTTCATCCTCTGTCTCTCTCTGTCTTGAAAGTAAATAAACGTTAAAAAAAATTTTTTTTAAATAAAAAAAAATAATAAAAAATATGTAACTACTAAAAAAAATTTTTTTTTAAATTAACCTGGAATTTTTTTTATTTTTTCCGGCAGGTGGCAAAAATTGCCTCATGTGGTGACGATACCAAGTTCTGGTGACACGGTAAGTAAAATGGCCCTCATCATCCGCAGAGGGGGCTGGCATGAAGGTCGGGGAGCACGGGGATTCACAGAGGAGCAGCCGCTGAAAGTGAACACACACCTGTCCTGTGCACCAGGGACCTGCCCTTCGGGAGAACCAGCACCCCCGTCAGTCAGCATCAGCACGGGGGGCAGCCGAGACCGTGTAGATGATGTTGATTGCCGCACGATCTTTTTTTTTTTTTTTTTTAATTTTTTTTTCAACGTTTATTTATTTTTGGGACAGAGAGAGACAGAGCGTGAACGGGGGAGGGGCAGAGAGAGAGGGAGACACAGAATCGGAAACAGGCTCCAGGCTCTGAGCCATCAGCCCAGAGCCCGACGCGGGGCTCGAACTCCCGGACCGCGAGATCGTGACCTGGCTGAAGTCAGACGCTTAACCGACTGCGCCACCCAGGCGCCCCTACCGCACGATCTTTAGCTGACGCGGGGATGACTTCAACGCCCATCGACAGGAAATGGAACGGTACTGAGTTTATTCCTACAGTGAAATACTAGGCAGCAGTTACAAGTGAACTTGATCTTTACGTTTTGTCGATCGGCCTCGAACACATAAAGATGTAAAGTGATACAGGCAATACGATAGTATTTGCTTAAGCAAAACGCGCTTGCGTATGGTTACGGATGTTTCTACACACATATTTACACACACACACACACACCATACGTAGCTGTAAACAACTATGGACGTATACCAAATTCTTGGCAGGGCGAGAGGGGTGTGGACCTCTGTGTAGGGATTACAATGCACTCTGTTTGTATCTGTAATATTTTCTCACGACTGATAACACGGTGATAGATGGAAATCAAGTAAAATCGTAGCGGTCGTTGATCCAGCGGGGGTGGGGGTGCTCGCCACACGGGGCTTTGTATTAATCTGTATCTTACACTGAGTGCGGGCTCCCAGGTCAACTGTGTCGCCCGCTCCCTGCTGTACGTTTCCGGCACTCGCGAATACGATGAGCTCTCACTCCCACCGTCAGGTGCTGTTCCACGGTAAAGATGGTTCTGGAGATGTAATGGAGGTCTCTGACCGGTTAACGTCGACGTGATGAGAAGGGAGATCCCTCTGGGTGGGCCTGACCCGACCAGGTGGGCTCTTTGGCAAGAGCGTCTGGGACTTCCCTGGAGGAGATTCAGAGCCGACGGGGTGTCCTCTCGCTGCTTGGTGAGGCAGACGGCCGCGTTGCGCAGAGGGCCACGCAGCAGGGACGTGTGTCCGGCCTCCGGGAGCGGAGGGCCGGCCACAGCCTCCAGCAGATGAATTCTGCCAACAGTCACGCGAGCTGCTCCGAAAAGGCCCCCAGCCGCGATGGACAGCCTGGCGGAGACCTTGGACGGAGCACCCAGCTGCGTCTGTGCTCGGCCCACAGACACCGTAGGATGAAAACTGTGTGCTGCTTTAAGCCACCAAGTGTCACGCAGCAATGGAAGAGGAGGACGAGCCCTGTCACGTGTCGGTTCTGGGGGTGGGGGGAGGGCCCAGAAATGAACAAACACCACTTTGTCCCACGGGCTGGTGGAGGCGGCGGAAAAGTTGAAGACACAATCTGGAGTGGCGAGAGGGGCCATGGAGATAGGACTAGGGGGTGGCCTCCGGTTGGCCACGGCCGACTGAACCCCCACTGCTACAGAGCCCTGCGCAGTGCCCGCGAATGGGGCGTCGGCCACCACAGGTGCAGATCACGTGACGGGACGGACACCTCCCTTCCTTCCCCCGGGCCCATCGGCTGGCTGGTCTCCACCCGGCGTTTTCTGCCTCCGTGAATTCCTTTTCCACCTACAACCTGGAGGAAGCCTGTCGCCAGTGGGAGAAAATGAGGTCGACACACAGGGAGAGCTGGGAGGTAAAAAGACAGGGGATCCTGAAGACGTTCGACACCCAGGTCCAGCTGAGCCTGAAGCCGGCTTGATTCCCATCCTTCCCAGTTAAAGGAACCAATAAACCCCGGGGATCCCGTTACTTCCTAGCCTTGCGTCCTCGTTAATACGGACGTTCACGCAGCCCGGTAAACGGCAGGAGAAGTTCTCACACCGTACTCGCTCCCGCCATTCCTAGACTGACCGCTCATATGAACTAATTAAGCGCCGTGAAGTCTTGGAGGGCAGGTGCCTCGTTCCTGGGTGTCATCAGGGAGCCTGGAGGGAGCTCCGTGTGCCGAGACAGACGTGACGGGCGTCACGGCTCGAACGGTGCACACGCGTGAGTGAGGACAACACAGACATCTCACGAGGGGTTCTGCCGTCAGGCTGAGCTGTCTGGCTTGCCCGTGACCTGTGGGCGCCCTGAACGGAGGGAGGGGATGGAAGTTTTTGAAACGACAGCCTGATGCTCCGGACGTGCTCGCCACAAAGAGACCCGTGGACGCAGCCCAGCGCAGGCGGTTGCTGGAGAAACCGGAACTGTAGCCCTGTCCTGGGGCTGTGTGTTCGAGTCTCCTTCCAGAAGTGGGGGGGGGGGGACCATTCGCCGTCAGACCAGCAGACCAGCACTCCAACTGGGCTCCGAACCAACAGGACGGAGTCTCTAGACGTTAGAACAAACCAGGTCATTCAGATCCGCGATCAGCTCCTGCCTGGATGTGGCCTTTCTCCTGCCGAGCTGGAGCGCAGGCCTTGGGAACCTGCCCTTGCCCTGGGGGACCCAGGAGTATCGCTCACGGCTGCTGTCCCGCTGGTCGCTGCTGGACGCTGCTGACATGGAGTCCGATTCCGTCAGGGGCGGCTCAAACTCCGGCCTGTCCCTGAGGTTCGGGGGGTGCTGTGGGTACTGGGAGCCCCGGGAGCGTGGTTTCTTGTGCACGTACACCGGCCTGTCGAGTTGAGTCTCCAAGCCGTCACTCCAGGACCCGTGGGGCACCCTTCCCTGGCGCTTGGGGGCCGGGGTCTGCCTCTCTGACCTGTCGCCAACATAGAAGTGAGGAGCCCCTCGGAGGCCCGCCGGGGCGTGTGGGTGGAAAGAACCTTCCATCAGCTGCCTCCGCGGGGCGTCCTCGTCTTCCTCACTCAGCTGCGGGGAGCCACCCTGCCGGGGGCCCCGGGACACAGCTTGTCGCGTGCTCCTGGGGTACACCTCCACCAGGTCCCCCAGGGCATCCATCCGGAAATGTCTCTCTGGCCAGAAAGTTGGATGGGAATTTTTGTGAGAGTCTCGCTCATTAATGATGTAGTAGCTGGGGGCCTGGGGCCTGCGACCACAAGGTGCCCAGGCCGAGGGGCCCGGTCCGCCAAGGGGAGGGCTGATGTGCTGAAAGCCTTTTCGGAAAAGAGGTTCTGAGTGAGCGTCTTCGATGGGCTTTGTCAGCATCACAGGTGAGCGGGGTCTGCTCCTGCGCCGGTCACCTGTGCTCACACAAGGACCACGCGGGCGCCTGTAAGACAGAGGTGGGTAAGCGCCTGGTCCGAGCCCCTGCCTCCCGAGCGCCGCCAGCCAGGGAGGCCGTGTTCTCGGCCTTTCCCTGACCACGTTCCAGAGTGTTAACATGTGCTCTGCGGATGCACGCACAGGATGGTTTGGGGACCCGGGAGAAACAGAAGCCTTTGCTCCTGGAATTCTAGAACACCTACCGGAATGATGTGCGCGGTGCATCTCCATGGAGGGAGTAGGGCAGAGGGCGCTTTGCTAACATATCTCACCCTGAGCCCCGTTTTGTCCAGGAGCACACAGTGGGGCTAATATTAGGCCAGCGCGTGTCGGGAACGTTCCTCCGTGCCATCCCTGCCGTGGGCTGTCCGGCCGCTCCGGCACTTCCTGCCCACCCGATGGTAGGGGATCCCTCCTCCCTGTCAAGGCCCCGTAGATACACTCTCTTATCGCAAGACTTCAAGTCCTCCGTGAACTTGGTCGCTGTCTTTAAGAAAAAAAAGCCCAAACCCCAACAAACCCCAGCCCCTCCCCCCAGCATTTTATCTGAATTGCTTTCACGGTTGTCGCGATCAATTCCAACCACATCCTCCGTGAGTTGGGGTCAGTGCGCACTCCCAGAGTGCATCCGCTGCTGTCTTATGTGTGAGGAAGGCTCAAACAACGACAACGGACCCCAGGTAACACAGAACGACCTTGCCAATAACTTGGCCAGCCCGGAACTGAAATATGAAAGATCTTGCCAATAATATGGCCAGTGTGGAGTTAAAAAACTAAAAGAACCAACAATTATAAAAGGCATTTTTTTTCCCCTGAGGCTGTAGAAACACCTACCCTAGGTTGGCAGGAATGTTTGCTTACAGGTGATCCGGCAAAAGGCGGAGGGGGAAGAATGTGTCCTGTTTGACCCACTTTGTCCCCCCCATTTCTTCTCAGTACCAGCTGGCCCCGTGGCCGGCTGGCAGAGCTGGAATTCGACGGCCTGGCCTCCTGAAACTGCTGAGGCCCTCAGATCCCTAAGGTTCTTCAACCTGCACTTCACGGCCCTGGCCATCACCGGCAGGTGTCACGGTCAGGGAGGCAGGTTTCCAGCTGGTCTGCAGATAAGCTCACCTGTTCGCGTCCTGCCCCGGCCTGGGTTTGGACGTGCCGGGAAGCGGCGAGCTGGGGCTGCGGGGGCCTGGCTGGGGACTCGGGGGGGTGTGCTGGGCAGCGGCCTCTACCCTGCCACTCTCACTGCTGCATGAGTTCCAATTGACCACGGCGCCGTTGCTCTGGGGTGTCCCTGAGTGAGCTGAGGACAGCTGGCTGCCGAGGTCGCCGTCCTTGGGAAGCCTCTGGCTGCTTTCGTCTTGGGTTTGGATTCGGGCTGCGGGAAGAGGGTGGGACGTGAGAAGGCAGGGGTGACCCGTCCGGGCTGGTTTAGCTGCAGGAACGTCAGGACCTCCAGCTGCTGGGTGTGCAAACCATTGTGTGCCTGGGGACACAGCTATCCCGCGGGCAGCCAACGTTCCGTAACCCCGGTCATATCCTCACGGGGAGCTGGGAGGGAGTGTGGACTCCCATGAACCCCGAGGCTTTATAGATGCATCATGTGAGGCCCCCCCCAGAGGCAAAGCGGGTCGTTGCCCAGCTTTAGGGCTCTGGTCGTTTACCTACACAATGCATATCATAAAGCTTATACGACAATTAAGAGCTTTTGGAAGCAGTTCCCAGAGCATTCTGGAAGAAGACGTAGCCTGGAGCTGAAAGAGGGCCATCGGACAAAGCCACTGCCCTCCCGAGAGAGCTCCCGAGGCCCTCGGTTTTAAGGACCACCCGAACTAAATTATGTCCCGTTGGCAAGTAGTCCTTGACTTTCAGTGGGGTTTGATCGTGTGAGCTTCAGTCTCTTTCTGTAGCGGATTTTCATACATAAGGTGCTTTCTGAAAAGAGGGAGGGGCAAGGCTAACCCTTGGGCCTCCTGGCTCTTCCTCAGCGCCCCCCCAAGCCCCCACACCCTCACGAGGGGGACGGATCTAATTAGCTCTGCAGACACAGAGCCGGCCCGCGGAGCCTTTTAGGGCCTCAATCTCATTCATTTTCTGCAGGAGAACGTGGCCTGTGCCGTTTCAGCACTGCGGGGTGATCCCTCCGTGGTCTCTTCGTGGCCCCGGGGGCAGACGGGGGGCCCCGGGGGCCCACTCCTTCCTTCCGGCCACACCAGCTCTCTGCAGGAGGGGGAGCCTGGGCGGGAACAAGTTTGTCGGGGCCCCTGGAGAATCTGGGGAGAGAAGGCCAGGCCCAGCTGGCATTGCCCTGCGGGAGTGGGACGAGGGGTGCCCTCAGAAGGCTGCACCTGGGGCACCGACGTGGGGAGGGGGGTCTCGCAAGGAGGAAATGGCCATCGAGAAGTACAGAAAAGTTAACAAGACAAGGGCGTCCGTATGGGTTTGCTCCAGATTTCTCTGCTGCTTTTTCTCTCCCGACTCAAACTCTCCTTCTGATTTCAGACATGTTTCGGTGCTATTCACAGGCCTGGGTATGACGGAAAAATTATAAGTTTAAACCAATATTTATAGCCCTATTTTATTGTGCCTAGTTCATTGTGAAAACCACAGTTTATCAGGCATTTGTATTGGTAGCACACCTTAAACGGCTGTATTTAAAACATTGTTTTTAATGTTTGTTTATTTTTGAGACAGCAGGAGGCAGAGTGCGAGCAGGGGAGGGGCAGAGAGAGAGGGAGACACAGAATTGGAAGCAGGCTCCAGGCTCCGAGCGGTCAGCACAGAGCCCAGTGCGGGGCTTGAACCCACAAACCGTGAGATCACAACCTGAGCCGAAGTCGGACGCTCAACTGACTCAGCCACCCAGGTGCCCCCGAACTGCTGTATTTGTAAATGCCCCCCCCCCCCCACCGCCCCAACTGAGGCATGAGGCATTTTTGTTTCTACTTACCCTCTACCATTTGGGCAACCTTTTTCTTGTCTTCAGATCTGGCCTAAAATGCAAATGATAAGCATGTTTGTTTTGGTTTTAGCAGGAAGAAGTAATGAACACTATTCTGGGGGAGGGGGGGAATTCACGTGTGACGGCTCACGCCTTGGGCCAAGAGCCTACGACTGCTATCACTTGGGGACAGCGTACTCGGGGACTCGGGCCTTGCTTAAATGAATAAACGCCGACACCCCAGAGCTGAAGTTATACCCAGCAGGTTTTATTTTTAGGGCCAGATGTTCGACAGACCGGGTGTCGATTCTGCCAATATGGTCAACCTGAGACACGGATGAGAAAATACAGATCAACATGGGACGTGTATGTTTCCCCCAAACGCCTTCTGTAGCTTCACATCCGTTTCTTATGATTGTTCACAGAACTGTTTCTTTGCCTGAGCCGATACTCACAGGAGTTATGGTTTCAAAGTTGAAAAAGGCGGATGTTTTTTGCGTGGGGCTCTGGGACTGGGGTGGGGCGAGGAGGCGGCCAGGAGTGGAATCGTAGGGAGGCACCGCCCACTCTCGGCTGCGTGGGGCAGGGTCAGCGGGAGCCCGAGAGCCCGTGCCTCCCTTGCCTCACCCCGTCCTGGCCGGGGCGGTGTGCAGAGAGGGGACACCGTGCCCACGCTGGACCTGTTAGTCTCCTTCTGACCGTCCTGAGAGCTAAGTCCCAGATGGGAGAGAGGGTGACGACACCGGAGCCTGAAAGTCATGAAAAAGGTGCGTCTTTGGGTCCAAACAGAGTGCGTGGGCTCAGATGTGCAAGTTGACACAGAACGGGAAAGGGGCCCTTTTTCCTTCCTGTGAGTGGGTCGCGGCCCACAGAAGAGCCCTGCACCCTGAGTCCCCGGGGCAGCCACAAGAGGGCGCTGACGCGCTCAGGGCATCAGCAAGGCCTTGGTGGGGGTTGGGGGGAGTCAGCTAGTTCCTGGGCCAATGGGAGCTGTCCCTGGGATTTCTTAGAAAGAACTCTGCTGGAGCCTGGGGGAGGAGTGGCCTTGTGTCCCGGAGGTGACCAAGAGTCCTCGGAATCCGGAAACGTGACCTCACCGGTAGTCCCTTGCGGGCGAGAGCTGCTCCGCGAGGGACACGCAGTCACGACGGCAGAGACGAGGCAATACTTACGTTTTGGATTTGCATTCTGAGCTGCTGGTTGCTGAGCTTTAAGGATCTTGCGATGCTCTGAAGGTAATAGATGACCATGCTGGGACGGAAGAACACAGGCCACGCGTGAGCCCCCCTCGCCTCCCGCTGCCGGCCACCCCGGGGCGCGCTCGCGGCCAGGCTGGTGCGGGATGATTTCAGCGTCTGTCCGACAAGACGACGATAGCGGCATTCGGCCCCATCGCAGCGGCCTCGGCGGAACGAAGCCCGCCGTCCCTCCCTCCGCGACTCCCGCCTGGGTCATCAGGCTCTACGCGGGACTTTGCAACGAACTCGTGGCTTTTATTGGGTTATTGGAGAGCAGCGCTCTCTCGGTGGCCAGGGCTGCAGAAGTCCCCCAAGCCTGGCGGGGAGGGGGGTGTGTGCGTCGCGTGTGGTACTCACAACAGCAGCAGTGTGGCCGGCAGGATGACCACGGGGCTGCTGACGTACCCCACCGCGGAGCCGAACCACGCGGGGAAGTCCTCCTCGATGGTCTCCGACACGACGTCGTACATCTTCTCTTGTCCGCTGCGAGGAAGACAGAACCCCAGATGGCGTTGTTTTCGGCAGGAGGACTCTACGGACCGTCAAGCAACAGCCGTGTGGCCGGAGCCCCGTCCTCGGAGTCAGGTGCCAAGGGAGGGTAGATACCCCAAAGTGTAAGACATGCAACATTCCTAAGCTTTTGTATGACTTGTCGACTGATGGGAGATTCGAAGGTGGAGTCAGCGATCACCGTGTGTGCGTGTGCGTTTTAAGGACGGTAAATGTCCCCGATAGTTTTGAACCCGACCCGAAGGGAAAGCTAGGCAGAGCGCTCTGGGCCCTGCTACCCTGATGCAGTTAGAGAAGTAACGTAGAATCAAAAGGGACGTGGGTTAGCGTTTGATAACGGCTTCCTGAGCTCTGGAAGGGACGAGCGCCCAGGTGACCTCCTCTGTCGCACAGCAGGCTGTACTGTTTTGATAGGCCCTATCTTTTCCAGAAGAGCACGGAGATGCTTTCCCAGCCTGCCGTCAGGGAAAGGGCGCTCACCGGTCCTGGACTCCCAGGCTGTGGGTTCGAGACCCTTCTCTGCTGTTGACCTGTTCCGTCGGCCGGGAAGAGAATTCCCTTCAAGGCAGGGGCCCTTTCCCTAGAGCGCAGTCGTTCAGGGCAGAGGAGACAGAACCGAAGTAACTTACCTGAAGGGCCCGCAGTTCAGAGACGGCTTGTACCGAGCAATAGCAAAGACGGTGGGCAGCATGCACAGAAACAGCATGAACAGGAGCATTGCCAGGTAGAAGTTGTTGGATCTGCGAAGAAACCGCGTGCCGAGTCCCTTCTGTGACAGTTGACACGATGATATGCCCAAACCGACACCCACACCGAGGCCCTGACTCTTTAGACAGAAAAATCCTCTTCCTGCAGGAGGCTCCCGGGGCATAGGGGGGCGGGGGGAGGGAGCTCAGTCGGTTGAGCCTCCGACTTCGGCTCAGGTCGTGATCTCACGGTTTGTGGGTTCGAGCCCCGCATCGGGCTCTGTGCTGACAGCCCGGAGCCTGGCGCCTGCTTCGGACTCTGTGTCTCCCTCTCTCTCTCTGCCTTTCCCCTGCTTGCACTCTGTCTCTGTCTCTGTCTCTCTTCCAAAAATAAATAAATATTTTAAAAATAAAAAAAAAAAGATGCTCGGGGGGTGCAGGAGTGGCTCAGTCAGTTAAGCGTCTGACTCTTGATTTCTGCTCAGGTCATGATCTCAAGGTTCGTGGGTTCTGCCCACATCAGGTTCTGTGCTGCTGCACGGGGCCTGCTCGAGACTCGCTCTCCCTCTCTCTCTGACCCTCCCCTGCTCGCTCGCTCTCTCTCAAAACAAAGAAACATTTTTTAAAAAGTTTAAAAGGACGCTCAGGGGACTGTTGAAGGCAGTGCTGTTCCTAGCAGCGTGGGGAACACCCCACGCGCCCACCGACAGGAGCAGGGATAAAGGCCCTGGGGTGCTCTCCTTAGGAAGCACTGCACGAGCTCAGGGCTGACGGTACACAAAGCAAGAAACCGGGAAACGCGGCGCCCTTAGGAGTCGGTAACGAGGGGAATCGAGTGCAAGGGGGGCTTCCGGGTATGACTCTGGGTCTGCTTCTTGATCTGGGTGCTGGTTCCCTAATCGCATTCGGTTCGTGCACGTT